>NC_085842.1:182906292-183213599 GCF_035594765.1 Anolis carolinensis
CAATAAAAGTTCAAAAAGTATTTATTCAGGTAAAAAGAACTCCATTGTAGATAGAAAGGCTTGGGAGCTGTCTAGTCTACTTTAGACTGGTTTCTAAGGAAAAATAAGAAGGGAAAAATAACAAACATCTAAATAGTTACATCTTGCCAGGAGAGATGGCAGGACGTGTTGTTAGCTTGAAGAACAAAGGGAGAAGAGAGAACCAAAATGGTTCCAACCTCATGTCCAGTTTATTGGGGCCATAAAAGACATTCTGACCAATGGGAAGTTAGTGTCCCTGGAGATTCACATTTCTACTAACTACAAAGTAAGGGATGTGACGTGAACAGGATAGAGTGAACCACAGTAAAGCCTGTCTAGGCATGCTTTGGAAACAGGGAAAGGATTCCCTCAATCTAACTCTATCATCTATTTAACTACATCTAGACTTGATTCCCAACACATCTAGCACATCAAATCAAAATCTTTATTCCGGTCATTGACCAGCATAAGCGGAGTACAGTCTCATAGAAACATGTACATAAAATCTAAAAAGCTAAATAAGTATGTTGAGGGGTAAAACACAAAACTCTTTAGAGAATGAATTGGCCCATCTCTATGTTCAACTAACAGAAATTGACCACAAAATCACACTGGAAGAACTAGAGATTTTAGAGAGAATATATTATTCAAATCAACAAATATAATCAAATCTGCAAAAGTTAAAACTGCACACGTAGAAGACCAACAACGGTGAAAACAACCTCATGACACATTCCCTATGTGCTGATAATGGCAAAAGTATAGGGTAGACAGGTTGCTATAATATGAAGCCAGAATGGGAACTGCATAACCCGATCATCATTGGACTTCAGCTGTCATTAGTGATAAGTCAAGGGTCAAGAATGTTGTACATTGCAATCCAACCACAATTGGGGGAAGAGGGGATATATATTTTCCCTATATTATTATAACAACAACAACAACAACAACAACAACAACTTCATTTTTATATCCTGCCTCCATCTCCCCGAAGGGACTCGGAGCGGCTCACATGGGGACGAGCCCAACATCAATATATTAATATGAATCTATGAATATGGCAAAATAAATATAAAATGACATAAGTAAAGGTAAAGGTTTCTCCTGACGTTAAGTCCAGACATGTCTGACTCTGGGGGTTGGTGCTCATCTCCATTTCTAAGTCGAAGAGCCGGCATTGTCCGTAGACACCTCCAAGGTCATCTGGCCGACATGACTGCATGGAGCGCCGTTACCTTCCCGCCGGAGCGGTACCTATTGATCTACTCACATTGGCATGTTTTCAAACTGCTAGGTTGGCAGGAGCTGGAGCTAACAGCGGCCGCTCAAGCTGCTCCTGGGGTTTGAACCTGTCACCTTTCGGTCTCCAGCTCAGTGCTTTAACGCACTTTGCCACCGGGGCTCCATAAAACGACATAAAACACATCAAATATGTTAAAAACCTAGACATAAAATACATGTCTATATTCCTTTAAAGTTGCTGAAACATATTTTGCCATTTTGCAAAGCGCCATTGGTATCAGTCACGTTGTTGAAAGAGCTACGGTGTCGCAATGGGTTAAACCCTTGTGCCAGCTGAACTGCTGACCTGAAGGTTGGGTTGCTGACCTGAAGGTTGGTGGTTTGAATCCGTGAGAGATGGGGTGAGCTCCCATCTGTCATCTCTAGCTTACGGGGACATGAGAGAAGCCTTCCAGCAGACATGAGAAAAACCTCCCAGCAACACATTTGGGTGGCCCTTGGGCAACGTTTCTGTAGACAAACATTTTTCTCACACCAGAAGTGACTTGTAGCATGTTCTCAAGTCGCTTCTGACACAATAAAAAAAGTAGTTGCAACTTGTGAAACCTCTGGAATTCTTTCCACTTTCTTCGTTGTGGCATCAAATTGGCGTGACACTTCCTAGATTTCCTAGAAACCTTAGGGCCTGGAATAATCTTGGCCTGGTAGCCTTACTCTCTGCGCATCCGAGCACCTTTTGTCCATCTCTCTGCCAAGATCCCCTGAAGACATTTTGCTGCATGAGAAAACACAGCAAATGGTGCTTCCTCCCCATCCCATTGTCTAAATCAAGGGGCAAAATGATAAAAGCTGATCACATTATTTTGACACATGAGGCAGAAAACATTACATGAGACAGCCTGTTCTCTCCCTGACAGTAAAGAAGACACAACATTGGAAATGTAATAACTTGCCACTTTTTCTCGAGATCGAATGTTTGTTGCCTGAGGCGGCTACCTTACTCTGCCTAATGATAGGAATTGGCTCTGAAAGCTGGAGATCTCGGCTTTGGGAAGATTACAGATGAGAAATGCTGCTTTAGACTGTGATGAGTCCCATAGTGCTTCTCTTTTTCCAGTCCCTTGCAGACATATCAGCTGTCGCTTAAACCAATGTGGGCAAAAGGTGGCAAAAGTTACTAATGAGGACGAACAGACAAGCCAAGAGAACCTGCAGTAATTTGCCAGAGGCTACCAGGAAGGGCAAAATCTGCTCCCTATTCACTTCTCTATGCTGCTGGGTTAGTAAAGGTAAAGGTTTCCCCTTGACGTTAAGTCCAGTCGAGTCCAACTCTGGGGGTTGGTGCTCATCTCCATTTCTAAGTCAAAGAGCTGGCATTGTCCGTAGACACTGCCATGGTCACGTGGCCGGCATGACTGCATGGAGCACTGTTACCTTCCTGCCGGAGCGGTACCTATTGATCTACTCACACTTGCATGTATTTGAATTGCTAGGTTGGCAGAAGCTGGGGCTAACAGCAGGAGCTCACCCTGCTCCCTGGGTTCGAATCACCAACAAGTTCAGCAGCTCAGCAGTTTAATCCGGTGCGCCACCGGGGGGCCACAAGGGGGTCCTGCTGGGTTAAATGGGTGCAAATGACTTTTTTTTATAGCAAGTGATATACGCTGAGGACAAACAGGGATGAAGAGAGATAAACTGGGACATTTTTTTTTAAAATGTGGTATGGCAGGTGATCAATCAGGGCTTTCCCTGACAAATCAGGACAATTGGTGGATATGACATTGAACACAGCCTTCCATTCCCTTTTTAAAGATCATGCATGCACTACCCACCTATATGTATCCGATGCTGAGAGAGTGTAACTCGCCCAATGTCACTCAATGACTTTAGTATATTTTTTTTCCTTCATATATGTCTGTTTTGTGTCTTTAATTTTTTTTATTCTTCTTTTACAAAAAAAATCTCTCTTGCACACAGTTGCCTGGTAACCAGGTTCTCTTCTCTTTGGAGTAGCGGGCAGAGTAGGAAGAGAAGGAGCCGTAATTCTGCAGGATGCCCATATTGGATTTTCCTTTCCACCCATTCTGAGCTTTCTCCTTTGCACTCCCTCTTCATCTGAGAGAAGGACTGCACTCAGGGCCGGTCCAACATTGACGCGGATGAAGCCGCGGCTTCGGGCGCACGTGGAAGGGGGCGCTGTTGAGGCCTAATTCTGTGCGTGCACCAACGTGCACGCACAGCACCATCCCCCAAAAGCGCCCTCCCTCTTCTCCCTCTTCTCCCTCCCTCCTTCCTCTTTTACCTGCTCTCCCCTTCTGCCTTGCAGCCAGGCTTTGAGGCTGCGGAGGGGGCAGGGCTGGGGCCTAAGGGCACGGAGGGCACGCCCCTCCCAGGAGACCACGCCCCCTGCTTCCGAAGAAGTGCCTTGGAAGTGCCCTTTGGCCCCGCCCCCTCCTTAGCCCGCGCTTGGCCCAATCAAGATGGCGGCTCATGGGCTATCTGGCAATGTTCCAGAAAGATTCTCTCCTGACGTTTTGCCTGCATCTATGGCAGGGACTCTCAGTGGTTGTGAGGTCTGTTGGAAACAAAGCAAGTGGGGTTTATATATCTGTGGAATGTTCAGGGTGGGGAAAAGAACTCTTGTCTGAGGCACATGTGAATGTTGCAAATGGCCACCGTTATTAGCATTAAATAGCCTTGCAGATTCAAAGCCTGGCTGCTTTTTGCCTGGGGTAATCCTTTGTTGGGATGTGTTAGCTTGCCCTGATTGAGGATCCCCTGGCGCCCTCCCTCTTCACCCTCCTTCCCTTCCCCCCTCCTTCTTCTCCCTCCTCTCCTTTTCCCTCCCATCCTTTACTCTTTCCTTCCTTCCTTCCTTCCTTCCTTCCTTCCTTCCTTCCTTCCTTCCTTCTTTCTTTCCTTCCTTCTTTCTTTCCTCCTTCCTTCCTTCCTTCCTTCCTCATCTCCTTTCTACTGCATGGGCATTCATTGGCAGTTTTCCCAGTCTCTCTAGTGAGTTTATAGGTATGTTCCAGAAGCATTCTCTTCTGACGTTTCGCCTACATCTATGGCAGGCACTCTCAGTGGTTGTGAGGTCTGTTGGAAACAAAGCAGGTGGGGTTTATATATCTGTGGAATGTTCAGGGTGGGGAAAAGAACTCTTGTCTGAGGCACATGTGAATGTTGCAAATGGCCACCGTTATTAGCATTAAATAGCCTTGTAGCTTCAAAACCTGGCTGTTTTTTGCCTGGGGTAATCCTTTGTTGGGAGGTGTTAGCTTGCCCTGATTGAGGATCCCCCTCTTCTTCCTCCCTCCCTCTCTCCCTCCTTCTTCTCTCAGTGGTTGTGAGGTCTCTTGGAAACTAGGCAAACAGGGTTTATATATCTGTGGAATGTTCAGGGTTGGAAAAAGAACTGTTGTCTGAGATACCTTGATTAGCATTACATAGTCTTGCAGCTTCAAAGCCTGGCTGCTTTCTGCCTGTGGTAATCTTTTGTTGGGCGGTGTTAGCTGGCCCTGATTGTTTCCTTTGTTTTCTGAGTGGTGTTCTTTATTTACTGTCCTGATTTTAGAGTTTTTAAAATACTGACGTTTCGCCCACATCTACTAAGTTTGTCCCCACTTCAAGTAAATCACCCCAGCTTTGCCATCAGAGTTGTCAGAGGTTGAAAAGAATGTCTGCTCATCATTCTCATGCTCAGCAGAGGACAAGCACCATAGTTATCATGCTGAGTATATTCTCCAAAATGCCAAACCCTAGTTACTGTAGCCCTATTGAAGCTTCTATCAGAGTAAGAAGGCCAAAATTACCATATTACATCAATCTCAGCCACACCTTTTTTGCCTAAATGACTATTCCAAAAGTGAGGTGCACATTACATTTGTGTAATACAATAAATACAAGTGGGTTGCTGTGAGCTTTTTGGGCTGTATGGCCATGTTCCAGAAGCATTCTCTCCTGACATTTCGTCTGCATCTATGGCAGGCATCCTTAGAGGTTGGAAACTAATTAAGTGGGGTTTATATATCTGCAGAATGTCCAGGATGGGAGAAAGATACTCCTGTCTGTTGGAGGCAGGTATAAATGTTTCAGTTGCTTGGCTGCTTCCTGCCTGGGGGAATCCTTTGTTAGGATGATTTATTAATATTATTATTATTAGGCCTTGCTCCAGGGAGGGTTCTTCTGCCGTGGCTCCCTACCTATCTATCTACCTTGCCACATATTTTCCACATTGTGTGTATGTGTATGTATATATAAGATACATACACACACACACACACACACAAACACATATGCAGGGACCATATGTGCCGTGTGTGTGTTCTATTCACCTCTACCTTCTACCTTTTATTTTTCAGTGATTGGTTTGTCGGGGGGGGGGGGGAGGGGGAAATTACTGCTTGCTTACACTTGAAAATTTCCTAGGGCCGGCCCTGACTGCACTACATATAATGTATGTTTGTCGTGTATTTTCTGGACTCTGGACATACAGAAGCCATAAGGAATGTTTGTGTATCATGTGCCTTTGAGCCATTTTGGCTTTAAGTGATCGGAAAACAAACCTATCACAGGGTTTTCTTGGCTGCATTTGTTCAGAGTGGGTCTGCTTCTGAAGCTGGATCTACACTGCCCCATATCCCAGACTGGCAACGAAGGTCAGCATAGTTAAAGCAATGGTATTTCCCGTAGTAACCTATGGATGCAAGAGCTGGACCATAAGGAAGGCTGAACGAAGGAAGATAGACACTTTTGAACTGTGGGGTTGGAGGAAAATTCTGAGAGTGCCTTGGACTGCAAGAAGATCCAACCGGTCCATACTCCAGGAAGTAATGCCCAGCTGCTCACTGGAGGTGAAGTACTTTGGCCACATCATGAGAAGACAGGAAAGCTTGGAGAAAACAATGATGCTGAGGAAAATGGAAGGAAAAAGGAAGAGGGGCCAACCAAGGGCAAGATGGATGGATGGTGTCCTTGAAGTGACTGGCTTGACCTTGAAGGAGCTGGAGGTGGCCACGTCAGACAGAGCTCTGGTGTGGGCTGGTCCATGAGGTCATGAAGAGTCAGAAGCGACTGAATGAATAAACAGCAAATTATTATTTCAGATTATCTGGCAATGTAGACTCATATAATGCAGTTCAAAGCAGAGAATCTGGGACCAGATCCTGGGATATAAAACAGTGTAGACAGTGAGAGAGCGTGACTTGCCCAAGGCCAATCAGGCCCCTTCTACACTTATATAAAATCCAGATTATCTGCTTTGAAGTGCATTATATGGCAGTGTAGACTCACATAGTCCAGTTCTAAATAGATAATCTGGATTATTTTTATTAGATAATCAGGATTATCTGGCAGTGTAGAGGGGGCCTCAGTGGGTTTCCAGGACTGGTTGGGATTTGAACCCTGGTCTCCCAAAGGAGTCTATGGTGGCGCAGTGGGTTAAACCGCTGAGTTGCTGAACTTGCTGACCGAAAGGTTGGCGGTTCAAATCCGGGGAGCAGAGTGAGCTCCCGCTGTTAGCCCCAGCTTCTGCCAACCTACCCTGTTTCCCCGAAAATAAGACATCATCTGAAAATAAGACCTAGTAGAGGTTTTGCTGAATTGCTAAATGTAAGGCCTCCCCTGAAAGTAAGACCTAGCAAAGTTTATGTTTGGAAGCATGCCCGCCAAACAGAACACCGGCGCATGCAGGATTGGTAAATGTACAGACCATAGATTGTTGTACATGGAAATAATGGTAGTAACAAGAAATTCTTGATAGGATTCACAGTTTGTCTGGTTATGCTGGCTTGTGATGACAACTATTGTATAGTATATAATAAATGTTCATTTCTTTTGTTCAACAATAAATATGAATTCTTCTTCATGGAAAAATAAGACATCCCCTGAAAATAAGACCTAGCACATCTTTGGGAGCAAAAATTGATATAAGGCACTGTCTTATTTTCAGGGAAACACGGTAGCAAATGTGAGTAGATCAATAGGTACTGCTCCGGCGGGAAGGTAACAGTGCTCCATGCAGTCATGCTGGCCACATGACCTAGGACAACACCGGCTCTTCAGCTTAGAAATGGAGATGAGCACCAACCTCCAAAGTCAAACACAACTAGACAATGTCAGGGGAAAACCTTTACCTTTTACCTGCCAAAGTAACACGCCATCCTGGCTCTTAATCCATCATATGAAATATGGTGATATGTCATGATGCAGCTGGTTAGAGCACCAGATTGTAAAAGGGCAAAGCTTACCCACATGCAAAAATAGGAAAGAAAGAAGTGCGTGGATTGAAAATCTGAATAACTAAAAACCTAAAGCAAATTAGACCTCGCAGCTACATCTACTGTTGTGTAAGTACAACCTACGTATGAAACTCAAAAGCACGAAGGCAAGCCGGCCTGAGCATATGAGGACATTTCGTAGCCAAGAGACTGGCAAATGAGGCATTTAAGGACACAAAAGAGTAGGCAAGTGAAGAAAAATCTAGAGATCTGCTCCTAGCAGAGTAATCTACCTCTCTTACTCCAGCACCCATCTCAAAAGGCTGTGTGCTTTTGGAAGGACTGGCCCCAGGCTGACATTCAACAGGTGAAATTTCCTTTGTGTGAGTCATGAAACAGAGGATGGCAATGGACTGGAGGGGTTCACCTTTAAAATCTAGTGCTTACTAGTTTGGGCGAGTAGACCACTTATCTCTCAGAATTGTGGGCTTGTCCAGACAGTACCTTTATACAAGAAGCTCCTTCAACAGTCAGGTGGGTGGCCAGACGCCATTCCCTGTAAACCCAGAAGCAATTGCTACAAAAGGCAAAAAACTGTAAGATTTCCAGGTGCAGGATTGCTTGGTTCCTAAAAAGAACGTGACACAGCTCAGGCTGTGGTGCAGGCTGGAGAGCAGCTGCAATGAATCACTGCAATGAATCACTCTGACCAGGAGGTCATGAGTTCGAGGCCCGCTCGGAGCCATGTTTGTCTTGTCTTTGTTCTATGTTAAAAGGCATTGAATGTTTGCCTTTATGTGTAATGTGATCCGCCCTGAGTCCCCTTTGGGGTGAGAAGGGCGGAATATAAATGCAGTAAATAAATAAATAAAATAAAAGGCAAAAACGTTGTCCCGGGAAGAGGAACTTCATCCTTCACCTGTTTAATGAAGTTTGTGGTAGAAAAATGAAGTTCCTCGGGTGCAACAAGTACTTTCACATTAAGTAGTACAATGACACAGGAACAGACACTTTCAAACCAGGAACAAAATACCATCATTACTATAATTACTTAGACCTTGTTGTATGGCCTGTTGTGGTAATCTCTGAGCAGTTAGACTCAATTTAACCCTCTCTGGGGGAGATTCCACCAAAAACAACAGAGTAGCAAAAGCAAAAGCTTTCAAATGCAACAGTTACTTACACGGGTGAGCAAAGAGAAGCCTTTGACCATTTAGGATTGCAATGGACTGCAGTCTCAGTAAAAGTTCAAAAAGTATTTATTCAGGTAAAAAGAACTCAATTGTAGATAGAAAGGCTTGGGAGCTGTCTAGTCTACTCTAGACTGGTTTCTAAGGAAAAATAAGAAAGGAAAAATAACAAACATCTAAATAGTTACATCTTGCCAGGAGAGATGGCAGGACGCGTTGTTAGCTTGAAGAACAAAGGGAGAAGAGAGAACCAAAATGGTTCCAACCTCATGGTCCAGTTTATTGGGACCATAAAAGACATTCTGACCAATGAGAAGTTAGTGTCCCTGGAGATTCACATTTCTGCTAACTTCAAAGTAAGGGATGTGACATATACAGGATAGAGTGAAACACAGTAAAGCCTGTCTAGGCATGCTTTGGAAACAGGGAAAGGATTCCCTCAATCTAACTCTATCATCTATCTAACTACATCTAGACTTGAGTAGTCCAGGATGATTCCCAACATGGCCTTCTATGCATACAGGTTTCATGGTGTACTTGTACCAGGGAACAACATGACGGGTTGCCAGGTTATACATGTGGTTCCTCATTGGGTCTATGCTGACAACATGTGTACGGTTTAGTAAATGGCATGGCAAAAACTTTGTACTGGTTGTTGGGCCATTGGTGTGCTGGAGAGGAATGTAAATACCGAGAGCCAAAGTCATGCAGGAGGCTAATAGGAACAGCCATGTACAGTATAACCCAGGAACAGCACCCTGTTGTTTGATGCCACAAGTACACAACCAAATCTGTCTGGACAGATGGCCAGGCTGTAAAAACAGTCAATCGTGACAAAGTTCTGGGTTAAAAGTGTGTGTCCCTGTTTGATTGTGTACTGCTGACTTGGGCAGTAGTGGTCTTACCCCATGAGGTTTGTTTGTGTGGGAGATACTTCATGAAACATCTGGAGGGTACAGTTTCTCTGGCCTGGCCAAAGAATGGAACTTTTGCAGAGATCCACATATCTGTACATCCGAATATCTGCATCCTGGGGCTTTTTTTAAAAAGCTGCCAAGGTTTCCGGTGGAAGTCTCACATCGGCCATTTCGGAAGCCTCTAAATCTCGGAACAAAGCAGCAAGTCTGGACAACAGAGGCAGAAATTTCAGGACTAACAAGTCTGTATGTGGACCTCTTCTGAAGGATTTTTACCCCTGTGTAAAACCTGTGATTTAGTGCTGTCTGGAAGCGCCCTAAAATAACTGAGAGCCCTTTCGCAGCATTGCCACCCCACTTCAACTGCAATGGGGTAGAATCTTGGGATCTGCAGTGTAGGGAGGAATACTTAGATTTCCCCATGCTCAACTACAAATCCCAGAAAGCATTGTACTCTTGCCCTGTGTTTGTTGATAGAACAGAGAGGATTTACACAGAGAACTAAACATCCCCAATGCATATTAGCCCTCTCTCTTCCACAGGCAGAGCTTGTGTCCTCCGGCCTCCAGCTTCCGTTCCCACCGCCGCCCTTCTCCTGTTTGCTGCCATTTCCTGCAAGCTGTTTCCGAGGGATTATTTTCACCCAGTTTTTCTTCCTCTCGGAGGACAGGAAGGGCAGCTTCCTCTACACAGGAGACTGCTGTCGCCTCAGCAGTAATTTTTAATCGACTTTGCAGCGCACTGTGCAGTTCTTATCAACATGGTGACCAAAACTCAACACCAGACAGGAGACGAAATGTTTTACAGATGGGAAACCAATAGAAAGGTTTTGGAGCAAGTGGTGTCTACTTGGTCAAGTCTAAAGCCAAGTTATGTAACGGTGTCCCAATGGTGCCTTTTAAAGTCTTGTTCTCTTTATTTTTACAAAAATTTAAGGTGCAGGCTCTCTCTCCTTCCCTGCTTTCAATAACAACAACAAGCAGAAGCAGAAACAGAAGAAGAAGAAATTTCTAGACCACCCTCTCTCCCCAGAAGGATTCTGGGCAGTTAACATACATATAAACGGCAAACATTCAATGCCACAACTACTTCACTTAATATCATACTCATTATAATAAAAGTTCCAAATTAGACAAAAACAATAAATTTAAACATGACACTCAGTAAAAAACATTATTGCACAGAGCAAGCATATACCTGGACCAAATTAAGTGACCAAGTGTAGAAGAGGCCTGGGTTATATAGCAGTATAGATGGGGCATCAGGGACCTTCCAGAGCGGCCCTATATTCCAGAATCTGTGCCCAGGTTTTCAGCATTAAACTGAATTCTATGAGTCCCAACTGTCAGTTAATCCAGGATAAACAGAAAACCTACGATCAGATCCTGGGATATAGGGACTGTCTGGAGGGGCCCTCCGTTGCTGGATCTTGCATCAACCTATTGGTAAATCTGACTGATTCGATTAGCCTACTCTAATCTGGATTCACAGTAGAACTGTGGCGGTCTGGTTAGTAGCCAGCTACAACAAATCATTACTGACTGAGAGATCATGACTTTGAATCCAGTTTGGGTCAGAGTGAGCTCCCGACCATTTAATAACCTAGCTCGCTGTTGACCTATGCAGCCTGAAAGACAGTTGCATCTGTCGAGTAGAAAATGTAGGTACCACTTTATGCGGGGAGGCTAATTTAACTAATTTACGACACCATAAAACCTTCCAGCAGCATGCAGAAGAATGAGAAAGTACTCCATTGGTGTCACAAGTGGACGGTGAAGCAGCAGCTCCCCCTTTGGCCAGAATCAAGCATACCCTCTTGAAGCTGGAATGCTAAATTGCCTCTGTGTCTGTCTATATATGTCCTATTGTCTAATGGCATTGACTGTTTGCCACGTATATGTGCATTGTGATCTGCCCTGAGTCCCCTTCGGGGTGAGAAGAGCGGAATATAAATACTGTAAATAAATAATAGAACTTGGATCAAAATTCGAACCAAGATCAGTCAGTGAGTTTCATAATTTGTGGAAAAATTAAAAATTTCAGTGCAAAGGCTAAACTAACGTCATAACCAGCATGGAAAAGAAAACATGAACCTTTGGCGCTGCAGCTCCCCAAACCCCCAGCCACTATGGCCAAGTGTGAGGAACATATGGTGAGTCACATCAGAGAGCCACCGAGGCGTAGCTTTGAATGTTGGATTACAGCTCTGGAGTCCAGGATTCAAATCTCTACTCAGCCACGGAAACTCACTGGACAAATCACATTCTCTCACTCAAAGAGAAAGGCAATTACACAAACCTGTTCTAAATAAATCCCACCAAGGAAGTTCTGTGCTAGGGTCATCACAAGTTGGAGTCAACTTAAAGGTATAGAAGAACAAGGCCCCTTCTGCACTGCCTCTATATTCCAGGAATGTATCCCAGATTATTTTCTTATCCCAGATTATCTGGCAGTGGAGACTCAAATAATCCAGTTTAAATCAGATAATCTGGGATCAGATCCTAAGATATTTTATTTATTTATTTATTTATTGGACTTGTATACTGCTACTCCCAATTTGGCTCGGAGCGGTTTACAGAAATAGATTAAAACAATACAATTGGCTTTAAATAACAATAAGAACAGAATATAGCCCCAAGTTTTTCACCCATCGATATAAGGCAGTGAAGAAGAATACTCTTATAAATAACTATGCATCTATTGTATCTATCTAATCGTGTGTGTGTGTGTGTGTGTTTGAACCACAAAGATTCCAACATGTCTTGATAAATCTGTACCATATTTGACATACATACTCTTCTTTGCTCAACATAAACAATTAAGGGGTTAGGGAGAATGAGAAAGGATGATGGGAGCTGGAGTCCAGTTACATCTGAAGAGTTGCATCATGGCCACCAATGGTGAATCTCGACCAAACACATAACCTTCGTGATCCAAGGCAAAATACTGTCAGGGTTTGAAGGGAGATGGATACAGGATAATGGGAGCTGCAGTCCAGGCACATCCAGAGGGCCATGTGAATCCCATCCATGATGGATGTCAACCAAACTTGTTACAGAAATCCTTCATAATCCAACTTCATGTGGAGGCTTGGAGGGGGCAATAGTGGGAGTGGGACTCCAGAAACACCCCAAGACCCATGTGAATAACATCAACAATAGATCTGGACCAAACTTGATACACATGTCCTTTGAAATCCAAGTTAAAATAGTGGTGGAGTTTACAACGAAGCCTGATAGAGAATGATTGACTCAGAAGATCTGAAATACTTCTATTTGTCATCTGTTATCTTTATCCTATATTTAATATAGATGACAAACACTTGGCAATTAGGTACCGCTTTTGGCAAACATTCCTTGCAATGAGTCCAGTAACATCCAGACACCTGTGTCATTGGAAGATGAAACCCAGTAAGATTTGGGGCTAATGAACCTTGCACTCTTCCAGATTTGGGGATGATGGGAGTTCCAGCCTGACCATGCCTTTAGCTAATGGCAATTCCAACCTATCGCTGACATGATTTTAGAAAAGATCCCATTATACTGACATACATTTTATAATGGGACCATGCATAAACTCATAATGTCAGAACACATGCGCCTTAAAGAGCCACACACACAATACTTAATCTAACAAAAGGTTTATTGCAACTCAAAAACAGGCTCAGAGACACGTAACTGCAGTGTCTCTGACCAAAACTCAAAGTTTTAACCCAAACTGGGCTCAAAAAGAAGAACGGAAAATAATCCGGATTAAATGGATGGATAATCCGGATTAAAATGCAGTCAATGGAATTGGCAGCAAACAGCACTGAAGCAGGCTTCCTGGAAGACAGCGCTGTACACAGGGAGTAAACAAAACCAGTCGTTTCAAAAACAGCAGTAAAAGAAGGTCCAAACTAACGCCGTCTCCAAAGTGTTTACACAAGCCGTAGTTGAGTCAATCTGGGAGCCAGGAAAAGGGGAAAGCCGCACTCACGGTAGCCAATCCAAAGGTAGTTTCCAAAGTGGATAACCAAAGCCCAACAGGAAAAACAGGCAGCGACAATCCTACACCAAAACGACACTTTGCCTTCTGCAAAGGATCCCAATTTCAGACCCTACTTTTAACTTACACATCATTATCTGAAGATGAGCTGGCCTCCACCCCATCGTCATCTCCCACAGCTGTTCCTGTCATCACACGTGAATCCCGGTTATCATCCCTCCAAGTTCCTCCATCTCCTATCAAGACTTAGGTTTCCCCATGACCCGGGTGTATCACCTGTTTGCCAATCCTCCTGTCCCGAAAACCCTACAAACGTATCACTAGAAGTTGGCTCTGCACACATATCCCTTATTTCTTGTATCTTAGTCCAGTCCAATGTACCCTCTTCATTCTTATCACTCCCAGACCCATCATCCCCAGAGAAACCCAAAAACGACTCATCCTCTGTGGGAACAGTAAGTATATCCCGGAGCTTCTTCCTCTCCCGTTCCTCATCTGATTCCTGCTCCCAAGTAACCCTCTTAGTGCCTCTATTCATATCCAGCCCATCTCCTTCCTCACTCATTGACTCCTCGCCACTTGAAAACCCTTCAAACGTGTCTTCATCAGAATGTTCCATAAGTATATCCCAGATCCGTTTCCTTTGCTGTTCTTCATCTGACACCTGCTCATGATTAACCCTTTTCCTTCTACTGGTACTCCTACTACCATTTGTAACATTGCCTGCTGACCCAACTACAACACATAAAGTTAACAATTGTAATAAATTGCATTAAAAAGGCATATGTAGACTACACTGGGTACATAAGCTTGTATTATATACAGTGTTTCCTCACTTGTCGCGGGAGTTAGGTTCCAGGACCACCCTAAATAAGTGAAAATCCGCGAAGTAGGGGCACTATATTTATTTTAATATTTATACATTATTTTAGTAGTTATATACAATTTTAAGTCTTTATCAACCAATCGTGTGTTGATAAATCGCCTCCTTCTCTTCCTGTTGCTGCTTGGGCTCCTTTTCTCTCCTTTTGGCTTCTCCTTCCTCAGGCTGTAAATTGTAATTTTTTATGATTTACTAGCTGTGCCCGGCCACGCGTTGCTGTGGCGAAGTCTGGTGGTATGGGAAATAAAGTATTGAGGAATTGGTGGTAGTTAAGGTCAAGGGTAAAGGTTTTCCCCAGACATTAAGTCCATGCGTGTCTTACTCTGGAGGTTGGTGCTCATCTCCATTTCTAAGCCGAAGAGCCGGCGTTGTCCGTAGACTCCTCCAAGGTCATGTGGGATGACTACATGGAGCGGCATTACCTTCCCGCCGGAGCAGTACCTATTGATGCACTCACATTTGCATGTTTTCGAACTTCTGGGTTGGCAGAAGCTGGGGCTAACAGTGGGGGCTCTCTCCGCTCCCCCAATTCAAACCTGCGGCCTTTCAGTCCAGAAGTTCAGCAGCTCAGCGCTTTAACACGCTGCGCCATCAGGGGATATTATTTCCTAAAGGTTGTGAATATACAATATTTCTGATTGGTTTTTTTTGTTTGTTGGAGGCAAGTATGAATGCTGCAATTAGGAAAAATGATTAGGATGTAATGGCCTTGCAGCTTTAAAGCCTGGCTGTTTCCTCCCTGAGTGAATTTTTTGTTGGGAGGTGTTAGCTGGCCCTGATTGTTTCCTGTCTGGAATTCCCTTGTTTTCGGAGTGGTGTTGTTTGCGATATTTTATGTGCTTCTACTGTCTGTGGCCCTGAGAAAACAGAGGATTTGCCAGACTTTGATGATGGGAATACTTTGTTGGGAGGTGTTAGCTGGCCCTGATTGTTTCCTGTGTGGAATTCCCCTGTTTATTTACTGTCCTGGTTTTAGAGATTATATTGTTCTGCATTATTCTATCCCAGTAATTATTTCATATTAAAGAAGAATCTCACTTATCCAACATTCGCTTATACAGTGTTCTGGATTATCCAACGCAGTCTGCCTTTTCATAATCAATGTTTTTGTAGTCAGTGTTTTAAATTCATTGTGATATTTTAGTGGTAAATTTGTAAATACAGTACAGTAGAGTCTCACTTATCCAACATAAACGGGCCGGCAGAACGTTGGATAAGCGAATATGTTGGATAATGAGGAATTAAGGAAAAGCCTATTAAACATCAAATTAAGTTATGATTTTACAAATTAAGCATCAAAACATCATGTTAGACAACAAATTTGTCAGAAAAAGTAGTTCAGTACACAGTAATGCTATATAGTAATTACTGTATTTATGAATTTAGCACCAAAATATCACGATATATTGAAAGCATTGACTACAAAAATGCGTTGGATAATCCAGAACGTTGGATAAGCGAGTGTTGGATAAGTGAGACTCTACTGTAAATACTACATAGCATTACTGCACATGGAACTACTTTTTCTGTCAAAATTGTTGTATAATATGATGTTTTGGTGCTTCATTTGTATAACGATTACCTAATTTGATGTTTAATTGGCTTTTCCTGAATCCCTTCTTATTATCCAACATATTCACTTATCCTGCTGGCCTGTTTACGTTGGATAAGTGAGACTCTATTGTATATTTCTAATCTTATATTATCTGCTCAGAACTGGATTATCTGAGGCCCCTTTTTCACAGCTGTATAAAATGCACACTGAAGTGGATTATATGGCAGTGTGGAGTCAAGATAATCCAGTGCAAAGCAGATAATATAAGATTATAAATGGGTTATATAGCTGTGTGGAAGGGCCTTGAGTCTACACTGCCATATAATCCAGTGCAAATTAGATAATCTCTGGAAGAAGTCTAAGTGAGGCCTAAATCTGCCTGTCCCCTAACTGAAACCTGGCTGTCCCTTGGTTGCTAGGCAACGAAGTGGGCAGAGATTAGCCCTCTAAACTGGCAGCAATTGGATAAAAACAATTATTGCTCTCCCTCTAATTAGGACTTTATTTTTCTTTTCTTTTTGTTGTATCAACCCTGAGGCATGTGTGATGGGTTGTGTTGTCAAATTTCGAGGTGGGGGGGCCTGTAGTTTTGTTGCTTTGTCCGCTGCCCTGATGCCATCACTCTTTTATATATATAGATGAAAAACTGCAAAACAGCAAATCTGCGAAAAGTGAACCATGAAGTAGTGAGGGAACACTGTATTATATAACTTAAATCGGGATTTCTAAGGATGTCTTTCTAAGGATGTCCCCTTCACAGACACATGTTGTTGTTGTTGTTGTTGTTGGTGGTGGTGGTCTTCAAGTCATTTCCAGCTTGTCGTGACTCTAAGGTGAGCTTTCTGGGGTTGAGGGTATGTGACCTGTCCAGGGTCACCAAGTAGATATCCATGGCTGAGCAGGTGATTCGTTCCCTGGTCTACAGGGTTGTAGTCCAACACTCAAACTACTACATCATGCTGGCTCTCTATTATACACACACATACTCCTCAGATACTAACTTTTGGAAGGAAAGTCATGCTTGGATTCAACCCAGGAAGAATCCTTCCCGGATTGCCTGGCTACTCTAAAAATATTATCTGCTTTCATGGTGTTTTTTGCCTCCAGATTAATGGTGCTTCCTGCCCTATGACCTTGGAAAGCCAGCTTCCTCCTCTGAGACAAGAGGAAGTGGAGCTTCCACTAATGTGCTTATTCTTCCTACTGTGAAAAGACTTTTCTCATTTCTGGCCAAAGCAGAGTGTGGGAACACAAACGGGAGCAAGGGAAGAATCTTGCTGTGACTGAATTTAATATTTAAAAGGTCAGAAAAGCGGTAGCCTTCTTTCTCACATACACATACGATGCAAGGTTTTGACACTGCTGTTTAAACAAGTCACGAGAAGCACAAAGATCTGAAACTGAAAATAATCATGCAGCAATTTAAAGATTTGTCAATTTTTACTGTGACTTTGATGTTGTTTTCTCTGATTTATCAGGTACATGAAGGGATTTGTAAAGTTTCAAAGTTCATAGAGACCTGATAAGTTTGACTTTGTGATAGAAAATTTGGCCTTCCAGATGTTTTAGAAGGCAGAATGACTGTATATGACAGATTGTGAACATTTTAAATAAAAACATCTGGAAAGTTAGAGGTTTCCCCCTTTGTAAACAGTTATTTATTTATTTATTTATTTACAGTATTTATATTCCGCTCTTCTCACCCCGAAGGGGACTCAGCGGATCACATTATGTACATATAGGGTAAACATTCAATGCCCATATATACATAGAACCGAGACAGACACAGATACAGAGGCAATTTAACCTTCTCCTGAGGGGATGGTCAATTCTGGCCACAGGGGGAGCAGCTGTTTCATCATCTACTGTGATGGCACTTCCTCATTCCAATGTTGTAAATTAATTAAATTTGCCTCCCCACTTTATAAGTGGTACCTTATTTCCTACTTGATAGATGCAACTATCTTTCGGGTTGCTAGGTCAACAACGAGCAGGGGCTATATTTTTTTTAAATTGACGGGTGCTCATCCCGCCACAGGCTGGCTTCGAACTCATGACCTCATGGTCAGAGTGATTTATTGCAGCAGGCTGCTCACCAGCCTGCGCCACAGCCCGCCCCCTTCTCTCCTTTTAAGAGAAGCTCAAACTATGGATGTTCTCGGAGCAATAACTTCCAATATAGCAATGAGAGAAATGTAGACTTATAGAGTTGGACAAGATCCCAAGGATCATCCAGTCCACCCCCTTCCTGCCATGTGGAAATACACAACCAAAGCTTTCCCAACAGATAGCTTCCAGCCTCCATTTAAAAACCTCCAGAGAAGGAGACTCCAACACACCAAAGCAGCATATTCCACTTTACCACCTTGAAGGTAGAATCTCTTTCTCTATAGTTTGAATACATCTCCTCTTACAAACCAGCCTGGACATTGCAGTCAGTGGAGGAGGCTCTGCTCTCAGTCCCACCCACATCTCAAGTATGGCTGGTGGGAACGAGCGAGAGGGCCTTCTCTGTGGCCGCCCCCCCCCCCACCTCTTGAACTCCCTCCCTAAGGAAATAAAGCTGACCCCTTCACTCCTCCCCTTCAAAAAACAACTAAAGACCTACTTCTGCTCATTAGCATATGGAGAGGAGGAAGATTAATTAGAGACCACTTCTGGATCCTCATTGAGAACTATGCTATCTGGCCTCTGTTATTCTATATCAGCCCAATTTACCACCTTAGACTACATAATCCAACCCACACAACCGTGTTGAATTTCAGTTGGCATTTGTAAATTTATTTATTATTTATTTATTCACAGTATTTATATTCCACCCTTCTCACCCCAAAGGGGACTCAGGGCAGATTACAATGAACACATATATGGCAAACATTCAATGCCAACAGACAAACAACATTCAGTTTTAGACAGACACAGAGGCATTTTTTAACATCTTTCCAGCTTCACGATTCTGGCCACAGGGGGAGCTGTTGCTTCACCGTCCATTGGTGGCTGTTCTTCCTCTTCTTTTCCTCGTGAGCAGTTTTATGGTGTTGTAGATTAGTTAAATTAGCCTCCCGCATAAAGCGTCCCTAAATTTTCCCTACTTGACAGATGCAACTGTCTTTCGGGGCTGCTAGGTCAACAGCAAGCCGGGGCTATTTTTTTTTTTTAATGGTCGGAAGCTTAACCCGACCCGGGCTTCGAACTCATGACATCTCGGTCAGTAGTGATTTATAGCAGCTGGTTACTAGCCAGCTGCGCCACAGCCCAACTGTGAATGTTTATATACATTTTAGGTCACTATATAATTCTTATTTGATTCTATCTGACTATATTCGTTTAATTTATTGATGTTATGTTCAATTCACTGATATTAGGTTTACTTTGATGTTAGGTTTTTAATACTGTTTTCATATGTGGGGTCTTGTTGGGATTTTATGCCAATATGTATCTATTTTATGAAGGCCTTGAATGTATGCTGTTGTTTGTTGAAATCCGCCCTATGTCCCTTTCAGACACTTGCATATAATGAAACCAAGAACAACTTAGAAATGTAAGTCTGATGCCTTTTTCCTCTTTAGCCTACTTTCTTGAGGCCTCTGGTGGTGCAGCAAGTTAAACCGCTGAGCTGCTGAACTTGCTGACCAAAAGGTTGGTGGTTCAAATTCGGGGAGTGGAGTGAGCTCTGCCAACTTAGCAGTTCAAAAACATGCAAATGACTTCCGGGTATGGCAGCATGGCGTTTGGACGAGTGATCGAGAGTCTCTCGGTCACCAAGTCTCTCTTAGACCGGGTAGGGCAGATTTTTCGCCCCCTCTCTCGGGCGGATTGAGTCCCGAGAGGCAGCGAACCCACCGAGACCCCAACCGTAGATCTCGAAGTTGATCTCCCTCAAGGAGGTTAGCTGAGAGCACAACGGTCACGGGCAGTGGCAGCGGGTCGGAGAGGCTGAGGGACATGTTTGTCCGAATCAGACGCTAGCCGTACTTCCAAAGATTGAAGAAGAGAGAAGTTTATAACAAATTTCAAAGATTTAAGAATGGATCGAAACACAGCTACTATAAACCGGTGACAGCGGGAAAAAGGAACAAAAAGAAGAGAAGAGGAGGGAAGCGGAGAGAGAGAGCGGCGAATAAGGTAATGCCCCTTTAAATCCCGGTGCGATCGTAAGGAAGAACGAGACTAAGAGTAAGAATAAAAGTCAGGAAGAAAGAGACTAACCTTTATCATTATTGAGCCTCTGCATATCCATATTCAATCCGCCATTGTCGGTCCGATTGGAAGGGTGCCAAGTTCGGGAGGAGGAGGTAAAGAAGGAGTTAATTCAAGAACCAGGGAACAAGGAGAGATAAGCATCGGCCTTGAGAGCCCATTGTTTTGTCTATTGGGCTTTGACGTCACAGAGATCCCAGGAGACCCGGAGGGGAGCGAAAAGGAGGCAGGAAGCGGAAGGAGAGGTAAACGGAAGGAGAAACAAAGAGAAACAAGAGGGGAGTAAGGAGAAAGCAGCTGCAAAGAGAGTGGAGGACTAAATAGTCAACACTGAAGACTGGAAGGAGGGGTGGTGAGAGAGTGTATTGAAGGCCAGACCTGTGGAGTGGAAGGGTCGGAAGAGTTTGGAGAGTGGAGAAGCCGGCCCAGGAGGCAGCGGGGAGCGTCGGGACGAGGACGAGAAGCAGACGGTAAGAGGGAGAAGAATCCTGAGGAGGAGTGAGGGGTCTGAAGAACGAGGACGAGAAGCAGACGAGGAAACAGGGAGGCATCGGGCGTGACGAGAAGGATAAGGTGGAACGAGGACGAGAAGCAGACGGTTAGAGAGGTGTTAGACGGGCGAGAGGACAGATAGCCAGATTAGACGAGAATCAATCACAAGAAGGAAGAGAAGAATAGCGGATAGCTGTAGATTGTTGAGAAGAGGAAAGAAGAAGATTATTAAGTGTGGACAGTGGACAGTGGGGAGATTAAATTGTATAGTAAATTGGATTACCTGCTTGGGAAGACCACATAAGACCACATAAACAATTATAAAGACTGAGTTAGAATGCAAAGGGGAGAGAAGTGGGAGGAGGGAAAAGAAGGATTAATTAACTAACAAGAGGGCTTAATCAAAAGTATTAATTATTTACCTAAGGGGTCATTAAGGTGACAGAAACAAAGGAGGATTGAATATTCCAGAGTTTCTACATAGTAGGATAGGTCTAGAGACCCACCACATCAATTAAATACTGAAGGACATTTAATTCATTAAGCATAGTGACCTCCCACAACCGGAAGGGGGGGGGCCCTTATAGTAAAGTGTAACAAGGAAAAAAAACAAGGAAAATTAATTTAAACCTACACAAATTAATATTTAGAAATCAGATTCATTTACCCTGCTGAATGTTATATAGTACTAATTGATTGCATACAGATATAATACCTTGACAAGGGTCAGAAAGTGACAATACTAAAAGAACACCCGGCAAGCACCATGCAGAAACGCAAAAAATACCTGTTCCTTACAGAAGAATTAAAAAGAAGACATGTGAGATTCCGTTGGGAAAGGAAAGAGGGAATTATGGCCACATACAATCAAGAGAAGGTATGGATAACATCGGAAGAGAAAGCAAAGGACTTTTACAGGAATTTAATGAAGAAGGAAAATGGACCTACCCCATTGGACTCAGCAACAGAAAGAGAGAGGAAAAGAGCCAGAACCATTTCTCCCGAAAAAAGCGACAAAGCGACCATCTCACAAACCCCAAACTTGATTAATCTAGAAGAGGAAGAAGAAGAAACCACTCAACACTAAAATATGCAAATAAAATGTCACTCTAATAATGTTAACGGACTGAACGCACCTAATAAAAGGAAAAATTTATTCAAACAATTGCAAAAGCAGAGATTTGATTTAATAGCACTCCAGGAAACCCATATATGCCATAGGCATATAGCACACCTAACCCAGGAAAAGCTAGGGAAAGAATTTGTATCATCTGCCCCGGAAAAAAAAAGGGGGTGGTATTATATATAAATCCAAAACTCGAACCAGAATTAGCTTTCAAAGACGATGAGGGAAGAATGATAGGAGTAAAAATAAAGGTGGATAACCAGATAATATTAATTTGCAACATCTATGCGCCAAACGGGTCAAAAACTGTTTTTTTAGGAAAATTAAAAAATAAAATAGAGGAACAAGAATTTGATGAATTGATGATATTGGGTGATTTTAACGGAGTTCTGGACCCGGAAAAAGATAAGACAAGAAATAGATCCGGAGGGAAAAAAACCCCAAACTCAGGCAAATTGGCAACAAATTTTATTAGAACCTTACAAGATTGGGAACTTAAAGATGCTTGGAGAACACTCCATGAGGATGAGAAAGATTACACTTTCTTTTCACATAGGCACAATTCTTGGTCAAGAATAGATATGATCTGGATGACCCTCTCAATGATTCTTAAGGTTCCAAAAATAAATATTGTCCCTAGGTACATTTCAGATCATTGCCCGTTAGAATTTACGATTAATAAAACACAAAGGAAGCCAATTTGGAGGTTAAATGGGAACCTAATAAAGTCGGAGGAGGATATCCAAAAAAATAAAAAGATTCTGAAGGAATATTTTGAAAGGAACGACATAGAGGAAACCCCAATACAAATAATATGGGACGCAAGTAAGGCGGTCATGCGTGGTCACTTTATTCAGCAAAATGCCCAAAAAAATAAATTGAAAAATAGAACAATAAGAAAGATAATTGATGAAATCAAAATAAACGAAAAAAAACTAAAATTAGATCCAAACAACAAAAACATCAAACAAAATTTGGAAAGTCTAAAAGAGCAAAAAATACATGAGGAATTGGAAGAGACCGCGAAAAAACTAAAATTTATTAAGCAGCAACAATTCCAGAACGCTAATAAGCCAGGCAAATGGCTAGCCTGGAAAATGAGGAAGAAAAAACAAGCCCATATCATTACAGAAATCTTTTCAGAAGGAACAAAACACACGACAGAACAAGGGATATTGACGCAGTTTAAAAACTTCTACAGTAAATTATATTCTAAGGATCAGATTGGGAAAGACAAGGTATCTCAATTTATTAGTAAACAAAAACTGGCAAAAATATCAGAGAAACAAAGAGAGATACTGAATAAGGAAATAACAGAGAAGGAAATTAAAGCAGCTATAAAAAAAATGGATGGGAATAAGGCTCCGGGACCGGATGGATTTAGCGGGATATACTACAAGGTGTTTATGGAGGAAGTTACACCATACCTCAAAAGAGTTATGAACAAAATTTTAGAAAATCAAAAAACCCCAGATTCTTGGTGTCAGGCAATAATAACAATGATTCCAAAAGAAGGACAAGACCCAAAAAACGTCAAAAATTATAGGCCAATTTCCCTGTTAAATTCAGACTATAAAATCTTTACAAATATTATAGCTGAAAGGATGAAAGAATTCCTGAAAGAATGGATAGGAGAGGAACAAACGGGTTTCCTACCAAAAAGGCAAATGAAAGACAACGTAAGAGAAATTATAAATATAATTGAGTATTATGAAGTATCAAAGAAAGATGAATTGGCTCTCCTCACTATTGATATGGAAAAAGCCTTTGACAATTTGAATTGGGATTTTTTAAAATTACTCATCAAAGAATTGGACATGGGTTACAAATTTACAAACGCAATTAACCAAATTTATGACAAACAAGAAGCTAAAATTAAAATTAACTCCGAGGAATCAAAATATTTCAAAATAAGCAAAGGAACTAGACAAGGATGCCCATTGTCTCCGCTGTTGTTCATTTTTTCACTGGAAATTTTACTAAATAATATTAGAGATGACCCCAAACTGAAAGGTGTAAAAATAAGAAAGTATAATTATAAGTTAAGGGCATTCGCAGACGATCTTATTTGTGTAGTAGATGACCCCATAAATACAATTCAATATTGGCTTTCCAAAATAAGAGAATTTGGCGATAACTCGGGACTAAGAATAAACATGGATAAGACCATGTTACTAACAAAAAATATGACAGAAAAAAGTCAAAAAGAATTAACAAAAATTTCTGGGATTCAGATTAGGAAGAAAATAAAATACCTAGGCATAACAATAACAGCAAGAAATTCACAACTATTAGAAAACAACTACGATCTCAAATGGAAAGAAATACAAAGGGACCTAGAAAGATGGAGGTATGCAAATTTATCGTTATTAGGAAGAATATCGGTAATAAAAATGACGATCTTACCTAAATTACTTTTCTTATTCCAAAATATACCAATTATCAGAAATACCCAAAAATTCAAAAACTGGAACAAAGAAATAAGCAAGTTCATTTGGAGGGGAAAAAAAACCGAGAATTAAAAGAATCTACTTGATAGACGAGAAGAAAAGAGGAGGTCTGGGTCTCCCAGATCTCCAACTCTATCATGATGCGAGTGGCCTAAATTGGGTGAGAGACTGGGCCACACTGGGGAATGCAAAAATCATAGCATTAGAAGGAATAGATTTAAGGGCGGGGTGGCATGCGTATTTGTGGTATAATAAAAAATCAACGGAAAAAAATTTTGGTAATCATTTTATTCGATCATCGCTGATAAAAATTTGGGAAAAATATAAAATGAAATTATATTTGAAGACTCCAAAATGGATCTCCCCACTAGAAGCATGCCAAAGGAGAGAAACGGGGGGAGAAATTTGGCCGAGATATAAAGACATATTAACCAAGGAAAATGGGACATATACTATGAAAAGCCAAGAAGAGATTAACCATGAATTTAGAATTGTAGGTTGGTTCCAATACAGACAATTAAAAGAATATTACAATAAAGATTAAAAAATGGGATTTGAAGAAACAGAAAGATTTTGGGACAAAGTGATGAAATTAGAAAGGAAACAAATATCTGTAATATATGCAAAACTAATCGAATGGGAGACAGAAATGGTACCAGTAAAAGACAGTATGATCAAATGGGCAAAGAATCTGGGGGAAAAAATTTATTTAGAAGAATGGGAGAGGGCCTGGAACTCCAGATTAAAAATCACATATGCAACAGAATTGAAAGAGAATTGGATTAAAATGTTTTACCGCTGGTATTTGACCCCCCAAAAAATATCAAAATATTACAAAAAAACCTCAAACAAATGTTGGAAATGCGAAGACCAAGTAGGAACGTTCTTCCACTGTTGGTGGACTTGTAAAAAAGCAAAGAAATATTGGAAAGAAATCCATCAGGCAATACAAAAGATGTTGCAAATTAAACTAGACTTAGATCCTAAATACTTCCTCCTGGGGATGCTTAACATTGAAAATAACAAAAACAAAGAGATGCTTTTCAATTATCTCACTACGGCGGCTAGAATTACATATGCCAAATACTGGAAAAAGAAAGAAACCCCTGAATTAGGCTGTTGGTTAATTAAGATAATGGAAATAATGAATATGGATAAACTAACGTATTTACTAAAAAACAACTATGGCATTCCAAAAAAGCAAACAAACTGGGATCTGATTAAAAAATATTTGGCAGAAACACAAATGAAGGTGCTAATATAAACTGTAAAGAAGGTTGGTACACCAACTGAAAGTAGTATGAAGATGCTGTCACCATATGGAGAGAGGGAAGTAAAAGAACAGATAAGAAGTAAAACAACTTACTTCTTTAAGTAGCAGTGGAGGAGATGGAAGTCACTCCTTTGGATTTTACTATTATATCTGTTTTTGTTTTATTTATGTATATATGTTATGTAACCTTCCGTGTCTCTGTGTTTCTTCCTGTTTTGTCTTTCTTTATTGCTTCGGTCTGAGACTCTCTTTCCTCCCCCCGCCCCCCCACGGTCTTTTTTCTTTCACTCTACTTTTCGCACCTTTTTTTTTTTTCCCTCGGGAATGTTTGGCCCACACTTTCTTATTGTAAACCACAAACGCAAAATCAATAAAAATTTAAATTGAAAAAAAAAAAACATGCAAATGTGAGTAGATCAATAGATACCGCTTTG
The DNA here is from genome assembly GCF_035594765.1 of Anolis carolinensis. Classification (NCBI taxonomy): domain Eukaryota; kingdom Metazoa; phylum Chordata; class Lepidosauria; order Squamata; family Anolidae; genus Anolis; species Anolis carolinensis. The sequence goes on from NC_085842.1 coordinate 182,932,281, forward strand.
GCGAGAAGGTAACGGCACTCCATGCAGTCATGCTGGCCACATGGCCTTGGAGGTGTCTATGGACAATGCCGGCTCTTCGGCTTAGAAATAGAGATGAGCACCACCCACAGAGTCAGACATGACTAGACTTAATATCAGGGGAAAACCTTTACCTTTATCTACTTTTTCTAGCCTGAAAGCAGACACAAAGCAGGACTGAATGTTTTTTTTTGTTTTTCTGCGTTTCAGGAGCAACTTGAGAAACGGCTGGTGTGAGAGAATTGCCTGTCTGTAAGGACATTTTCCAGGGGGACGCCCAGATATTTAATGATTTATCATCCTGTGGGAGGCTTATTTATTTACAGTATTTATATTCCGCCCTTCTAACCCCGAAGGGGACTCAGGGTGTACATTATGTACATATAGGACAAACATTCAATGCCCATAAACACATCAAATGTCTCTACATGGGAAGCTGGAGCTGACAGACAGGAGCTCACCCCATTCCCTGGATTCGAACCTTTTGTCCAGCAGTCCTGCCGGCATAAGGGTTTAACCCTCTGTGCCACCGGGGGGCCCAGGGCTGAAGGTGAATCCCAACATTACAATGGCGGCGAGGAAAGAAGGAAATACATAGACCGCCATGGACAGTCTTTGCAAGTTGCAGCAACAAATCGATGAAAGTGTGAAAATGGTAGCAAACCGCCTCTCTACTACCCTGTTTCCCCTAAAATAAGACATCCCCAAAAAATAAGACCTAGTAGAGGTTTTGTTGAATTGCTAAATATAAGGCCTCCCCCGAAAGTAAGACCTAGCAAAGCTTTTGTTTGGAAGCATGCCCATCGAACAGAACACCAGAGCATCCAGGATTGGTAAATGTACATACCAGTTGTATATGGAAATAATGATAGTAAGAAGAAATTCTTGACAGGAGTCACAGTTTGTCTGGTTTAGTTATGTTGGTTTGTGATGACAAGTACTGTACAGTATAGAATAAATGTTCATGTTTTTGTTCAACAATAAATGTGAATTCTTCTTCATGGAAAAATAAGACATCCCCTGAAAATAAAACCTAGTGCATCTTTGGGAATAAAAAATAATATAAGACACTGACTTATTTTCGGGGAAACACGGTAGGTGAGTTGGGGATTTGCACACAGCTTTTCCCCTCTTTCTGAAGTCACTCAGACTGGTGAATGCGCCCATGAAGTCTGGCAAGCTTACTTCCAGCTTCCAGCATGGGGCCATCACCTGCAATTGCTTTCCATCTGCAAACTCCTTACTAGAGTGTTGCTTCTCTCTTTTTCTCAGCTGCATTAACACCATGCAGTGTACTCCCTGTCTTCCTTCTCCCCGAACCACAGCATCATTTTTTTTTCCTGAAAATGCCAATCCAGGAGCAGGGATTCTTAAATGCCCACACACACACGGTGCAGGGGTATTGAGATCAGCTGTACACTTGGCTGAGGAGGAGGAGGAGGACTACAAGGCCTTGGTGATACGTGTGGGGAGATGATTTCGCCAAGAGACAGGAGGGATTCGTCATCCTCAGTAGTTGCATAACCCTCCCTGGCACAGACAGCAGCCTCATCCTAACAAACACCCACCAAGTTTGGCATGGGATGCCAACAGGGAAACTGGCCCTAAAATGGGCCTTGCCTGCCATCTGCTGTGAAACAGTAGAACTGCAGGGAGAAGGCTTTCTTCTCCCCCAGCTATTTTGGGGACTAATGTTTGGCCACAATGCCTTCCAGTGAAGAAGGATCCCCCCCAACTACTTTTTCCTTCAGTGGGTTATTTTGATGTCAGATGCTGCAGCTCACATAAGTGTCATCTTCTCCTCCTTCGGTACAAAAAGGGGTCAAATATCAGGCTCTGAGCACAGTATCTCGGCCCCAAGAGGCCATAAGGTTGATGGAAAATGTTGGTATTATATAGAAATGGAAAGTAGCAACAGTGTATCTGTTGAAAGGTGCATCTGTTGAAAATCCCTTCTTACATGCTCTATTTTCTCCCATTGCAGATTAATAAATAATTTCATATCTCATCAAGTCAAGAGTGACCTATATACCGAACGGAGAGAGAGAGCTGCTTTTTTTTTGGAGACATTCTGAACAACCTACAAAATGCTGTGAGCTTTTCATAAGCCAAGAATGAAGATTGTCAAATTGTCGCTGGCCTTGCCTTCCACGGCCATCCAGGGTGGGGCAATTGAACAGTTCACGTTTTTCCTAGCCTAGGGATGGACTAATAACAGGGAAAGCTACATCTGTTTCATCGTTGTGTTTACAGCTGCTTTTTTTCATGTCAGGAGTGACTTGAGAAACTACAAGTCACTTCTGGTGTGAGAGAATTGGCTGTCTGCAAGGACATTGCCCAGGGGACGCATGGATGTTTTGATGTTTTTACCATCCTTGTGGGAGGCTTCTCTCATGTCCCCGCATAGAGCTGGAACTGATTTTTTTTTTCTTCGTGTCAGGAGCAACCGGAGTTGCTCCTGGAGTGAGAGAATTGGCCGTCAGCAAGGACGTTGCCCAGGGGACGCCCGGATGTTTTGATGTTTTTACCATCCTTGTGGGAGGCTTCTCTCATGTCCCTGCATGGAGCTGGAGCTGATAGAGGAAGCTCATCCACGCTCTCCCCGGGTGGGATTCGAACCTGGCAGCTTTGAGGTCAGCAACCCAACCTTCAAGTCACGAGGCTTTTATCCCCTAGGCCAACGGAGCTGGAGCTGATAGAGAGAGCTCATCTGCGCTCGCCCCAGGTTGGATTCAAACCAGCAACTTTCAGTTCAGCAATCCAACCTTCAAGTTATCAGTCCTGTTGACACAAGGGTTTAACCCACTGCGCCACCACAGGCTCTCTGTACAGCTGCTGTAAAACCTATGCAACTAACACCACTAAAATATGCTTTCACCAAGAATCCCAAAATGAGGGCTTCCAGTTCATCACCTGGTAATTTGCTTGTACCTTTAAAGTTACCATTGAAATCGGTGATGCAGCAGCCAGTGCTTCCCTTTTCCATTCCTTCCTTGTTCTTTCTCATCCTTCTTCCCTCCCTGAAGCTTGCTTGCAAGACAGCAGGTGCAACACACAGCAGGTAGGAAGCAAAGCAGGTGGGGATAAGGAGGACAAGCACAAAGGTACAGAGTAAGCCTCCAGGTTGCTTTCTGGCAGCTGCATGAAAAGAACAGGCGGAACGAAGGACACTTAGAAGAACGGGAGGAAGCACGCACAGCTCTGAACCGGCACAAACACAGCTTATGTAACCACAGCGCCAAAATAGGGAGTTGCTCACCCCTCCTCCCCTTGTGCATTACTTGGATTGGATGTGGGACCACCCACGCTGGCCCAAAATGCTCACTCTGAGCAGAAAAATGCCTCGCTTCCACTTTCAGATTCCTTCTTACATGGTTTCACTTACATGGATGTTATCAGCGAAGAAGATACAGGCAGTCCCCAAGCTACAAACATCCAACTTATTTATTTATTTAAAACATTTAAGCACAACATATATACGGCAAACATTCAGTGCCGGAACATAAAATAAACCATAAATATACATAAACACTAAAATCAGCTATCTCCACATTAAAACCATTATTTAAAACCATCACAAGACAGCCGCACCATATCCGGTCAGCAGGGTGAAATTTTCTATTGCTGCCGTTATTGCACTGCCCCAAAGGCTTGGTCCCACAGCCAGGTCTTGACCATCTTTCTAAAGGACAGGAGGGAGGGGGCTGATCTGATCTCGCCAGGGAGGGAGTTCCATAGCCAAGGGGCAATCACTGAGAAGGCCCTCTCTCACGTCCCCGTCAATTGCCCCTGTGATGGTGGTAGGACCAAGATCAGGGCCTCCTTGATCTTAATCTCTGCGGTGGTTCATAGAGGGAGATGTGTTCGGACAGGTAAACTGGGCCAGGGCCATTTATAGGTCAAAGCCAGCACTTTGAATTGTACTTGGTAGCTAACTGGCAGCCAATGGAGCTGATGCAAAAGTGGGAATACACATCTGTGTCTGGCAGAAACGCCAGACTCTGGTTTCCTAAAGGCTGAATATTGAAACAAACGGGTGAGGCTTTTGACAGTGGGATCAGCTAGGTGTGTAGACAAAGGAGTGAGACGGTCTTGGGTAATCTCCACTTTCCAAGGGTGGAGGGTTTTACCCCAGTGGAATGTGGTAATCCTGTCCAAAGGCACTCTACCTTGAGTGGCCAGGCTCCGAAGCTCAAGGGAACAGCCATTCCTTATTGTTCATGCAAAATGTCTTGATTGAGACCTTTAAGTGTGTGTGTGTGTGTGTTTGTGCCTTGATGATAAAACTCTGGGGTCATGCCAAGGTGATATTTCATATTTTAAAAGTTCATATATGAGGCATTTTGGGAAGGGAGATATATAGAAATACATAGAATACATTCATAGAACCAGAAATCATATTGCCCACTCCCACCCACCCAAAGGTCCAGGATGAGTTCATAAAGCTTCATAGGAAAGTCCAGAATCCAAGGGAAAAGACAAGGGGTTTCATTAAACAAAAAGGGGGTGCTTTTGTTTGTGAGTCACTGGTTCAGGAAAGGATTAGGAGAGTTGTTATCTCATGCCTCAGGCTAAAAGGTCAAACACCTTTTGTGCCAGGATTTTAGTAAATCACAGCAAACTCCAGTAAAATATCTCAGTTATCTTCTGCTATAGATATATGAAATATAGGACATAAAGCCTTGATTTTTGAACTATCTTTTACAAAGACCTGGGGGGGGGTCACCTCGATCACAAAAGTACCCATTCACACTGCCATATAATCCAATTCAAAGCAAAAAATCTGGATATTATATGGCAGTGTAGATGGGGTCTCAGATAAATACAGAGATGTGGGGCCAAGCAAAATCAGTGTGTGGCCAAAATGGTAAACATTATTCATGAGGAATCTACAGGCCAGGAAAGACTGTTTGCTGTTACCTGAGGCTGGATCTACACTGCTGCTATATAATCCAGATTATCAAATCAGATAATCCAGATTATCTGATTTGAATTTGATTATATGGGTCTACACTGCCATATAATCCAGTTCAAAGCAGAACACCTGGATTTTACATGGCAATGTAGACAGAGCCTGAAATGGCCTATTTTCTACTTCAGCTATGGACTTATGTAATTGATTTTGCAGTAATCCAAATAAGTGAAAGTCCATGGGCTTCAACATCTACCACTGCCGGGATGAGAAATCAGAACTATATGAGTATCAAATCTATGGAAAGCTTGAAAATTGTCCCCCAGACCAATGTGCTGATGTTTATATAGATTTACATTACAGAGTAAAATTGAACGAGTTGGAGGTTCTAGCAGGGGAACACAGCTATTGTATGCTCAGGACCGAAGACTGGAGACCTTGGTACACTCCTTCTATACCTGAGACATCATCCTCTTCCACCCAGCATGCAGCTTCGATAGGGATGCACTTGGAGTGGTGAAGGAAGAAGGGAATGCCCGCCTAGCCAGCCAGATCAGCCGAATCAATCCTGGCAATCAATGGGGTGACAGATGTCGCAGCCAGATTGCCCTCACATCCAAATGGAATGAGTTTCTTAAAGAGCTACATAAGGACATAAGTGATGGCAGAACAGTGATTCACTGGGAAATAAAGTTCCTCTTTCTCTTGACAAACAGAGATTATGTTTTTATTCAACTTCCTTATTTCATTCAAAATAAGGAAGTTGATGGGCAGAAGATCTATGTCATATTGGTTAAAAGTGCCAATTCTTCTAAATTCCCAAGAAAGACTAGAATTTTTAAAGGTAAAGGTTTCCCCCTGACATTAAGTCTAGTCGAGTCTGACTCAGAGGGGTGGTGCTCCTCTTCATTTCTAAGCCAAAGAGCCGGCATTGTCTGTAGACACCTCCAAGATCATGTGGCTGGCATGACTGCATGGAGTACTATTGGATAAACATAGATGTCTATTCTAAACAATGTAATGAGCTATACAAAACACAATAATGGTTCAAAACATAAGTAGTACACAATATGTATATTAGAGCATCATATACAAATTACATTCACAGAATTAATGCTCAGTCCTTTGGTATCTAACCCAAAAATATCTAACTCAGTATTATAAATCAAACAAAATGATATAAGTCTCTGCAGTCCTAAAAAGATTAGATTGGCTAAAAGGCAAACCAATTCAGAGTCTCTGCAGTTCCGGCAAATGTTTTAATATTTCTTTATTGATGGCTCTGCTTCAGGTATTATGTTTGCAGTATCAAGCACCACAAAATCCACAGCAGCATATTGATACTGCAAACATAATACCTGAAGCAGAGCCATCAATAAAGAAATATTAAAACATTTGCCGCTTACCAGAATAAGAGTTACCGAAACTGGGATAAAACCCGGGAACCAGTTGTAAATGGCTTAAACCGATATATTACCACCTACTCCAGGCAATAACCAGCTACTCAGGATCTACATCAACATTGACTCTGTCTCCTTGGCTTTACTATTGTTTCAAAACCTGTGGAGTCTTGAGGAATCCTTCCGGACCTGCAGAGAGTCTGAATCAGTTTGCCTTTTAGCCAATCTAATCCTTTTAGGACTGCAGAGACTTATATCATTTTGTTTGATTTATAATACTGAGTTAGATACTTTTGGGTTATATACCAAAGGACTGAGCATTAATTCTGTGAATGTAATTTGTATATGATGCTCTAATATACATATTGTGTACTACTTATGTTTTGAACCATTATTGTGTTTTGTATAGCTCATTACAATGACTGCATGGAGTGCCATTACCTTTTCTCTGGAGTAGTACTTATTATTTCCCATTCTGAGATAGTTGGTTACACCTGTAGCTGTGGTTTTTGATAATGCTCTTTCTTTTCTCATTTTGAAACTATAATCCACATAGTCATCATGGATTTGGAGCATCTATTTGCATACCTTTTAGCACTTCAGTGGGGGGTGAAATGTCTTTTCTGTCCATAAAGAAGCTTCCCTCTCCATACTTGCAGAGCATCCAAAGCAACGGTACAGAAAGTAGATAACCATTCAAACTAAAGACTAGCTGGTGTTAGGGAAATGTGATACTACTTTTAAAATATCAGAACCCTATGACAAGCTGCTCTGAGCTACAGGTATTTTGAAAGTTGCTTTAAGACCAATGGGGCATGAGAGAACACAGCACTATATGAGCTCTGTATCTATGGGCCCAGTACCTATGTTTTCACTTACCATGTCCAAAAAAAAGATATTCTGTCCAGATGTTTTCTAGGTCCTGTAGCACAATTCCATTGTATGCTTCTAATGAACTTGACCACAGAGTCATGCTGGATCTCTAAGCATTTTCTAAGGGCACTTCCACGTAGCTGTATAACCCAGAATATCAAGGCAGATAATCCACAATGTCTGCTTTAAACTGGATTGAGTCTACACTGCCATATTATCCAGTTCAATGTGTATTTTATACAGCTGTGTGGAAGAGGTCTACGTCTTCCAGTGCAATTTTATGGCATGCTTCCACCAGAAGCCATTCGTTTAAATACAGTCACTTTCACATTTCCACAATAAGCCCTTGTAGAGATAGGAGTTGTACTGTATCTATCAAACAGCAAGGTAATATGTTTCATCTCAAAGATGAAAGCTTTTAAAATCAAGTCAGGGGGAAACTGTGATTTTTAACTTTGATAATGTTTTAATGGATTTTAACTGTGAAATTTTTAATACTGTTTATATTTAATTCTGTTTTAATGTTTGCATATTTGTATATTTTAAATTGTATGCTAATGCTGTTATGTTAAGCCACTTTGAGTCTCCTTCAGGAGAGATAAAGCAGAATAATAATAATAATAATAATAATAATAATAATAATAATAATAATAATAATTGTGCGGTTTTCTGGCATTGTATATTTCTGCCGCTTCTGTGACTGTTCATTTGTATTTTGATTCCGTAGCCCACTTGTCGATGGATGTCCAGAATCAGTAGCATCCACCGTGGTCCTTTTTATCCTGGGCGACGACCGAGCCAGTATAGACTTCGTTTTGATTTGATTCTCCATAATGCTAATGGGTTAGGTTCTCTTAGTTCTGCTCCTCAGCTGAGGCCTCTCTGGCTTGGTTGGACTTGCCAGTAGTTACACTACCACCAGCACAGCCCTCAGTCATCATTGGAGCAGTTAAGCCCCCCCCCCCCCCACGTCAAGATGGCACCTGCGGGGAGGGGGGGGGGCTGGCTCTGGCTCACGAATGAGACCCTGAAGAAGGAGACAGAAGGCCTGATCCTTGCAGCCCAGGAGCAAGCTATCAGGACAAATGTAATTAAGGCCAAGATCGAAAAATCAGCTGATGACCCAAAATGCAGACTCTGCAAGGAAACCGACGAAACCATTGATCATATCCTCAGCTGCTGTAAGAAAATCGCACAGACTGACTACAAACAAAGGCACAACTATGTGGCCCAAATGATTCATTGGAACTTATGCCTCAAGTACCACCTTCCAGCAGTAAAGAACTGGTGGGATCACAAACCTGCAAAAGTATTGGAAAATGAGCACGCAAAGATACTGTGGGACTTCCGAATCCAGACTGACAAAGTTCTGGAACACAACACACCAGACATCACAGTTGTGGAAAAGAAAAAGGTTTGAATCATTGATGTTGCCATCCCAGGTGACAGTCACATTGACGAAAAACAACAGGAAAAACTCAGCCGCTATCTGGACCTCAAGATTGAACTTCAAAGACTCTGGCAGAAACCAGTGCAGGTGGTCCCGGTGGTGATGGGCACATTGGGTGCCGTGCCAAAAGATCTCAGCCGGCATTTGGAAACAATAGACATTGACAAACTTACGATCTGCCAACTGCAAAAGGCCACCCTACTGGGATCTGCGCGCATCATCCGAAAATACATCACACAGTCCTAAACGCTTGGGAAGTGTTCGACTTGTGATTTTGTGATATGAAATCTAGCAGGTCTATCTTGTTTGCTGTGTCATACAATAAAATAATAATAATAATAACAACAACAACAACAATAGCTGCTGTAGGCCAGTTTGAATGTGGTGTTCTCCTACCAAGTGCACTATCCCCGACAACAGACATGTGGTAAGACAGCAGCACTCATGAATGCTAAGTAGATACTTCACTGGGAGATGGTTTCCATTTGTCAAATCGCATCTCCCTGTATAGACCATCTCGGGCTCTTTGGTCAGCGGACAAGGCCCTGCTCTCGGTCCCACCCACCCCCCCACCCCCGTCACAAGCGCGGCTGGTGGGAACGAGAGAGGGGGCCTTCTCCCCTCTGGAACTCTCTCCCTAAAGAAATTAATATAGCCCCCACCCTCCTCTCCTTTAAGAAACAGTTAAAAACACATCTATGCACCTTAGCATATGGAGAGGAGGAGGACTAACATAACTGCCACCCCATAGTAGCTATGGTCTAAGTAAAACTGAACAGTTTCAGCAACTTGGTCACTTTAACTGGTCCAGGTATACGCTCGCTCTGTGCAATAATGTTTTTACCGATTTTCATGTTTAAATTCATTGTTTTTTTAATGTGGAATTTTTATTATAATGTGTATGTTATGGTCATTTTATACTTTTGAAATTATGAAGAAATTGTGGCACTGAATGTTAGCCATTTATATGTATGTTAACTGCCCTGAGTCCCTTTGGGGAGAGTGGGCAGTCTAGAAATAAAGTTCTATTATTATTTTATTGTTGTTGTTGTTGTTGTTGTTGTTGTTGTTGTTAAATGTCTCAGCAGATGCAGGAAATATTGAAATTCTCCTCCACACAAATTACAGTCTGATGCCTTCCCAGCCTCCATGGTTTGTTTTCACTTTTAAAAAGATTCAATCCCAAGTCGTACAATAGTGTCATGACTGGCTTGCACTTAACCCTCTCCCCAGAGAAATCCCTTCCAATTTACGTCATTGGGACTTCATAGAGCTTTACTAAGTGTGCATCTACAATTGCTGCAATTTTGGCACCTCTTGCAATTGCCATGGCTCAATGGAATCATGTTTGGCATCTCCCCAAACTACAAACTCCAGGATTCTATAGCATTGAGCCATGGTGATTTAAGTGGTGTCAGACTGCCTTAATTCTACAGTGTAGATGCATCCTAATTCTCAAATCAGGCTAAGCGTAGCTTGAACTGAATGAGATACCGGTAATCTCTTTATAGAGTGACTAGCTTTGCCCGGCCATGCGTTGCTGTGGCTTATGGGAATCCTTTGTTGGCCAGGTGGAATAGCAGTGAATAGCCTTGCAGTCTCAAAGCCTGGCTGTTTTCTGGAATAGCTGGAGCTGTTTATTGTATGAACGTAGAGGCATGGATGAGGGGTTGTGGTGCCAAGTTTAGTGTTTCTGGGATGTGTAGTTTTGTTGTTTTGTCCTAGGCCGAAATTTCATTACTCTTTTATATATATAGACTAGCTGTGCCCTGCCACGCGTTGCTGTGGCGAAGTATGGTGGTATGGGAAATAAAGTATTGAGAAATTGGTGGTAGTTAAGGTAAAGGGTAAAGATTTTCCCCTGATGTTAAGTCCAGACGTGTCTGACTCTGGGGGTTGGTGCTCATCTCCATTTCTAAGCCAAAGAGCCAGCGTTGTCCGTAGACATCTCCAAGGTCATGTGGCCGGCATGGCTGCACGGAGCGCCGTTACCTTCCCGCTGGAGCGGAACCTATTCATCTACTCTCATTTGTAAGGCCTAACTCTGCCTGTCCCCTGGGATGAGTGGGTTGCTAGGAGACCAAGTAGGTGGAGCTTAGCCTTCTAACTGGCAGCAATTGGATAAAAACAATTATTCCTCTCCCTCTAATTAGGACTTTATTTTTCTTTTCTTTTTGTTGTATGAATGTAGAGGCATGGATGAGGGATTGTGCTGCCAAGTTTAGTGTTTCTGGGATGTGTAGTTTTGTTGTTTTGTCCTAGGCCGAAATTTCATTACCCTTTTATATATATAGATTCTGGCTTTATAGAGCAACAAATCTCCAGCCGTTTCCCTCTCTTAGGACCCTTCCATACAGCCATATAAAAAACCAGAACATCAAGGCAGATAATCTACAATATCTGCTTTGAACTGGGTTATCTGAGTCCACACTGCCAGATAATCCAGATAATGCCAGATAAACTAGTGAGGAACAATGTTAACTTATTGTCAGTTCAAGTTAAAATCATGTGCCAGTCAAATAAACCTGTGTATGGCCTGGGAATTGTGGGTTGGATCCCTTTTGTCCTTTGCTTCAAGCAGAAAAATGTTTTGGATTGTCCTCTACCATGATGGCTTGTAAAACTGGAATTATTTGGCACACATGTAGAGCACAATTCACACAATGTATTTCCAATGAACATGACAAGGCAGTGCTGCATGTGAACCAGCTTCACAAATTCTGTGCAAGACACAACTATCCATGTCAGCCTGCTGGATCTTGAAGCTGAGGGTGCAAGTGAGAGAGAAAACAGTGCCACACAGACTAATCAAACGACAGCCATTCCTACATCTTGTTACAGTTTTCACTTGTTTATTGACACACATTGGGGAGAGGAGGGGAATCACGAAGGAAACAACCCTTCTCTCCCTCAGTCCCCACAAGAACCACACACGAAATTTCCAGCTCTGAGCAGTACAGCAAAGCAAATGTTCAGTCTGATAGGAGGGAAAGGACAAGTGGCAAAGGGTACCGAGTGGAAGGAGAGAGGTTGGCTGACCTCTCCACACTTCCTGGCCATGATCCTTTCTGGGGACATAAGGGTTGGTCCACACTTTTCTAGGTTACTTCTGGGCTCCATTCAAGGAAGCAAATCTTTTTCAGACTAGGTCGCAAAGTAAAGCAAGTTCTGCTCTACTACAAGGAGTGGAGTACAATCAGTGAAAACTCCAACATTTATGTAGCCCTGACTTATCCTGAAGCCCATATTTTCTCATGACATGATACAGTTAGCTTTCTCCTTCCCTCAAATTCCATCTATGCTTGGTCCAACTCAATTTCACTGAAACACCAAACCAACCAAAGGTGAAGACAGATGTAGTATTCTACTAGAAGTTCTTGTTGACACACATAAGAATGGCCTCTGCTTCACAGCATAAGTTAAGTCAATGATGGGCAACCTTTTGCGCTTGGTGTGTCAAAATTCACCAAAAAAAACCTAGCATGACTTGAGTGGTGTGTCACTTCGAGAAAAAAAACATAATTTCACAATATGTATAGTTTAAATAACAAAAAATGTATAATTGTAATATATAACTGTATTTAATAAATCAGAAACTATTTACTACCATTATTTCCATGTACAACAATCTATGGTACCTCTTGCAGTTTCCACGCTGATTTCTCTCTATTCTAGTTTCAATGTAGTCATGAATAATGAATAATATAATAATAATATAGTAAGAATATAATATACTACAATAATAATAGAATAATAGAATGATATAATAATAATAATCTATATCTATCTATATCTATATATAAAAAATGTAATTTTCATAATTCCCATAGTGTAAACAACAAAACCACTGGACCAAATCACACCAAATTTGGTCACAAAAGACATAGTAATCCAATCAATCTGCATGTGGCAGTGTGTCAGCAAAAATGGCTAGGCGTGTCAGTGCTGACACGCGTGTCATAGGTTGGCCATCACTGAGTTAAGTGCATACCAAAAATTCAAATGTTGGTTGGAAAGGGCCAAGGAGATGGTTTGATCCACAGTCTTGCCTGATGCCAAGGACCTAAAGTCAGTCTGACTCTTTTTAATCTGCTATTTTTGAAAGGAATACATATGCTTTTATATTTAGCTACCTTCTTTTGTTTTGGACTCTATGGAGTATAAAAAAGGTAAAGGTTTCCCCTGACGTTAAGTCCAGTCATGTCTGACTCTGGGGGTTGGTGCTCATCTCCATTTCTAAGCCGAAGAGCCGGCGTTGTCCATAGACACCTCCAAGGTCATGTGGCCGGCATGACTGCATGGAGTATACAATACAACAAAACACCTCAGAAACATAAGAATGTCACATACATTTTAACAATGGCTGCAACCAAATGGCTACAGTGTATGGAGAAAGGAAAGTGAGGTATTTTTAAGTACTGGCCGGTAAGTGCTTCCCACAGCAGGTGTTTCCCTGGTTCGTAGTAAAGAACCGCAAACCTGCTCTGCTTCCAGGCACAGAAATGTACATTTATTTGGAGAGCAGGAGCAAGGCTATCAGATCACATCCCCACTCTTCAAATGTTGCATCTGTCTCAACCTCTGGGAAGTCTGGTGCGGTCTTCCCAAAATGCAAATCCTGAAGTCTCCAAGCTGGCCACCCAATTGGATCCTCTTACTCGGTTGGATGTTACTAACCATTTCAGAATTTGAGATGTATCAAGCCTATTCAAGCTGATGGCTGCCCTCTAACTCTTCCCGGTTCCATCTTCCCCATGTCTTTATATTCTGCAATCTTTCAGCTCCAGATCCTAGTTTCCATTTTGTGACTCTCTTGGGAGAGAAAATGTAGCCTCAAATCAGTTTAGGAATTACCCATTGAAATTGGAAAGGGAAGAGGATGTTTTCACCTCTCCAACCCTACCACCACCACATCTCCCAGTTTTGCAGCACATTACAAGCCTCTGCAACAGACATAGATGGATGTGAGGTGAGTTAACGCAGCAGGATTGTGATGAGTCCACAGCCTCACAGGGATTGGACTTCGGGCCCAGGCAGGGTGACTCTGAGCCCTCCTAATGGCAGACTGGAACGGTGGTTGAGCTTGGCTGTTGTTTTTAAATTCCTGGGCCCCTCAGGGCAGAGATATCCCCAGACGAGGGAGCAGGAAATGGAAGGACAGCCCCCACCCCTTGGGCGAGGGTGCTGGCGCAGCGTCGTGGCTGTGAAGCCGCATGCAGGAGGGTAGCTCATGCAAAGGGCAGCGGCCCAGGCTCTTCAGGCACCTGCGGACAGCAAGAGACAAGTTAAAGAGAGGAAGCTGCTGTGGAAACCAGACTCCATCCTGACTTCAAACAAATTCCTATTCCAAGCCACCCTCGCCCCAATGCAATCCAGAGACCTTTCACATCTTCTCATCCTAGTGCCAACTGACCTAGGTAAAGGTAAAGGTTTCCCCTGATGTTAAGTCCAGTCATGTCTGACTCTGGGGGTTGGTGCTCATCTCCATTTCTAAGCCAAAGAGCCGGCATTGTCCGTAGACACCTCCAAGGTCATGTTGCCAGCATGACTGCATGGAGCGCCATTACCTTCCCACTGGAGCGGTATCTATTGATCTACTCACATTAGCATGTTTTCGAACTGCTAGGTTGGCAGGAGCTGGAGCTAACAGCGGGTGCTCACTCCGCTCCTGGGATTTGAACCTGCGACCTTTCGCTTTGCAAGTTCAGCAGCTCAGTGCTTTAACACATTTCGCCACCGGGGCTCCGCCAACTGACCTACACATTCCTATATCACAGTCTTCCCCAACACTGCATCTTATAGATGCACATGGACTATAACTCTCATTTTCCCAATCAGGATGGTTGAGGAAAAAGTTGATTGTGGCCCAATGTTACAAAAATATAATGTGCAGATTTGATAAATGCGGACTTAATATGTGTGGATATGAATTAACTGTATGTAAGGAAGGAATTAATGAGAGCTAATAATTTTGAAGACACCAGTCTAAAGACTAAGGCCTGCAATGACTAACTACCTAGAATCATAGAATCATAGAATAGTTGAGTTGGAAGAGACCTCATGGGCCATCCAGTCCAACCCCCTGCTAAGAAGAAGGAAATCGCATTCAAAGCACCCCCGACATATGGCCATCCAGCCTCTGCTTAAAAGCCTCCAAAGAAGGAGCCTCCACCACAGTCCGAGGGAGAGAGTTCCACTGCTGAACAGCCTTCACAGTGAGGAAGTTCTTCCTGATGTTCAGGTGGAATCTCCTTTCCTGTAGTTTGAAGCCATTGTTCCGTGTCCTAGTCTGCAGGGCAGCAGAAAACAAGCTTGCTCCCTCCTCCCTGCTTGCTGAACTGTAATTAAAAGGTGCTAACTGTGATAAGACCTGTGACAGTGATAAGATAAATGTTTACATCTGTTTACATCTGTCAACATTTGCTGACTTGATGAACTTTTGAGGCAGAGACAATGGTTCTTTTAAGTTAAAGATGTTAAGAAGGAAGTCAGCACAAGGCCAACACTAATCAAGAAGAGTCAAAATCTGGTTCAGGAAACTGAGATGGAGCCAGGCTGGAAGACGTCTATCATTCACTTACAACCTTGGGACAACATCAGCAAATATATTGCTAGATAAGTGACCTTATGACAATACAGAAATAGTGATAGACAGCGATGCTGTTCACTTGCATGCTCAATGGAGATGGTTTATGGGAACATGGCAGATTTGCAATGGAATTAATCTGGTCACTGGGCCTCCTTTTCTCAAGGGAAGAGGAAGGAGTGCATTTTGGAGTCATGATATGTGTTGCAGGGAGTCAGTTCTGCTGTATGGAAAACAGGGGTCTGATCCCTGGCATCATTCTTAGGAAAAAAGAATGCATTTTGGAGTTTTGAAGTTTTGGCGTTATGGAAGTTTTGGAACTATGTGTTGGCAGGCTGCAAAGGAAGCAGGGCCTGGCCTAAGCAGGTGCTTCTCAAAGGAGGGAGAAAGGATATGGTTATATTTGGATGCATGAGCATGAATGCATGTACACATGTGTGTATGTTGAGTGAAAACCCAGGCTGTGGCGCAAGCTGGTGAGCAGCCAGCTGCAGCCAGCTGAGACCAATCACTCTGACCAAGAGGTCATGAGTTCGAGGCCAGCTCGGAGCCTGCGTTTGTCTTTGTCTTTGTTCTATGTCAAGGCATTGAATATTTGCCTTATATGTGTAATGTGATCCGCCCTGAGTCCGCTTCGGGGTGAGAAGGGAGGAATATAAATACTGTAAATAAATAAATAAATAAATAAATAAAACCCCACTTTGTTTGTTAGCCAATGTACTAGGGTTATTGTGAATTTAATGTAGTTGCATAGAATATGTATGTCTGTATGTCTAAATGTTGTTCTGTAAAAGTTCAGATATACCTCTCACACTGAAATTGCAATAAAAAGTGCCTATGATTTAAAGTTATTGAAAAGTT
This sequence comes from Anolis carolinensis, assembly GCF_035594765.1. Taxonomy (NCBI): domain Eukaryota; kingdom Metazoa; phylum Chordata; class Lepidosauria; order Squamata; family Anolidae; genus Anolis; species Anolis carolinensis. The sequence goes on from NC_085842.1 coordinate 182,948,381, forward strand.
ATTCATAACACCAATGCATCCAGAAGCCCTGGACTAAGGAAGGCAGATGGATGAACTCAAATATCTGTCACTATGCTTTTTTATGGCACACTACTTGTCCCATAAAAAGCAAGGAGTTTGGGGAGTTATTAAAAACACCAGGCACCTGGGTCAGATTAATGCCCTGGAGTGTGACTAGTTTAAAACCAGCTACATAACAATTGCCCTATGTAACATTGAATGTTTGCCCTATATGTACATAATGTGATCCGCCCTGAGTCCCCTTCGGGGTGAGAAGGCCGGAATATAAATACTGTAAATAAAATAAATAAATAACAGAGCTGGGGAATATGATTGCAGTTCCATCACCAGTGTTAGCTGGTATCATGAGGTGAAATAAGGAATAACCATCACGGATTGTGGAAGCAGCAGTTCAGTGTGGGTCACATTCTCTAGCTTGGCTACATTGGGTCTCTCATACAACATTTCAATTTCTGCTGCCCCCAGGCTAAAATCACATCACCTGGAGCAACAACCACTGTGCTGCAGGAAATGGAAGAAAACTACCTAAGGATATGGGGTACATTTGGAAATACTGTGAACTAGATGTCCCAGCACAAGAACCAAGCTGGGCACTACCAGCCAGGAGTCAATATAGCCACTGATAGTAGTTCATGCTACAATAGACTCTGCTGTCCATTCAAGTCATGCACGGACATGTGCACACTGTGCAACTGACACATGGGACTGCCATCATGCAAGAAAATAACAATGATTAGAAAAAACATATATTATTAGGAATTATAACTTAGATTCAAAAAATTTCTAGCTTTGTTTTTTTAAAAAAGTTATCATGATAAAGCACTTGTTCAAGACCTGTTTTTAATCTGCCTCTGGCTGGGACATGAGAAGATGAATGTGGAGTTAGGCTAAGAATAACTCTCTGCCTTGAAGAAATGGCCTCTCGCATAGTTTCCAACTCTGTGCTGTCAACAGCACTTTGGCAGAAAGTTTCACCATCCATCTCCAAAACTGGGGAAAGTTCCATCTGCTTTCTTTCTACAAAAGACAATGCTATTTAAAATGTATGCACAGTTATCTCCTCCAAGATCTCAGCATCTCCTTTGCACCCACCTCTCTGGTCACCATTTCCCATGCTGTCCTCCGGACGTGGCTTCTCCAATTTCCTCACCCTCTGCACCAGGTCCCATCTTGGTGATATGGCGCAAAAAAGAGGTGGCATTGATTGCTCTCTGTGAGGAGATAAACACACATCAGGGTTACCAAATGGACACAAATAACCCACGTTATTCTTTTTGAGACTTCAAGAGCAACTTTTATTGGCAAAAATCAACAGAAAAATTTTGAAGCAATGATAAGTGTTAGGTCTGTGCAATCAATGAAAACAAAATTTCAATACTCATTACAAAATTAGGGTGCAGGGAGGGGGATCATTCCTAAAGTGTTCCCAAAATTGGACAGGGTCCGTATCATAACTATAATGAATTAACTACTTTTTCGTTACATTTTGTTAAGTAATTGTGCCAATGAGAATCTTCAGGGGCTGATTTCTCCCTCGTTGTTAGAGCTATTGGCACGGAACTTGCTATGATTATTTTTGTGCATGTGTAAAGTTTTATTGTGGTATAGTGTGATGACTCATGGGCCTTGTAGTCCTGTTCCTAGTACTATTGTGACAGACGAAGAGGAAAACATGGGATTTTCGCCGGTTCAGCCAGAGCCGGAGCCTCTTTACCTGCAGGATGTTGATATTTGCCCACAAGAATCCAGCCAAACAGGCCTTGGACAGAACTCCCCCCCCGTTTTCCCGGAGGGACAATTATACCAAAGATAGGGGAGTCAGGGAGGCTAATCGCAGAAGCCTGAGAATCGCTGCCAAACAAATGGCTGATTAGGCCTGCTTCCCTTGGGAAATTCTAAGGAGTCATGCATCTGGACAGAGTTGGGTTTCGCTTCTCGTTCTCTAGGGAAAGAGTTCTGTTGGCGGGAAAACGAGACCCAATATAGGTGCTTAGCGCCAGGGATACTTTGCGGAGTCAATTGATCAGCTTGAGGAGAGAGATCGTGTGTGGACTTCATAATCCCAGTTCCTTGCTTCCCGGATCAAGTTTCAAGCCTTGCCTTTGTCTCATGTTTTTACCACGGACTATGTTTCATCTTCATGTTCGTCTTGCCTCCAGTCAAGGATCTAGTCGAGAATCAAGTTTATTCAGCCTTGTTGTCAAGCTTCATTGGACTTTAAAGACTCTGTTATTTCCCCACACTATTGCTTGGCAAAGTGTGTGTTTCGGTCAAGTGGATTAAAACTTTGAACTCTAATATCTTATATTGGACAATACATTTCTGGACTATATTTGACCTTATCTGAAAGGTCTGCTTCTGAACTATATTCTTCACTTGTTTTTATTGATTTTATATATTTCTTTAATAAAGATATTAGATAGAGTCTGGCCTCTGCGCATGGTTATTGGTGTTCTGCAGCCTGGGTCCTGACATATATGAAGAAAAAAACAATCTTCAAAATTCAACAATCGAGATAATTAAACGTATTTCGCTAATGCCATCACCTCCCCATTCCCACCCATGAACCACCACCCATGATTATAGAACACATTTACCACTGTTAGCTCATCAATTTTCAGAATGTTTCACTCATCCACAGATTATTGGGAATTTTCAAAAATTTTCGCTACAATTCCCGTTAAAAGGGCCAGGCTATGGCGCAGCTGGTTAGTAGCCAGCTGCACTAAATCACTACTGATCGAGACGTCATGAGTTTGAAGCCAGCTTGGGCCGGATTGAGCTCCCAACCAATAATATTTATTTATTTATTTATTTATTACATTTATATCCCGCCCTTCTCACCCCGAAGGGGACTCAGAGCGGCTTACAAATTAAATTTACATACAATATTATATTATTAGCATAGTACAATACTGGCAATAAATTTCTATATTGTACTATATCAATATATTGTAATATTATTAGTAATATTGCATATAAAATATAATATATAATATTATATTGTATTAGTATTATATCGTATTACAATATAATATTATGAATATTATATGCATATACAATATGTTATATTATTATATATTACTGTAAATTATATTGTGTGTGTGTGTGTGTGTATGTGTGCTAGCATAGAATGTACTTCAGCTGATGCAAAGAGACAAGATGGAACTCTCTTAATAGCCTAGCTCGTTGTTGACCTAAGCAACTCGAAAGACAGTTGCATCTGTCGAGTAGAAAATTTAGGTACCGCTTTATGCAGAGAGGCTAATTTAACTAATTTACTACACCATAAAAATGTCCAGCAGCATGCGGAAGAATGAGAAAGTACTCCACCAAGGACTCGGTGTCACAAGTGGACGATGAAGCGGCAGTTCCCCCTGTGGCCGGAATCGAGCATACCCTCATGAAGCCGGAAGTTGGAAAATGTTAAATTGCCTCTGTGTCAGTGTCTGTCTATTGTATGTCTAATGGCATTGAATATTTGCCATGTATATGTACATTGTGATCCGCTTTGATTCCCCTTTGGGGTGAGAATGGCGGAATACAAATACTGTAAATAAATAATAAATAAATACAATTCCCATAATCCCTCAGCTAGCAGAATTAGCAGTCCTGCTCTGTTGTCTAAACAGGCAATAGTTCCCAGCTCTGTTATATATTCAGGCTAAAGCTCCATTTGGGTTATTTTTAAACTCAAGTTTACAAAGACACAATATGGCCTCTACTTATGTGGAGATTAAAAGCAAGAGACCCCAGCAAAAGTGGGGAAATCAAGATAAAGATAGATCAATAATTAATTTCCCACTTTTGCCACACTTATCTAGTAATCTCTGTTCTCTCCAGAAATCTTGAAAACCTCCACTGTGACTCTTTCAGCAGAAGTTGACCATATCATTTAAATTCATCGAATTCACCAAAGTTAAACCCGCAAATGTGGAAGAGCAACTGTAAAACCTTTCTCCTTACCTTCCATTGACTGCGAGCAAAGTTCTTCTGGATCTGCTCACAAACAGAGCCATGAATGTCTTTCTCCAGTGCTGTGTCCCCAGAAATCCTGAAATGCACAAGTGGCAGAGGGAAAGCTTCCATTAGATTTCCACCCCCGTCTTCTGAAATGGATGTGCAATTCACACCTTGAGCATACTTATATGAGACCATCTTGACACACTTGTCTTCTATCAGCTTTTGACACTGTCTGCATAAAAGAGTGAAGGTGGTGTAAGCATAAGCAAACACAGAGTAAAGCTGTTGGAATAGCCTCTCTGTCAGCAGACATTTTTAGTGTGTGGGTTTTCCTTCGAATATCTGGCCAAAGATTTCATTCCGTGTAAATAAGTTTTCTGAAGCCAACTAAAACAATAAGCCATACATCTGCAGATGAAACCCATGGAATAAGCAATACATGTTGTGTAACTAGATGTAATGAAGTACAAATTTTTGGTTTACAAATGTTATGTTTAATTGTGTGTTTGTGTTTTAGAAGGGTAAGTATTGCAGTTGCTGCTCTCAGCACTCAGAGGCTGGTTGCCATGGAGAAGTGGGCGGAGCCAACTGCCGTTTTGCTGAAGAAGTGCAGAGTTTTAAAAAAGAGAGCCAGTCTGTGCTCTGATGAGGCACAGGGAAGACTGATCCTAGGTTAAGGGGATCAGGGAGACTCAATTGGTCAATTTGAGTCAGTTTAAAATAAGTTTGGTGACATATCACAGGAGTGACTGTGGTATAAAAGTGGCTGAGGAATGGAGTTTAACTACCTTAAGTAACAGAAGTAATATTTTAGAGAGTTGATTCATCTTATTCTAGTATTGTAACTGCTAATAAGAATACCTCTTCGTGAGAAACATCATTGTAACCATTAAGCTTTGTGCCTGAATAAATTTGTTCTTGTTTTTCCAACATCGAAGCCTCTGTCATATATATATATATATATTATAAACCAAGTATGCTACCATCTAGAGTGAATAAAAAGGAAGAAAGAAGTAAAAGTAACAGGTCTCCTCCCTGAGTCTTTGGTGGCTAGATCATCTCAATTGGTGGTTCCATCTTTCCAAATTGGTGGCAGTCATAATTAGCTCCATTACAAATTGGTGGAAGTGCTGGGATTAAAAAAAATTCCCCCCTGCTAGAAAGAGCCTTAGACGTAATAATAACCCCTTCACACTAGAAAACAAAGATTGGTCACACTTGTGCTTTATGCCTTTATAAGACCTGAAGCAAGGGCATTTTAAAGGAAATTATTACTTGGGAGTCCATTCTCGCATTCAAAAGGTTCATAAGCAGAAGCTTTTCCATTACATACAGTCCTGACATTCAGATTGTGCTAAAAGTTGTTTAACCAAAAAGGAGAAAGTCAATACAGAACTGCAAATACATTTGCAAACATCAGTATCTTGGCAATGTTTAGCCTTCCTCCTGCTAAAAAAGACTCAAATTAAATAATAAGTCTTGTCATCTTAGAAAAAAATGTTTTTAAAAGATATGTAACAGGGAAAGAAGAGGAAAGGGAAAAGGAGGAGGAAGAGGAGGAGGAAGAGGTGGTGGTAGTAACAGAAGTAGAATAAAACATCTGCAATAACATGCAGAATATTGGAAGCTAAGCAGATTCAGCCCTGATGAGCACTTGCATGGAAGACCACCAGTCCATACAGTTGTTATTAGCTACATTTCAGAGGAAGAAACTGGTAAACCACCTTTGACTGGTCCTTGCAAAAGAAAATCCTGTGAAATTCATGGGGTCACTTTAAGTTGTCAGGCAACTTAAAGACCCACATATGCATATCTATATATATAAAAGAGTGATGGAATCACGGCAGCGGACAAAACAACAAAGGGTTTGGGCTGTGGCGCAGGCTGGAGAGCAGCTGCAATCAATCACTGCAGTGAATCACTCTGACCAGGAGGTCATGAGTTCGGGGCCACTCGAAGCCTATGTTTGTTTGTCTTTGTTCTATGTTAAAAGGCATTGAATGTTTGCCTGTATGTGTAATGTGATCCGCCCTGAGTCCCCTTCGGGGTGAGAAGGACGGAATATAAATGCTGTAAATAAATAAATAAAATAAACAAAACTAAACACCCCACAACCTCGAAAATTGACAGCACAACCCCTCATCCACGCCTCTAGGTTGATACAACAAAAAGAAAAGAAAAATAAAGTCCTAATTAGAGGGAGAGGAATAATTGTTTTTATCCAATTGCTGCCAGTTAGAAGGCTAAGCTCCGCCCACTTGGTCTCCTAGCAACCCACTCAGCCCAGAGGACAGGCAGAGTTAGGTCTCACTTAGGCCTCTTCCACACTGCCTATAAAATACAGATTATCATATTTGAACTGGATTATATGGCAGTGTAGACTCAAGGCCCTTCCACACAGCTATATAACCCATTTATAATCTTATATTATCTGCTTTGAACTGGATCATCTTGACTCCACACTGCCATATAATCCACTTCAGTGTGCATTTTATCCAGCTGTGTAGAAGGGGCCTCATATAACCCAGTTCGAAGCAGATAATATAAGATTATAAATATACAGTAGAGTCTCACTTATCCAACATAAACAGGTTGGCAGAAGGTTGGATAAGTGAATTTGTTGGATAATAAGAAGGGATTCAACTACCACCAATTCCTCAATACTTTATTTCCCATACCACCATACTTTGCCACAGCAACGCGTGGCAGGGCATAGCTAGTGCAGATATATAATGAAGAAGACATTGACACAAGGATGGAAATCTTGTGGTTCACTGATTAAAGTCTATGTGTCTATTTGTCTCCACTGCAAGTCCAGACATCATGAATTGGTGTCCATTTGGACACACAACTATTAAAAATAATGGATTGCTTGGAAACACCATTAAAATGAATGACTTCCAATCCCAGCATACCACAGAATTGCACTAGATGATGAAGAAATTGCTAGAGCTATCTTCTCTAGGCATTTGCAGCACAGCTCCAGCTCAGGGGAAGCATACAATAGAATAGGTAAAGGTTTTCCCCTGATATTAAGTCTAGTCGTGTCCGAATCTGGGTGTTGGTACTCATCTCAATTTCTAAGCCGAAGAGCCGACATTGTCCATAGACACCTCATGTGGTCGGCATGACTGCACGGAGCTCTGTTACATTTCCACTGGAGCGGTACCTATTGATCTATTCACATGTGCATGTTTTTGAACTGCTAGGTTGGCAGAAGCTGGGGCTAACAGTGGGAGCTCACTCTGCTCCCCAGATTTGAACCGCCGACCTTTCGGTAAGCAACTTCAGCAGCTCAGCAGTTTAATCCAATACAATAGAATAGGTCTGGAAAATAACACTATGTAACATGATTTTTGTTCCTGGGTTATAAATGTTATTTCCTAATTGGTTCTATCATAAAAACATGAAAAAGGTTTATTAAACTGCAAAAACCTTGTTTTTGCGATCTGTACAAAAGGTTAAGAAATGGCATATGAAAGGTTAAAAATGGCAGCCACAACAACGAAGTTTCTGGAGTATAACAACTACTTTCAAAGTAAGTCTTGTACAATTAAAAAGGAAATAACACTTTCAAACTAGGAACATTTTTTCCCATAGAGATCATTTTCCCCTTGGATTCTGCAATTAGGTGGAGTATTCCCATCCAACAAGAAATTACCGCCCCTTCCAATGTGACTTACCATGGGTGTTGTAGAGCCTGTTCACAGCTGAATCGTTTCTCTGCATCACGTTCTAGAAGGTGTCGGATAAAATCCTTGGCTAGATGGAAAGAAATACATATATAATAGTGATATATATCACTCATAATCCTTTGAACCAGTGTATGAATGCATTTGCCGAGAGAAATATATGGCAACATTAAACCATTACCAGCACTGTACATGACTGAACACACAAGTTGTTATACAGCTTTGTTACCAAACAAACATATTTCAGATTTTGGGTGAAGACAGGCATACTATAAAGACCTTGCTGGGAGCAGACCCTCAACTGTGAGATGCAACCAGCATGACGAACGAAATTAAAATATTCATGCCAGCTAATCAAAAGCTGGCTCAGCAAGTGTGTATTTCTTCATTCAATCTTTGGCTAAATTATTAGGGAAGTGAAGCTAATGTTCTTGTGATTAGGAAGGATTTTCAAGGCTGACACAGTGTGTATGTGTTGGACCTACAAAGCTGGTTTCAGTGCAAAATTATAGAAATCACCTACTGACTCTAAAAAGAGGAGTTGTGTTTAGATAGAATAGAGAGGTGATATTTTTTCAGAGCCTCTCAAGCCGTTCTAAAAATAATAATATAATAATAACTTTATTTTTGTTTCTTGCCTCCATCTCTCCAAAGGGACTCAGGGCAGCTCACATGGGAACAAACCCAAACAACATAAATTAAAACATAAATCAGTAAAATTAAAACATTATAGCCACATAAAACAACACCAAACAATTCATGAAACTTCAAGCCTGCAACAACAGCTTACAAAATGGACTATAATTGTCAGAATTTCTCATCTAATATGGACAGTGATGCTGGCTGAAATATCCTTGGGGGGAGAAGTAAAAAAGGGTGACTTGTCCAAGCTCTACCTCTACCAATACTGAATTCCCCAACATTTCACAGATGAAAGCCAAGGCATGTGCAGCCAAGCAATATCACAATGTGGACAAGATGGCAAAAGTTATTAATAAAGAAGTCAGGAGAGGCTGCTATTGTTAGTAACAGTAACAGTAATAGTAGTAGTAGCAGTATTGGTAACCTGCTTTTTCCCAGGTTGGGACTCCATCTCTTTCTCTACTGTGTTAAATGCCAATGAATTTTCTACTTTAAACTCAGTTTGCATTTGAAGGCAAAGAGGGAAAGGGAGATGAAGACAGAAAAACTAGGACATTTTAAAAGCATCTGACAAAGCATGAGGATCTCGGACAAATGGAATTAATTATATATACGTTTTAAAGGTTTTTATAATGTGTTTTAATAATGCTATTAATGGATCTGTTTATATTGTTTTGGTTTTATGATTGCATTTTGGGCATTAAATTTTGCCAATTTTTGTAAGCCGCCCTGAGTCCCCTCAGGTGAGAAGGGCGGGGTATAAATGTTGTAAATAAATAAGTGGGATGACAGAGAATTAATTAGGACTGCCCCTGGCAAGTAAGACTGTTGAAAGGTATACTCTCCAGGCCTAAACTAGATGGATCATTTGCTTAGTTCAGTGGTTCTCAACCTTCCTAATATCGCAACCCCTTAATACAGTTCTTCATGTTGTGGTGATCTCCAGCCATACAATTATTTTTGTTGCTACTTCATAACTATCATTTTGCTACTGTTATGAATCGTAATGTAAATATCTGATATGCAGGATGTATTTTCATTCACTAGATCAAATTTGGCACAAATACTCTATACATCCAAATCTGAATACTGGTGGGGTTGGGTGGGGATTGATTTTGTCATTTGGGAGTTGTAGTTAACCTACAATCAAAGAGCATTCTGAACTCCACCAATGATGGCATTGAACCAATTTTGGCACACAGAACTCCCATGCCCAACAGAAAATACTGGAAGGGTGTGGTGGGTGACCTTGAGTTTTGGAGTTGTAGTTCACCTACATCCAGAGAGCACTGTGGACTCAAATAATGATGGATCTGGACCAAACTTGGCTCAATATGCCCAAATGTGAACACTGGTGGAGTTTGGGGGAAAGAGACCTTGACATTTGGGAGTTGTAGTTGCTAGGATTTATAGTTGAACTACAAAGTGCCCCTTGAACCCCACCAACAATAGAATTGGGCAAATTGAGCTTTTTCTGGGAGGATTCGCCATCTGTTTCCAAAAGGGAAGAGAAGGACAGGCAAATTGATATTCAGCCTTCTCTGCAAAACGGGTTTCAAAGACCATCAGAAATATGTGGTTTCTGATGGTATTTGGTGAACCCTCCAACACCCCCTCGTGACGCCCCCCAAGGGTCCCAACCCCCAGGTTGAGAAACATAGGCTTAGTTCAAGTACAAACAACTTGAGGTGCTTTGGATACTTTTGGATTTCAACTCAAAGAAATGCTATCCAGGACAGTCAATGACAAGCGATCAAGGGAGATTTACTACAAAACACCAGTGAGACAGCAGCAAATGTTCACCTCTTGCACACAATCCAACAGATACCCAACACTGTTTTCTGGATAGCATGCAAAAAGGGCTGGGAACCATTTGTCCTATGTACGGCTGTATTATATTCTCTTGTGGGAAATCTGTTGAGAATTGCATGCATGGTGGATAAAACTGAGCCATTGAAGGAATCAAATGCCCTTTTCTTTTCTTTTTCTCCTCTTTTCCTACTAGCTACCATTCATTTTCATTTTCTCTCCTCCCCTTTTTGTTTTCTAATCTTCCCAGCAAGAAGAGAAATTAAAACCGATGGCTTTCAGAGGGTATTAGAAGCAAGATCCATGACTGTCGGAAATGCTCCAGGCTGGACCCATTCTCACTGCCATGTTCTGTTGACTGTCAGAGGATGGCAGCGGCCTGTGGCTAAATGCCATCTGTGTGACTATTTGGCAGGTAGAGAACACAGCCAGACTAACACAGAGCCGACAAAAGATCTGAGTGCACAGAGATGCTCAGGCTATTGTGTCTACTACAACCTCATGTTACCCCAAACCCATGAAAAAAGAAATCACCATAATTGAATCCTAACAATGATATCAGCCCCAAGGAGTTTCTTTTCTTTTTCTTTAATTGGGAAAAGTTTTCCACCCCTGGCTCTCCATCGCTCAAAGATCAGCAACTGACATTCTTTGGGTTAAACGGGGCCTCTTGCATTTTCCACAGTTGCCAAATAAGAGGCAAAAGTAGTATAGGAAAGGAGAAAAGGCCTAGAATGCTGTGCTCCCATTTTGAAGAATACAAGGCAATACTTAGGATTTTTTAAAACACACTGCAACTCTCACAACCTTACACTGGCTGGAAGTGATAATTCCAAAAAATATTTTGCTCCAAGTACTAAGAAAAATACAGGAAGTTGCCTTACACCAAGTCTGATCACCTAGCTCAATATTATGAACTCTAACCAGCAAAAGCCTTCTTCTGGGATTTGGAGCAGGATGCTTTCCTAACCTTACCAGTAAAGCCAAGCATTGAGCCTTGGGACATTCTTTACCACCAGGCCATGGCTAAGGCTCTTCAGGGAAATTAATCTCTGAGCAATATCTTAATTGTAATCTATATAAATAAAATTGTAATGTCCGTCAGTGTGGGACATCATATCTTCAAAACTACTCCATTGATTAATATAAAATTTTGACGTAACATAGCATTCGAACTGATGAGTGTTTTAAGCCTACTCTCACAAACCTGAACCACCTGAGAAAGGTAAAAACAAGCCCCTAAGCAACGCCAATCAGTCTCCCACACCCTTAGCAACCATCCTAACAGACAGCTCCTCTCCTTAGCAACAGAGCAAGCAACGTCCAAGCAGACTTCACCCTTTAGCAACTGGCATGGCCAGGGCTGTAAAGGATGGCTTGGCCTACCTCTTCACCAGTCAAATCAGCTGGGCAAATGAGAGCTAGCCACGGAAAGGGAGTCAGCAATGGAAAGGGAGTCAGGAGCAACTTGAGAAACTGCAAACCGCTTTTTCCATATCTGTGGAAGGTCTAGAGTGGGAGAAACAACTTTTTTCTGCATGTGGCAGATGTGAATGTTACAACTGGCCTGCTTGAATAGCACTGAATAGCCTTGCAGCTTCAAAGCCTGGCTGCTTTCTACCAAGGGGAATCCTTTCTTGGCCAGCTTGAATAGCATTGAATAGCCTTGCAGCTTCAAAGCCTGGCTGCTTCCTACCAAGTCTATTACCAATCAGAAGCTAGAAATGAGGAGATTAAAATACAATAGTTTAATCTGCAGAAAATATTAAGGGGTGATGTTGGTTACAATCAAGTCAAGAAAGCTTATATTTTAATATGTTTAATGGTTTTAAATTGTATTTATATGACGATCGTTTCTAATGATTTTATGTTATGTTTTATTTGGTTTGTATAATGAGACACTGAATTTTTGCCTAGATGTATGTTGTATGTCATTCTGAGTCCCCTGCGGGGTGGGAAGAGTGGGATAGAAATGAAGTAAATAAATAAATAAACTCTATCCTTCAGTTCAGGAGCCCCGGTGGCGAAGTGCGTTAAAGCACTGAGCTGGACACCGAAAGGTCCCAGGTTCAAACCCCAGGAGCAGTGGGAGCGCCCGCTGTTAGCCCCAGCTCCTGCCAACCTAGCAGTTCGAAAACATGCAAATGTGAGTAGATCAATAGGTACTGCTCCAGTGGGAAGGTAACGGCGCTCCATGCAGTCATGCTGGCCACATGTCCTTGGGGGTGTCTACGGACAACGCCGGCTCTTCGGCTTAGAAATGGAGATGACCACCAATCCCCAGTCAGACATGACTTAACGTCAGGGAAAACCTTTACCTTTACCTATCCTTCAGTTAAGGAATGCCTCTGTTTTTCCTTGTCCCAATTTGTTCCAAAACAAAACAATCTTACTCAAAACAATCTTCTGTGCAATTTTACCTGCTCCATCTCTGCCTTCTCTTCTTCACCTTTACCCACATCTTTTCCCGTAGTGCAGTGGTTCTCAACCTGCAGGTCCCCAGGTGTTTTGGCCTACAACTCCCAGAAATCCCAGTCAGTTGACCAGCTGTAAGGATTTCTGTGAGTTGAAGGGCTAAACATCTGGGGACCCACAGGTTGAGAACCACTGACCTAGTGTTTGGCAACACCATCTCTCCCAAATTCCTTCACTCTCTTCTAACTCCTCCTTCCCCTCTCTTTAATCTATTCTTTAACTTTATCTTTCTTGTAAATTTCACTTTGCACATCTTAGCTCTTTTGCCACAACACTCTCTGCACCAAGGGTTTCCACTCACCTGACTCGGAGATATCGTCCCAGTAGGGAGAATCAAACTCATATTCAGCTTTCAGGATCTGGTTGAAAAGTTCAGAGTCATTCTCATCGTAGAAAGGAGGGTATCCGCAAAGCCTGCAGAAGAGCAGAGCAAAAGGCATCATAAGATCTTATGCCCGCAGAGCATAGGCAACAAAACAGAGGCCACACATAAGGCTACACATGTGACAGATGGAAAAGATACACACAGAATGTAGGAGATGACGCCAAGCGCCCAGGAGTCCACAGCTTTTCCATATGGCTTCTGCTCCAGGATCTCAGGGGCTGCAGAAGACACAATGGCCAAGAGTAAGAGAAAATTCAGGGTTCTTTATTCCAAATCTCACCTCCATTCCAATTTCTTCTTCCTACAGGATGGTAGATCACCTCTAAAGGACCACCCTGCCTCACCAATACTACAATCCCTTGTGAGGTACTGCTGGCCTCCTAGACTTGCACGTACATTCTCTCAGTGTTGCCATAATATGCCTCTTTCCTCCAATGAGCCCAAGGGGTAGTGTGTGTGTGTACTTATATACATTGTTATTTTACATGCCTTCAAATCATTTCTGACTCATGGAGAAGCTAGGTTGAAACTATCATTGGGTTTTCTGAGACTAAATGTGTGTTGGTAGCCTAAGGTCGCCCTGTGGGTTTTCATGGTTGATTGGGGTTATTGTGCTGGTATGGCTGTACCAGAAGCTCCAACTTTATTTTCTTTCTGCTAATGTTTGCAGTCATAGGGCAGGCCGCCTGTCCATCATCATTAAGTTTGGTTCCGCCCCTTGTTCAGGGCTCTGGGAGGGAAGGAGCCATTTTTAAGTCAGTCTCACTTAAGGAAGCTAAGCTATAGGACGTAGACCAGCTCGCCCCATAGAAAAGCTTCATATCTCAGGAACATCCGGGGATATAGAACATCCAGGGATATAGAACATCCGAGGAATCAGAAACAGAAATTCTAGGGGAACGGTCCCAAAGGTTCTGGCTAAGAGCTCACAGCCCCTCAGCCTCACAGTTCCTGAGGGAAACAGCCCTAAATTTTCCAAAGAAACCTTGGAAAGGGAACAGCACCACAGATCCACATAACCCCAGCTGAAACATCTGCAAGCCTTGGTTGGTAGGTCCACTCGATACCCAGACACATTTGTAATCGGTAGTGGGTCCCACATCAGCTAGGACCATATAATAGACAGCCTGGAAGAGGTTATAAGGGGTTTTTCTTCTTATAGCGAAAGCACAGTTATCCAAAGCCAATTGTCTGTCCCCTGGGGACGAGACCGAAAAGGCCAACAGTTTATTAATGAAACCTTGAAGTGTTATTTGACTCCTTGAAGATTTATTATTTGTTCAATAATAAAGACTTTGTTATCTCATTAAAGACTCAAAGGACTATACTTTTCAGGAAAATCCTCAAGAGCCTCTCTTTGAGGCGCCCTGGCTTCCCGCTGGGCATAAAGTATACGTCCTATACAAAGACAATAGCTACAGGCCCAGCGCATGACAGAACAGTTATGAACTTTGTTCTCTAGAGTTGTACTTCAATGCATGAACCATGTGGTGATATGTATACTTATATCCCTACTTCCCACTACCACTATCAAACAAAGTTACAGGGAGAGATCTGCTCCCCTGTTCAAGGAGCTCCACTGGCTGCCTTTTATTTTCCGGTCCCAATTCAAGGTGTATACCATCACATATAAAGCCCTAAACGGTTTGGGACCCACCTACCTTTGTGACCGTATCTCCTACCACAACCCTACACGATCCCTTCGCTCATCAGGGGAAGCTTTCCTGTCCTCACTCCCGATATCCCAGACCCGCCTTGTGGGAACAAGGGAGAGGGCCTTTTCTGCTGTGGCCCCCCGATTGTGGAATTCTCTGCCCGCGGAGATTAGGCAAGCCCCCACACTAGCAGCCTTCAAGAAAGACTTGAAAACATGGCTCTTTCGCTGCGGTTTTGGAGAGTAACCATTTTATATTTCTTTTCCGTTGCTCCCCCTAATATCTATCCTTCAGAATACCCCACTCCCTTATGACCCTGTTCGCTGTGGTTTTTATTTTTATGTCTTTCTCACCCCGAGTTTTAACTTAATGTTCATGTGGTCTGCCCTTGTTTTTATTGTCTCCTTGTTTTATTTTGTAATGGATATTATTTACTGTATTGTTTATTGTATTGTGTTGTGCTGTTCTTTTATATGCTGTTTACATTGTATTGTTTTGGGCGTGGCCCCATGTAAGCCGCCCCGAGTCCCCATTGGGGAGATGGTGGCGGGGTATAAATAAAGTTTTATTATTATTATTATTATTATTATTATTATTATTATTATTATTATTATTACTTAAAAAGAAGATCTCAGCAGAAGAGGCAGGAGGTAGACTACAAGAGAAACACCATTCTGTGTACTCCCTTCTCCAGCCTACAATAGTATTACAGTAGAGTCTCACTTATCCAACATTTGCTTATCCAACATTCTGGATTATCCAACGCATTTTTGGAGTCAATGTTTTCAATATATCGTGATATTTTGGTGCTAAATTCATAAATACAGTAATTACTACATATCATTACTGCATATTGAACTACTTTTTCTGCCAAATTGGTTGTCTAACATGATGTTTTGGTGCTTCATTTGTAAAATCATAACCTAATTTGATGTTTAATAGGCTTTTCCTTAATCTCTCCTTATTATCCAACATATTCACTTATCCAACATTCTGCTGGCCCGTTTATGTTGGATAAGTGAGACTCTACTGTATCCTTCTTGAAGGCAAACTTACCTACATAGCCAGGTGTACCACAAGCAGTAGACATGATCCCATCAGCCTCAATCTTAGACAGCCCAAAATCTGTAATCATAATCTTGGCATCCTCAAATGGAGTGGCATAGAGGAGATTTTCAGGCTGAGGAGAGAATAGAACAAAATGAAGTTACCCGCATCACATTAATATCTTTGGCCTAGAAACAGTGTTAATCTCATATTAATCTCTACAGCAAACATGGAAGGTAGGTGAAGCTGAGAAGCAGCAAGCAAATCAAGATTTTCAAGGGCTAAATGAGAATTTGAATCCCTCAGTTCTTAGTGCCCTTCCATACAGCCATATAACTCAGAATATCAAGGCAGATAATTCACAAGATCTGTTTTGATTATCTGAGTCCACACTGACATATAATCCAGTTCAATGTGGAGGAGCCTAAGTCTGATTTGCTTCTATACCTGACTAACGTCCAAGTCCACAAACACTGTGTAGCCTATCAAAAGATATTCCCACCAAGCTTCCCTCGGTGGAGTCTTCATAAAAATAACAGTCTCCAGTACCAATTTCTGTTGAAACTAGAAACTGAAAAAAACATTTAGAATTTTATATAATCCTTGTAATTGATATGAAGAAATAGTTGCATTAAAAGGGCATAAGGGCCCCCTGATGGTGCAGCGGGTTAAACCACTGAGCTGCTGAATTTGCTGAACAAAAGGTTGGCAGTTCAAATCCGGGGAGTGGGGTGAGCTCCCACTGTTAGCCTCAGCTTCTGCCAACCTGGCAATTCGACAACATGCAAATGTGAGTAGATCAATAGGTACTGCTCCGGCAGGAGGATGACAGTGCTCCATGCAGACATTCCAGCCACATGACCTTGAAGGTGTCTACGGACAAGGCCAGCTCTTCAGCTTAGAAATGGAGATGAGCACCACTCCCCAGAGTGGGACACAACTAGACTTAATGTCAGGGGAAAATCTTTATCTTTACATTAAGAAAAATATACACAATTGTCCTTCTTACCCCCTTCCCTCTTCTTTTGCAACATATTTAATACAGTAGAGTCTCGCTTATCCAACCTTCACTTATCCAATGTTCTGGATTATCCAATGCAATCTGCCTCCCGCCTGGATCCACAACTGTTTTTCTAGGCAGCAAGGACTGAACTTTTTACGGATTTAACTTCTGACAATGCTGCTACTGTAAGTTCATTTTATGAAATTCTGTCTTTATTTGTAGCCAGTTTTTTAGTAGTCCATGTTTTCAATACTTTGCAGTGTTTTGGTGCTAAATTTGTAAATAATGACTACAGAATGTTACTGTGTATTAAACTGTTTTATCTGTCAATTTGTTGTAAAACATGATGTTTTGGTGCTTAATTTGTAAAATCATAACCTAATTTGATGTTTAATAGGCTTTTCCTTAATCCCTCCTTATTATCCAACATTTTCGCTTAGCCAACATTCTGACGGCCCGTTTATGTTGGCTAAGTGAGTTCTACTGTATTTGTCATAATTTAATTAACTAACAATAACTTCCCCATTTTTTTTGCTTTTCCTTCTGTTTTGTTGTATACATTTATTTTTGTAATAATAAAGAATTATGTATTGGGCTAAAACTACCAAAATCCCCCCCACCAACTTACGGAAGATTGTGCTTGTGAGGATTCTGGAAGCCATGATCCAAACATGCAATTTTTGCTACCCTCTGGGTTTCAAACCCAGTAAATGTAGGCTACATAGTATACAGTAGAGTCTCACTTATCCAAGATAAACAGGCCAGCAGAACCTTGGATAAGCGAAAATCTTGGATAATAAGGAGGGCTTAAGAAAAAAGTCTATTAAACATAAAATTACATTATGATTTTACAAATTAAGCACCAAAACATCATGTTTTACAAAAAATTAACAGAAAAAGCAGTTCAATACACAGTAATGTTATGTAGTAATTACTGTATTTATGAATTTAGCACCAGAACATTGCAACACTTACTACAAAAACAATGACTACTAAAAGGCAGACTGCCTTGGATAATACAGAACATTGGATAAGTGAAGCTTGGATAAGTGAGACTCTACCGTATTAGCATTAGCTGAGATAAGAAATCAAGGGCAGGTCTTTGAAAATGAAGCAACTGGGTTGTGCATGTGTGATTTTCAAGGAAACATGCTAGCCGAACAAATGTGTTACTCACTACAGACACATGAAATCACGTGAATATTTCATTGGGATGGAGAGAATTTTTAAGGCAGAATTAAAAGGTGAGAGAATCAAAGGGAAATACAAAAGTAGAGTTTTGAAAAACTAATTATGCCAATACTGGAGGATTCTGTGAATCCTCAAAGAAAGCAAACTTTCCAAACTCTGGACTCATAGGCAGCTTCCAAAGCATCCCAGTGTCCTCTGCAGTCTCACCTTGAGATCCCGATGAACAATGCCCAGCTCATGTAGGTAGTTCACAGCCTCCAATACTTGCCGGATGAGCTGGCTAGCATCCTTTTCTGTATAGTAGCCCCGCTCAATGATACGGTCGAAGAGCTCTCCTCCTGTCACCCTGCAGGGCAGAGAGACCACAACGTTGCATCTTGAATTTTCCAACCATCATTCTTAATACCAAGATTAATCTGACGGAAATGTACAACATTCTTTCTCAAACTGAAAGGCAACCAAGAAATCCTGATATCAACTTAGTATGGATGATGCAATTCTCAGGTTTAGTCGCAAGATGCCACTGGACTGAGTTGGGTCTCATTACTGTTTTCTTCCATTGTACAGAAATGTAACATTCTTTCTAGCTTTTTGACTAATGAAGAACTGAGAACGGGAACTCTTGGCTCATCAGATGTTTTTACCTACTACTCACATTGGTATCATACAACATGACCAATGGTAAGGGATTGTGAGATTTACAGTCCAGGTTTCCCCACCTTAATCTAAGGCCCTATCTACACTGTATATAATCCAGTTTCTGAATCCAGATTGTTTTGAACTGGATTATATGGCAGTGTAGACTCATTTAATCCAGTTTAAAGCAGATAATCTGGATCCAAAAACTGGATTATATGACAGTGTAGATCCAGCCTAAGCCTTCCATAGCACTGTTAATTTCTAAAAATTATCTTTTATTTTGAGAACTCTGATCTGCCTTTATACTAGGGGCAACATGTCTAATTTAATCTCACTCATAATTAGCTGGGATCCTAGAACAAAACATCCAAGAGACTGGCTATTTCCTTTCTTATCTTTCTGAAAAAGATACCCGAGACATCTGGCCTCACTCATTGCTCACCAGGAAAAAACTACATTCCTCTATGTGTGTTTGCTTCCTGAGCCCTTTCAGTCCTCTCCTAACTGGGTTTACTCCATGGTGCCTGTTCAAACTATAAACCTTTTGGATGCAGAGATATAAACTATGTCATGGTTTGCAAAGATACTATATGTGTGCTAACTGGAAAATCAAATGCATTAAGCTGAGTTTGCAAGGACCTGGGAATTGGTTTTGCAACTGTTACTGTCCTGCTGCTGGAGAACCAGTTTAAACAGTTTTCTCTGTGTGTGTATGTGAGTCTACTGAGTACTGACTGAAAAGAAGATGGCTCTGTACTCAGAGAGGTCTGACTATTTCTGATGCCTTGTTTGCTGCTGATCTTCACTGAAGCAGATTTATGGACTAAGAGAGGACTGCTTATGACCGCTGATTTCTGTAAGCAATCAGAGGGACTATTGTAAATACCACTGTTCTGTTGATCTCTTGGACTTAGTAAAAGTTCCTGTGTTACTTGTTTTGCAAAGCTGAGTGGTGCATCATTCTGCGGGGTGACTATGGACTCATGGGTACACATAAGAGCTATCTATCATCCACAATCCCCAACAAACTAGGGATCGGTAACTTCTGTGAGTCACATCCCATCCCATCCTGTGAGGGATTTAACAGGTACATATAAGATATTGCTCAGAGTTATTTGTTTAATCCTGCCTTGATGAATTTTGCAGATCAAAACAAATCACTTTGAAGTCTCTCAAAGAAATGGAATAAGACTCAGAATGTGTGCAATTTACATCCAGCTGGCATACATCTAATAACTACTGCAAAATTCACTATCATTGCAAAACTGCCAGAAGTATAATTTTCTTAAAACATTAGGCATCTTCAACCCCATCACCACATTCCTTATGTGTTTTGTTTTGCTACAACTACAATGAGAATGAATAAGATACAATAAGGACTGTGGCAAGGGTCTAAAGATCAGCCAGGGGCGATCCACAATTCATGGCCATCAGGTTTTCCATCTCCCTGTTGTAATATAATGTACACAGAGATGTGCTATAAAAACACACCTATTATGTCTGCCCACTCCCTACTTCTTGAGAAAGAATCAATCACCTTCCATACAATCTTGGATCAATCCTCCAACCCAGTCTGAAAAATTCCCAATGCAAGAAGCCGCTACTCACAGTTGCATGGTCAGGTACAGGTGAGTAGGACTCTCATAAATGTCCTCCAGAGCCACAATGTTCTCATGCTGAATCCTGTAATACCAGTGAGATTGACAAAAATTAAGAGATGGAAAAAGGAATAATATTTTTTTAATCCTGATTTCTACTCTGACTGATTGTAACAAAACCTAAAGATGTATGTACAAAAATGAGAATCAGGGTACAGTCTGTCCTCCATATCAATGGATTCTGCATCCATGGATTCAACCATTTGCAGCTTGATTTTTTTTTTATTCCAAAGAGCAACCATTGATTTTACCATTTTATCTAGGGGATACCACTTTATTATGCCATTGTGTATAATAATGGGACTTAAGCAACCAAGGATTTTGGTATCCACATGGGGTCCCGGGACCAAATCTCAGTGGATACCTTTACCTTAGGACCTTTTATATATTGGAATTCACTTTGTTACTTTAGGAACTTAAAATATATTATGTATAAATATATTGCGTTAAAATCAGGCTTTATAGACCTGTATTGTAAAGAATAATTTTTGTTTTGCCTCGCACATAAAAACGGGCATAATCCCAATAAAAAAACACAAGAGACATAAAAAAAACTCTAAAATCAGAACAGTAAATAAAGAACAACACTCTGAAAACAGGAATTCCAGACATGAATCAATCAGGGGATGTAACACCTCCCAACGAAGGATTCCCCCAGGCAGGAATGAAGCTTGCAAGGCCACTAATGCTAATCAAGGTGATTAATTACAACATTCGTACTGGCCTCCAACAGACAAAAGTCCTTTCTCCCACCCTGGACCTTCCACAGATATCTAAACCTTCCTTGCTTAGTTTTTCCAATAAACCTCATGACTTCTGAGGATGCCTGCCATAGATGTGGGCAAAACATCAGGAGAGAATGCTTCTGGAACATGGCCACACAGCCCGGAAAACTCACAACAACCCAGAAGAAACATTAGTAAAACAGAAGAGATTGTCTTTTCTAGTCCTCCCTCTTGTCAAGCATACCTAAACACCGCATGAAAAGAACTGAGAAAAGAAAACCAAGCCCAGGAACTTCAATAATCATAAACTGTGCATTGCCATCTTTCTTTCTTCTAAGTATCTATACCTCATCCTTCAATATATTTCATGAAAGTCTTCCTGTTTCAATGGTTTTTAGGATTTTTGGGCAGCTTAAATATGTCACTCTATCTGAAAGATTTTGTTCAATGTCGTAATCCATTTTTCCATTTTTTAAATTTTCTCAAGGGAAAAAAAAACTTTGGAAAAAAAAACCCAGAGGGAAATAATTATTTCTTGCTGCACATTCACATCTGTAGAAACAACATACCTACAGTAGAGTCTCGCTTATTCAACATAAACGGGCCGACAGTTCGTTGAATAAGCGAAAATGTTGGATAATGAGAAGAGATTAAGGAAAAGCCTATTAAATGTCAAATTACGTTATGATTTTACAAACTAAGCACCAAAACATCACGTTTTACAACAAATCGACAGAAAAGCAGTTCAGTACACGGTAATGTTATGTAGACATTAGTGATGTGCATGGTATTTGTTTCATACATTTCATTCGACTATTTGTTTAGTATCGTCCATCCGGATGTACAAAACAAAAGATGCCATTTTTGGACAAAACAAAAGGTGACACGAAAGAGAAAGCTGCACGATTACTGTGCTTGCTTTCGTTTTCCTTTCGTTTCGGGCTACGTAACAATAAGCAGGTACTGACAGAGTTATCCATAACTGATGTGTACCAATGGGTGTTAATCATAATATTAATATTAATAACAATTGTTATTCTGGGATCTGGGTCTGAGAGAGGCTTGCTTCCCCATGACAGCTGATGTGTGCCAATGGGTGTTAATAATAATATTAATAATACTAATAATAATAATAGTACTCTGGGGAAGATCCAAATGTTTTAAAAGTTGGTGGGCTCAAAGGGGTTGAAATGCCCTCTATGTGTGGCGATTTTCACCCCTCTAGCCCAAAAACCAAGGGGGGGCTGAACCTCGGAAGCCCTCCCATTGCTGCCAATGGTCTGAAATTTTTTATTTTTTTCTTAAGCAAGACAAAAATCCTATTTGTATAGGCATCCTGTTTTTGGAAACGGGAACAAATAAAAAACAAATGAAACTAAACAAAACAAACAGCGATTCCATACAAATGCACACCACTAGTAGACATTACTGTATTTATGAATTCAGCACCAAAACATCACAATATATATAACAAGTAATGTTTGCTTTTGGTTGCCAAACATTTAAAGTTCCAGAAGAATGGAAGAAAACATACACACACAGAAATCCACTGACTTACTTTTTAAGAACAGCAATTTCATTTTCCACAGCTGCTTCTTTGCCTCTCAGGGCTTTCTTGGGAATACATTTGAGGGCTACAAGTCGTTGGGATCCATGCTCCTGGGCCAGGACGACCTCTGAAAATGCCCCTCTGTCAGAGAAAGGCAGTAAATGGGTCAAAGATGGCAAACATTATAAAGGAAGAGCACCCAAGTTAGGAGAGTCTGACTCCTCTTCTCTTTTTTCCCCAATCCGACTTAATGGAGTGCAAAACTACCGTGGCACTTTGAACTCAGTTTGCCAATACACCAATGAAAAAGAGGAAAGAGGGTGAAATAAAAGAATCCAGAACATCTTAAAAACAACTGGAGAAATCGGGTAGCAGAAGATTAATTGAGTGTGTTTCTGCTAAATTGAGACAGTGGGAGGAAAACAAGAAATAGGTGTGCCTACTAATAAAATTATATTATTAATGTAGTCTCTTGGGGGACCTATGCTGAAGAATTAATGCATTTATTTGGGCAACAAAATCACATATAGTAACAGTCTGGAGAGAAAACATAAACCTTGCCAGCTCTTCACGACTTCATGGAATTAAGCATGAAGTTGGTTTGGTATTTTATCGCTCATTATTTTATTTTTTTATTTTGTAAAGAAACATAATACATCGAAAGTGGTGGAACAATATATTGATAGGAAAGTGAGGGAGGTGTAAAGGGTTCTGAAAGTAGGTGAAGAGAGAAAAACAGAGGGGGGGGGGGGGGAGAAAGAAAGAAAAGAATAGAAAGAAGAAGAAAAAGAAAGAAAAAAAGAATTTAAAAAAATGGTTGACTTCCCATCTTGACCTTGGAGTTTTCTCTTTCGTTGATTACATATTGGTATTTTCCCTTAGTCTCTTTTCGCTTAAACCGTTTTATATTGTAGATAAGTCTATCATGAGGTCCATTCTTCTTTTTATCAAGAATTTTATGAAGTTTGTCCAGTCTGTTTTATTTTTACTCTCTCTTATTTTTTGTGTTAGCTTATCCATTTGTATCATGTCCAAGATTCTGATTAACCATTCCTCAGGAATAGGAAGTTTTTTCCCTTTCCAGACTTTCGCTATTGTTAGTCTGGCCGCTGTGCTTATGTAGAAAAATATTCTGTCCTCATTTTTAAAAAATTTTGAATTTGTAAAACTTAGTAAATACATTTCAGGTTCCAATTTAAATTTGATTCCTATGATGTCCTTTGTTATTTGATGTATTGTCTTCCAAAATTCTTTTAATTTCTCGCAGGTTCACCATTGATGATAAAATGTCCCAATTTTTCCCCACATTTCCAACATATATTAGATTTCTTTTTATTAAATTTTGATAATTTTTCTGGGGTGTAATACCATCTGTATTGCATCTTGTACCAGTTTTCTTTAATATCCGTTGCAGCTGTATATTTTAGTTTCTCTTTCCAAATTTTTCCCATTGTTCCAAATTCAAACTATGGCCTATGTCTTTTGCCCATTTTATCATACATTATTTTATGTATTCCTCTTCTGTTGCCCATTCTAGTAGTTGTTGGTATAATATTTTTATTAACTTTTGGTCTTTTTTCATTATAATTTCCCATGTTCCCCGTTCTTGATTGAATCCCTTTTTGGCATCTTCTTTAAAGCTTATTTGTAATTGATAATATTGGTACCATGAAATTTGTTTATTTGTTTGTGTAATTTCTGTATGAGTTTTTACTTTGTACTCGTTATCAATCTTTTTTAATATTTGTTGGTATGTTAACCAATTCTCTCTACTAAATTCTCTGTTATGTTTAGCTTCTATGGGGGAAATCCAGAAGGGGGTTTTACTATAAAATCTATCTTTGTATTTTTCCCATACTTTAATTAGAGAAGCTCTTATGAAGTGATTACTAAAGTTTTTTTCTGTTTTTCTTTTATCATACCAGATATAATTGAGCCATCCAGATCTAAGATCATGGCCTTCTAAATTTAATAATCTGCTGTTTTTCAAAGTTGTCCAATCTGGTTTGGTATTTTAAATGGCACAATGAAGAACCTCTAATGTCAAAAGTGGCAAACCATTTCGAAATTGGGTTGTTGTATGTCTTTCGGGCTGTATGGCCATGTTCCAGAAGTATTCTCTCCTGACGTTTCGCCCACATCTATGGCAGGCATCCTCAGAGGTTGTGAGGCATGGATAAACCAAGTAAGGAAAGGAAAGAATATATCTGTGTAGAGTCCAGGGTGTGGCAAGAGTCCTTTGTTACTGGGAAGCCAGCATTAATGTTTCAGTTAATCACCTTAATTAGCATTGGAAAGGTTTTTGTCTCTTGCCTGGGGGCATCCTTTGTTCAGTCATTAGCCCTCAGAGTGTTGGTTCCCATCTACTGTTTTTCTTTTATCATACCAGATATAATTGTGCCATCCTCAACACTCTGAGGGCTAATGACTGAACAAAGGATGCCCCCAGGCAAGAGACAAAAACCTTTCCAATGCTAATTAGGGTGATTAACTGAAACATTAATGCTGGCTTCCCAGTGACAAAGGACTCTTGCCACACCCTGGACTCTACACAGATATATTCTTTCCTTTCCTTACTTAGTTTATCCATACCTCACAACCTCTGAGGATGCCTGCCATAGATGTGGGCGAAACGTCAGGAGAGAATACTTCTGGAACATGGCCACACAGCCCGAAAGACATACAACAACCCTGTGATCCCGGCCATGAAAGCCTTCGACAACACATTTCGAAATTGTTCACTAGAGCTCCCAGGATGCCTTCCGGTGTGGATCTAAATAGGGCTGCTCATTGTGCAATGCCTTTGGACAACCATCTCTGTCGACAAGAGTGTTTATACTGTAGAATTAATGCAGTTTTACACCACCTTAACTGCTGTGGCTCAATGCTATGGAGTCTTGGGAGTTGGTTCACTGTTTGGTGGAAAAGACGAAGGACCTTGCAAAGCCACAACTGTCAGGATTCCATAATACTGGTAAAGTGGTGCCAGACTGCATTCATTCCATGATGATGCACCCAACATATCACCAAGTCCACATGGAGCCATGGCTGAATTAAAAAGGTGCTTCTATCACTCCCTCTCTGTCCCATCAGCCAATTGAAATATTCAGAGGAGAGAAAAGAAAGGATTTGGTGTCTCAGTTTGGAAAGGGTTAACCCATGGGTTGCTCTGGCTCCATCTCAATTCCCTGGGCTCTAGGTCTATTATTGTCCCTTCTACGTCATAGATGTCTGGGAGCCTCTCTCAGCCATTGGGAAGGCCGTATGCAAAGGAAGGCAGTCAGGCTGCAGAATCCTGGGGCCTCTTGACTCTCTCTGCCAAAGTGGGGAAGACACACAGCTGCTTCTTGTTTATTGAGCATAGAGAGTCCGAGATGAGGCTGCAGAATGCAAGATATTATTGCCTGGGGCAGCAGATTAAAAAGAGTGGGTAGTGTGAAAATCCCCAACACATTAGCACAATGCAAAGCAAAACATGTCACCTTTTCCAGCCCGCTTGCCTGGAGGGAAAGCATCTTTCTGCCAATGTGTTTATAATCTGTGCACTATAAATGCGTGCACAGTAGTACTTCTTCCATTCTGAGATGCTGTTGATTGCAAGGCACCAGTTAATTTCAGTTCCAACGACAGCAACAATGGGATGCACCCACGTTTCTAAGAGGCACTCCATTTTTAGAGATGTTTATAGAACTGAAGAAATACAGCTGCATTTGCCCACACTACCATATTTGTGCTCAGGGGGCAAGGTGGGAAAAAGAAATCACAGTTTGATCGCATGAGGCTGGATATACTTTACCCTATATCCCGGGACCCGATCCCAGTTTATCTGCATTGAACTGGATTATATGAGTCTACATTGCCAAATAATCTGGGATAAGGAGCCTCCAGTGGCCTAGGGGATAAAAGCCTTGTGACTTGAAGGTTGGGTTGCTGACCTGAAGGCTGCCAGGTTCGAATCCCACCCAGGGAGAGCGCCGATGAGCTCCCTCTATCAGCTCCAGCTCCATGCAGGGACATGAGAGAAGCCTCCCACAAGGATGGTAAAACATCAAAACATCCGGGCGTCCCCTGGGCAACATCCTTGCAGGCAGCTAATTCTCTCACTCCAGAAGCAACTCTGGTTGCTCCTGACACAGAAAAAAAGCTGGTAATCTGGGATCAGATCCTGGGATATAGGGAAGTGTGGAAGGGGCCTGAGTTTAGCAATGCTGGACTATTGCAAAAATCAAAAGGAAACAGGTGTCCTGTGAAATTCTCAAGTCTGCAATGTTTGCTAATCTTGAAAGTGCAACTAGGCTCTCTGCTGCTTTTGCTTCAGGTTTAAATTGAATCCTATGGAATTCTCAAATTGGTAGTGTTTAAGATACCAACGAATCCCCTGCTGCTTTGCTTCATGTTAAAATCGATAAGAAGTATCCATCCATACTTGCTGCGTTAGGGGCACAGGACCTCTGTGAAAGTGGGGAAAATGCAAATTATTATTTCAACCTGAGCAAACATCCCCCTAGGAGTCTCTATGTCCTCCAGTACAACTCTATGGTCAACTTCTGCTAAACATTAACCATAGAATCACACGGTCCTACAAATAGGTGCTTTGAATGCTATTTCCTGCTTCTTGGCAGGGGGTTGGACTGGATGGCCCATGAGGTCTCTTCCAACTCTACTATTCTATGGTTCTATGATTCTATGAAATACCTAAAGAGATGTTCCCTCTAAGAATCTTCAAAAGTTGGTAGCCAACTAGGAAAATCTATGTCCTCCAGCACAACTCTATAGTAAACAACTGGTGTGAGTTGATTAAACCATCACACTTGAGTACCTAGATTCCAAAAGAGAACATATCAATCAAATCCATGAAGATTCAAAAGTGAAACCCACAAATGTGAGGGGTGACTGGATGGAAGGGCAAGGATGGGAGAAGAGGAAGGCCTCTTCTATACTGCCATATAATCCACATTATTTGCTTTGAATTGGATTATCGGAGTCTGCACTGCCATATAATCCAGATAATTTGGATTTTATGTGGCAGTGCAGAAGGGGCCTGAGTAGAAAGAGAAGAGACTGGCTCTGGCTACTGAAGAAGGCCATTAGAAGAAATATAGGAATGATTAGAGGATAAAATCATAGCTTTGAAAAACTATTATTTTGAACTATAGTATCCGGGATCTCCAATCTAGTATTACCAGTGAGAATGTTGGCTGGCAGATTCTGGAAGTTGTACTCCACAAGTGCAAGCACCAAACGCAAACTGAGGGCAACAGGCAAGGAGCTACATGGCACCCAGTGCCACCCCACCCATTTCTTGCCAGGTCTCCCTTCACTCACGCGCCAAGCTTCTCTTTGATATCGTAGACACTGGAAATGTCCTCCACCTTTTTCTTCCAGCCTTTCCCGAGCGGCATCGTGGACTGCTATGAGGGGGCCGTGCAGAAGGAGCTGAGAACAGAGATGGAAAAGAAGGAGGAGAAGAAGAATGTCACACACAGAGTCACGCATGCACAGAGATCACAGAAAGGGGGTCAGCCCATTCCCACGGCTCTCTCAGCTGGAAACATCTTGGTTGCTCCTCTCGGTCGTGAGATACAGAAAACAGCTTAGGACCAGACCAAAACACTGTGGTGCTCAATGTGGAAAATTGTAAAATAACCTCCACTTCTATATTCCATTTGTTCCACTTCTCAATGTTTGTTTAAATCAGGGCTCCCTAAATGAAGGCCCAGGGCCGAATACGGCCCTCCAAGGCCATTTACCTGGGACCCGCCATAAACTTTATACTTAGGGCAACGCTAAGTCTGAAACAACTTGAAGGCACACAACAATAACAATCCTAATTAACTTGAAAGCAGGCCCACACTTCCCATTGAAATACTGGTAATTTTATGTTGGTTAAAATTGTTCTTCATTTGAAATATGGTATTGTTCTTTCATGTTATTTGCACTACAATAAGATATGTGCAGTGTTCATAGGAATTTGTTCATTTTTTTTTCAAAATATAGTCTGCCCCTCCAACAGTCTGAGGGACCATGAACTGGCCCTCTTCTTTAAAAGTCTGAGG
This sequence comes from Anolis carolinensis, assembly GCF_035594765.1. Lineage (NCBI taxonomy): Eukaryota > Metazoa > Chordata > Lepidosauria > Squamata > Anolidae > Anolis > Anolis carolinensis. Next base: position 182,976,891 of record NC_085842.1, read on the forward strand.
TTTAAATGAATGAAACACGGGAATTTTCAGATAATCTATATGGCTTATACATCAGATGAAATAACAGCCCTAAGCTTGGACAAGTGAGACAACTGCCTCTAGCAACACAGATGTGGTAATGGACTGTCAGGATCACCATAGCAGCCTGGAGTTGGTTGCTTCAGTTCTCTGCTATAAAGAAGGGAGATAAAGGGAAGGCTGGGTACAGGGTAGTGTAGATAAGGCATCTGTTTGTGAGGGAAAGAGAAATTGCAGTTAACAGACTGTGGGCACAGTGTTTGGGGCAGATGGGAGTTGAACTGTCATATTACAGGAGGGTTGAGCGGGAAATCTTTAGAACTGTTATTCAGTGATTGTGGAAAGATGGAATAAATTATTTGCTTCCAGCATATTATATGCCGTGTGCATAGGAATTCATTAATGTTTTTTTCAAACTATAGTCTGTGTGATGGCGCGAGTGGCGCCATCTATATGTGGAACTGTAAGTTGCAAGATTTGAATTGTATCATGCCTGATTTTGCCTTTTTGCCCTGTAACTGTAGTTGGACTGATTGGTTATTTATAGCTATCAATCAATGTTGTTTGCACCAGTTATATTGCTCCCTCAGCTCAATTGTTTGGCTCCACCTCTTCCTGGAGTAGGACAGTGTTGCCTTTTTCATTCCACCATCAAGTTTTCTACCAGATTGACATGAGAGAGAGACTTAAGTTACCTCTCAGCATCAGTTCTGAGGTTCTTACCCTTGAGACTTATGCTTCATGTTCAAGGCCAACCTGGACGATGTTGAGGAGTCTCAAGCACCTTCAAATCAGTTCTTTGGCATTAGAGGAAGACTGTGTCTTCAAACATAGACCATTTTGACTGAGGCTGAGGATTGCTCCAGCATTCACAGCCATTGAGAAAGAGGGACCTGGAAAAGCTTCTCAGCTGCAAAGCTCCTTGGATTTAAGACAACCAAAGACTGTAATGTATATTTTCCTTTTACCCCTTTGAAACTTCCAGCTTATTGGGATAATCTTTTGTGAACAATAAAACCAGTTTTGAGTTATCTACAGTGTTTTGGTCCTTGAGAGTTCCAGTTTCCCTAAAGGAGGGCAAGAAGCAATCCCCTGGGGAAAGATGTCATGTCCATGCCTCTTTCGCTAAGAGTTATGGCACAGTCTGCTCCCCGCCCCCCTCTGCTGGTCCTCTGCTTTAAAAGTCTGAGCCCCTCTCCCCTGGTTTAAATGAATGAGACCTGGGAATTTCCAAATAAGCTATATGGCTTATGCATCAGATGAAATAATAACCCTACCCTTGGATAAGTGAGGCAACTGCCTCTAGCAACACAGATGTGGTAGTTGACACAGTATTCCCTTGCAGATACTGGAGGAAAAGACCTTCTTTCAGCCTACTGAGGGCCCTTCCACACAGCCATATAACCCAGAATATCACGGTAGATAATCCACAATATTTGGTATGAACTGGGTTATCTGAGTCCACCCTGCCATATAATCTGGTCCCATGTGGATTTTATATAGCTCTGTGGAAAGGGCCTGTACCTACAGATTCTACATCTAAGGAGTCCACCAACCACAGTCTGAAAATATTTTTTTAAATCCAAAAGGCCAACCATAAAGTTGCCCTTTTATATAATGCATATTATTATACTATGCAATTATATACATAGTATTATTACACTATGTATATAATTACATAGATTTTAGTCTCCATGTAGTGTCCCAGTAGATACCAAGGGCCCATTGTACTTCCACTGAAATTGTCATGCAAAAATTCTGTGTTGGTTTCTTTTTTTAACACAGGCAGCAAAATCCCAGGAGAATTGCCCTGATCTCACCCAATAGCCTCCTGCTTCACCACATTTAGTGGTGCTACAAAAACCCACCTTTCCTAGCAGAAAAGCAACCACTGGATCCCCAACAGTCATGGCTGACTCTAAGCCCTTCCATGAATTGATCATAAAGGGAGATCGTAACCCGGTTAAGACAGGAGCCATGGTACCACCATGGCTCCTGTCTTAACCAAGTTACGTTCTCCCTTTCTCCTGGGATTTTGCTGCCTGTGTTAAAAAAAGAAACCAACACAGAATTTTTGCATGACAATTTAATCAAAAAGCCACTGATAAGAAATGAAATGTCAGGCAGGAAGTGAAGCCGGATTATCTGAACCTGAGAAGCTATTTTCAGTCCCAAGGGTCAATTCTGGAACACAGAAATAACAGAGAATCTCCAGCAACACAAAATGGATTTTGTTCACCAGGGACCACAATCAATCAATTGAACATCTGAGTCAAGGCTCTGGTTTCTTTGGCTGTTGATATCCTCTCTAATAGCTATTAGAGGAGCCCCTGATGACGCAGAGGGTTAAACTGCTGAGCTGCTGAACTTGCTGACCAAAAGGTCAGCAGTTCGAATCTGGGGAGTGGGGCAAGCTCCTGCTGTTTGCCCCAGCTTTTGCCAACCTAGCAGTTCAAAAACATGCAAACGTGAGTAGATCAATAGGTACCGCTCCAGTAGGAAGGTAACGGCACTTCATGCAGTTATGCTGGCCACAGGACATTGGAGGTATCTACGGACAATGCCAGCTCTTCGGCTTAGACATTGAGATATGCACCAACCTCCAGAGTCGGACACGACTAGACTTAATGTTTTACCTAGCTATGTTTTACCTAGCTACCTAGCTACTATGGACAAAGCATTAGAAAGAACGGGTCTGATTTTATGTTTGAAATGTATATTTTTAATTCATAATGTATTTTAATAGTTTTTACTGTTTCATGTGCTGTTTTATATTGGTTTGTATGGGCATCTAATTGTTGCCACTGTTGTAAGCCACCCTGAGTCCCTTCGAGTGAGAAGGGCAGGATATAAATGTGAGAAATAAATAAATAGCTACAGTAGAGTCTCACTTATCCAAGCTAAATGGGCCGGCAGAAGCTTGGATAAGCGAATATCTTGGATAATAAGGAGGGATTAAGGAAAAGCCTATTAAACATCAAATTAGGTTATGATTTTACAAATTAAGCACCAAAATATCATGTTATACAACAAATTTGACAGAAAAAGTAGTTCAATACGCAGTAATGTTATGTTGTAATTACTGTATTTACCAATTTAGCACCAAAATATCATGATATATTGAAAACATTGACTATAAAAATGGCTTGGATAATCCAGAAGCTTGGATAAGCGAGGCTTGGATGAGTGAGACTCTACTGTATTAGAGAACATGATAGAGATATGTTCAAAGTGACATACGATTATTCATCCCTATCCTCTCATTGGAGGAGGTGGGCTTCGCAGATTCTTTTTGCATGGTCTGCCAGGGCTTTAATTGTGCTTCTTTTTTGACCTGGGTGATGGTTGGAGTTTTTATGTAGATATCTAGCTGTGTGTAGGTTTTTTTCTGCAGATCTAACTTATATAAAGCACAGGAACAGACAGATTGACTTACTGAGGAAGTGGTTTCTAATCTAGGAAAGTTCATGCTAAATAAATCTGTTATTCTTGAAGATGCCACAAGATTCTTTGCCAATATGCTGAAACATAGCACTGGAGCTAACCATTCAGAAATGACTATCTGTTTGTTTGTGTTTCTGGCCAGCAGAAATGACACATAGAAGAGCTCTTCCCAGGGAGTGGGGAGAGGGGACGATTATATAAATACCACACTTGTATTTATTCCTCTTCAGTTCTCACAAATACCAAGGAGCGTGCATAAAAATGAGGCATTAATGTCATATATGCTCACAGCAGCTACGATTGTTCTAAGTTATCTGCAAGAAACAGCAAAAAGATAATCGGTGATAAAAGAATGGCTGGCGGGGAGAAAGAGATTACGCATTAATGTCAAAACCGATTTGCCGTTTATGCACAAGAGATGGGGGAGGAAAGGATTGTTAGGAAAGATGGCCTTCTTTTACTAATTTGTAAAATAAGAGGGGCTGACTGATCAGGGTCAAATTTGTAAAGCATTTTATACCTCGTGGAAGTAGCGTATTATCTTGCACAATTCTTATGGACTGCCAGATGAAATATACCCAGCCCCACGGGTCATGTTGAAAAAATGGCATGTAGTCTCACAAAAACCTTTTGGGTGATGGTGCCAACATTATCATGGCTAACCTCTGAGTCAGAAGATTGTATACAGAAAAGGACTGAAGGAGAAAGCTGCCCTTTTAAGAACAAGAGGGTTCAAATCTATTTTAATTTTTTTTAAATGCTACCCAAGTGATTAAAAAAATTAATGCACAAAATACAATAGGTCCTACACTTTCATGGAAGGAGCAGTAAGGGGCACAAGATCCCTGGGAAATATTTAAAAATTTACTACAGTAGAGTGTCACTTATCCAAACCTCGCTTATCCAAGCTTCTGGATTATCCAAGCCATTTTTGTAGTCAATGTTTTCAATATATTGTGATATTTTGGTGCTAAATTCGTAAATACAGCAATTACAACATAACATTACTGCATACTGAACTACTTTTTCTGTCAAATTTGTTGTATAACATGATGTTTTGGTGCTTAAATTGTAAAATCATAACCTAATTTGATGTTTAATAGGCTTTTCCTTAATCCCTCCTTATTATCCAAGATATTCACTTATCCGAGCTTCTGGCGGCCCATTTAGCTTGGATAAGTGAGACTCTACTGCAATTCTATTTTGGAACTCAAGTGGACATCTATCTTGGAATCTCAAGGTCTTCCAAACAACATTATGGTCAATTTATGGTAGAAATTGATCATAGATTTGTGCTGGAAAACCTAGTTTCATAGGGCCCTACCACACAGCCATATAACTCAGAATATCAAGGCAGATAATCCACAATATCATCTTTGAACTGGATTATCTGAATCCACACCTCCAGATAATCCAGTTCAATGTGGATTTTATACAGCTGTGTTGAAGGGGCCCAAGAGAGAATGTATTAAGCTATTTGAGTCTTCGTCGAGAGATATAAAGCAGGGTATAAATAAATATAATATAATTAGTATAATTATTATAATTATTATATAATATCATTATAATTATAATGATGGAGGAGCCCCCGGTGGCGCAGTGGGATAAACCCTTGTGTCTGCAGGACAGATGACTTGAATGTTGGGTTGCTGACCTGAAGGTTGCCAGTTTGAATTCAACTGTTCTCCTCTCTGCCCTTTGAAGTCCCCATTCAAAGTCGAATCCAGGGAGATCGGGCAAGCTCCCTCTATCAGCTCCAGTTCCTTGTGGGGACATGAGAGAAGCCTCCCACAAGGATAGTAAAAACATCAAAACATCCAGGCGTCCCCTGGGCAACGTCCTTGCAGACAGCCAATTCTCTCACACCAGAAGCGACTAGCAGTTTCTCAAGTTGCTCCTGACACTAATAATAATAATAATAATAATAATAATAATAGCAACAACAATAATCAAATCTGCAAGAGTTAAAACTGCAAAATTGGAGAAGCAACTGTATGCAGGTTTTCTCTCACCCTTCCTTTTTGTTATATTATTCTTTAATTTGGTTTTTTTCTGTTTATGTATATGTGCTGGCACTGCTAGCAGACCCCAAGATGCTAGGATCAAGCCAAGATATTCTGCTGTTTTAAGTAAACCCTATTGGCCAGCCTTAAAGGAGCACATAGATATTTTGTCCCAAGCATCTTCTCTACCTGATGACATTGCAATATAGATCAGGAAGAAATCATAGAGGAAAAAAGTGAAAACCTTCCTCTTCTATGGCTTTTCCCATATTACAGTTTGGATACCCCTGCCCAAGAACTGAATGTGAAAGGCTCTAGGCCAGGGATCCTCAAACTTTTGAAGCCAAGGGCTGGTTCACCATCCCTCAGACTGCTGGGGAGCCAGGCTATAGTTTTTTAAAAATAATAATAATACATGAATGAATTCCTATGCACACTGCACATACATTATTTGTAGTACAAAAAAAGAAAAGAAAGGGAATACAATATTTAAAATGAAGAACAATTTTAACCAACATAAGCTTACCAGTATTTAAATAGGACGCGCGAGCCTGCTTTTGGCTAATGTTATGTTATGTTATGTTACCGTATATACTCGAGTGTAAGCCAACCCGAATATAAGCCGAGGCACCTAATTTTACCACAAAAAAACTGGGAAAACATTGACTCCAGTATAAGCTGAGGGTGGTAAATTTCAGAAATAAAAATAGATACCAATAAAATTACATTAATTGAGGCACCAGTAGGTTAAATGTTTTTGAATATTTACATAAAGCTCAAATTTAAGATAAGACTGTCCAACTCTGATCAAATCATTATTCTCATCTTCTTCAATGTAAATGTGCTTATGTATCCTTTTAATAATAATAGAGTAAAATAATACATGTAATAATAATAATAATAAATACAGGAAAATAATACAAGTAATAATAGAGTAAAATAATAAATGCAATAATAATAATAAGATCAGAGTGAAATAATAAATGTATTATTAATAATAATAATAATAATAGAGTAAAATAAATATAATAGTAGCAACAATAATAGAGAAAAATAATAAATGTAATAATAATACCAATAATAATAGAGAAAAATAATAAATGTACCATATATTCTCGCGTATAAGCTGACCCAAATATATGCCAACCAGGACCCTCACCCGAGTATAAGCCGAGGGGGGCTTTTTCAGTCTTTAAAAAAGGGCTGAAAAACTAGGCTTATACTCGAGTATATACAGTAATAAGGATGGTTGTTGTTGTGTGCCTTCAAGTTGTTTAAAATTTAAGGCGACCCTGTCTCAAGTTTAGGGTGGGGGGTAGGTAAAAGGCCTTGGAAGGCCCAATCCACTCAGCAGGCCGTTGTTTGGAGACCCCTGCTCTAAGCAAATGAATGAAAAAGAGAAAACCAGATCACCTGGTTTAAAGAATAGGACATCCCCTCTGCATTTGCCACCATCTCATCTAGTTTGACCTGTAGTGACAGGGATAGTTGGGGACAAAGAGCAGTGTATACGTACTTGTCCGAACGTATGATCTGCCTCACAGTTTAAGATCGTCGGGGAAGCCTTGCTCTCGATCCCACCACCTTGGTGGGGTCGAGAGCCCGGGCCTTCTCAGTAGTGGCCCCCCAACTGTGGAACTCCCTCCCTAATGAAATAATTGTTAATGTGGGATTTGTGTATTGATAGTGTTTAAATGCAATTTGTGCCATACTTGTATTGCAACTGACTGCATCATCCAGAATGTACCATAGTGTGGAAAGAGTTAATAGCCAAGAAGCTATGATGACCTTGATGTGTGGCTGGAACTAGGGAGTATCCAGACACAAATGTTTGTGCATAACGATTACATCAGTTCAGTTCAATTCAGTTGAGTTCTGTCTGCCTAGAGTTCGAGTCAAGTTCTGTTGGAGAACAGAACAATCCTGTGTTCGTCTGTTGTCTGCAAGTCTGTTTGTGTTGATTACTGCTGCATACAGTAAAACTTTGTAAATAGTTTTGAGTGTCTCTTTGTTCTGTGTTCCACTGCTTCCATCCAACTACTGCTGTGCTGCAAATTCTCTGACAATCAGGTTGGCTCCCTCCCTCATGTCCTTTCGTAAAAAAACGTAAAACTTGGGTGTGGGACCAGGCATTTGAGCAGCAGGTGAAACATTAATAGTAAAAATGATTTTATGACTTATAATGGACAGACCAGGATCATGACTTGAATTACGCTTTTTAAATTGATGTTTTTAATTAATGTTTAATTTGCTTTTAATTGTAATTGTTTAAAATTTTATGTTTTCTAGCATCTAATGACTGCTGAGTGTGAGGCCGCCCTGAGTCCCACCTTGGGGATGAGAAGGACGGGATATAAATGTCATAAATAAATAAATAAAACCTGCTTGCCCTCCACCAAAACATAGCCTAGCCTGTGTTGTCGAAGGCTTTCATGGCCGGGATCACAGGGTTGTTGTATGTCTTTCGGGCTGTGTGGCCATGTTCCAGAAGTATTCTCTCCTGACGTTTCTCCCACATCTATGGCAGGCATCCTCAGAGGTTGTGAGGTAAGGAAAAACTAAGCAAGGAATGTTTATATATATCTATGGGAAGTCCAGGGTGAGGGAAGAACTTCTGTCAGTGGAGGCCAGCGTAAATGTTCCAGTTAATCACCCTAATTTGCACTGAATGGCTACATCTACTAGCTACTTTCTGCCTGGGGGAATTCTTTGTTAACTACCCCTAGCTCCCATGTCTTCAGAGTGTTGTTTCCCATCTAATGTTCTGATTTTTGAGTTTTTTAATACTGGTAGCCAGATTTTGTTCATTTTCATGGTTTCTTCCTTTCTGTTGAAGTTGTTCACATGCTTGTGGATTTCAATGGCTTCTCTGTGTAGTCTGACATGATAGTTGTTGGAGTGGTCAAGCATTTCTGTGTTCTCAAATAATATACTGTGTCCAGGTTGGTTCATCAAGTGCTCTGCTATGGCTGATTTCTCTGGTTGAATTAGTCTGCAGTGCCTTTCATGTTCTTTGACTCTTGTTTGGGCGCTGCGTTTGGTGGTCCCTATGTAGACTTGTCCACAGCTGTATGGTATCCGGTAGACTCCTGCAGAGAAGAGAGGATCCCTCTTGTCTTTTGCTGACCTTCTCACAGAACTGAGAAGCTTAGCCTTCTCACAGAACTGGCATAGGAAATGTGCCATTTCTCTTGCCTGTTAGGCACAAAGCCCCCCTCCAGCAGCTGCCCGGCACAGAATTAAAAACTAGCACTGCGCTTCAACACAAAATGCCTCTGACTGAATGTGAATGGGTACACCAAGGCTGCACATTCTTGATTAGTGGGATGTATGTATCACCTGTAGCATGCCAGCCTGGAAATGTTCTTTTGCAGAACTACAAAGCACACTTTGTGTGTGAAAAATGATCCCGTAGCCTAGAAATGGAGACGATCATGACACCCAAGCAGAGACTGCTGTCACCACCAGAAGTGGTTTGATAGGATTCCTCATTTCATTCTTGGCCAATGTCTTTATCTTTGGGAGGGGAAGATGAGCAAAACTATGACACTTCCTACGGTAGCATTTGGGGATGGAAAATCACTCTCTTTTTTGAAAACAAAAATTGGAGTCTTATGTTTTGGGGGGTGTTTTGAAGGTCCTCAAAAAGAGACTGAGGGCTTTATGAGACCCACAGACCTCAGTGACCTTTCTTTTACTTTTAATTTATTATTTACTATTTAATTTACAATTTACTATTACCTCGCATTTTTGTTCACCAGCCCTGTTCTGAAATTCTATTGCCCAATTCCCTTTCCCCAAATTTAAGTACCTATCACTGCACAGATTATTGGTTGTTGATTATGCTGTTTTTGTGTTATTGTCTTCTATAATGTTGTTGATTCTATTGAGATATGTTTTAATCTATGTTTGATTTTAATTTTTGTTGGATCAGGCTTGTCCCCATGTAAGCCGCCCTGTGTCCCTTTGGGGAGATGGAGGCGGGATATAAAAATAAGGTTGCTGTTGCTATTATTATTATTATTATTATTGTGTAGGTTAGAAGAAAGATGAATTTTATGGCCAAGATATTGTGTGTGTGTGTGTGTGTGTGTGTATAATATTGTATTATATAGTATTATATTGTAATACGATATAATACTAATAATACAATTTAATAATATTAATTATATATTATATTTTATATGTAATATTACTAATAATATTACAATATATTGATATAGTACAATATAGTAATTTATTGCCAGTATTGTACTATACTAATAATATAATATTGTATGTAAATTTAATTTGTAAGCCGCTCTGAGTCCCCTTCGGGGTGAGAAGGGCGGGATATAAATGTAGTAAATAAATAAATAAAATATGATTGGTAAATGTCCTATGAGTAGGTTGTAATGTGAGCAAGTAAATTTAATAGCCTTTTATGAAGGAACAGGACTAGTCCTATCATTAAGCAGGGAAAGGCAAACCGCTCAGGAAGCAGATTTTGAATCTCAGGAAAGGACAGCAAGTAGTCCATTGTTTCATTGCTTATTATTTAATTTTTTTAATTTTTTTTACAAAAGAACAGGGTTTTCTACTTTCAGAACATGACTTGTTTTGGATGCAATGCACTTTCATTTGGACAGGTTGTGCCACTAATTACTTCTCCTCCCCAATATGTATTGGGATGTCTCTGCAAGAAACCAGATCCAAATGTCCCTTTTCTAAAACATCTTAAGAACAGCCATTTGACTTCTTCAATTCTTCTTGGTATGTGCCTTCAAGTCATTTCTGACTCATGACAAAGTTAAGGCAGATTTTGTTCAGTGGAGGTTTGCACTTGTCATCCTCTGAGGCTGAGGAAATGTGACTGCCAGTGGGTTTCCATAACCAAGTTAGGATTCGAACCCTGGACTCCTAACATTGGCTCTCTGGCTTCTTAAGTAGCTAGAGCCAAAAATGGGGAGTGGAGAAAACTAGTCTTCATAGCAAACAATGTTTCTGACAGATTCCTAAAATATCTGAGTTGAAGCAAGTTCCGGATTTCGGATAAATGAGGCGCTGAGCTAGTTAAGTTATGAGGTCCCTTACCTGGGCCCTGTATTTTTCAGGGTGACGGCACTTTGTTTTTCCATCTCAGGCTATCATAATGTAATGATAGTAAGGTAAAAAGGTAAAGGTTTCCCCTGACATTAAGTCTAGTCGTATCTAACTCTGCAGGTTGGGGCTCATCTCCATTTCTAAGCCGAAGAGCCAGCATTGTCCATAGACACCTCCAAGGTCATGTGGCCAGCATGACTGCATGAAGCACCATTACCTTTCTTTCCATTGATCTACTCACATTTGCATGCTTTCAGACAGTTAGGTTGGCAGAAGCTGGGGCTAACAGTGGGCGCTCACCCCGCTCCCTGGATTTGAACCGCCAACTTTTCTGTCAACAAGTTCAACAGCTCAGCACTTTAATCCGCTGCGCCACTAGGGGCTCCCACTCCACCTAATACTCCACTGCATTTCTTCAGTTCTAAGACAAACATTTGCCCCATATAAACATATTTAAAACAGAGTGAATTTTAGAATTGATGATCATATTCATATATATATATATGTATGTGTGTGTGTGTGTGTGTGTGTGTGTGTGTGTGTGTGTGTGTGTATATATATATATATATATATATATATATATATATATATATATAGCTGGTACTGAAATTAATGTGTGTGTTGCCATCAATGGCGTCTTAGAATAAAAGAAATAGGGAATTATATTATGCTTGCATTTTATAAATGAAGACTGGATAACTTGAGACCCTCTAGATCAGGCATTTTCCATTGAAAAATTCAGGGTGCCATGAGCTTGAATTGAAAAAAAAAATAATTTCTTATCTTTATTTTCTCTGGCCTCTAACTAAAATCTAGCATTTCCTTCTTTTATGAATATATGGAATGAATTACAGTAGTATTCATTTCTTATCGCATTATTCAAATTCCTAATTGCTTGCCGAAAATGACTGCTTGAACAGATGTTACACTATGTTAGGTTATCAGGGATTGCAATCATGGGAAAGTTGGAAAATGTAATTTTGGGTAATCTTAACATTAAAATACGTGTTGTGTGCCATAAATCTATCTGCTGTTACATTGTGAGAAGGGGTTAGAGGTTTTCACTTGACTGGCAAAAGGGTCTGTAGAATAAAAAAAAAGTTGAGAGCCCTTACTCTAGAGCAGACATGGGCAAACTTTGCCCTGTGGGTAATTTGGACTTCAACTCCCATAATTCCTAACAGCCTACCGGCTATTAGGAATTGTAGGAAACACCTGGAAAGTTTGCCCATGCCTGCTCTAGATGTTATGGGTCCCCATCATTCCCAGCCAATGGTAATGCTCACAATGACTGATATGAGTTACAATCCAGCAGCAACTAAAGGACTGCATATTCTCTTTAGAAACCCTACTACTCAGTTACCTCCTGGATATGTAGCTGTGAAAGGCTGAAAATGCCTTTTGTGTAGGAACCTGGGTATACTATAGCTATATGTCAGGTGTGGAGAAAGGATATATTAGATTGCTTTTACATATTTTTAATTAATGTGGATTCTCTATTGGGAAGCTGTAATGTTTTTGTTGTTTGCCTCCCCATGCTGCCTACATTTTGGGAAACTGTGTGAAAGCATGTGTAGATAACATTGTATGTTGTTGTTTGGTTTGCAGTGCCGCCATTGAAAAATAACATACAGTAGAGTCTCACTTATCCAAGCTAAACGGGCCGGCAGAAGCTTGGATAAGCAAATATCTTGGATAATAAGGAGGGATTAAGGAAAAGTCTATTAAACATCAAATTAGGTTATGATTTTACAAATTAAGCACCAAAACATCATATTTTACAACAAATTTGACAGGAAAAGCCGTTCAATATGCAGTAATGTTATGTTGTAATTACTGTATTTGCAAATTTAGCACCAAAATATCACGATATATTGAAAACATTGACTACAAAAATGGCTTGGATAATCTAGAAACTTGGATAAGCAAGGCTTGGATAAGTGAGATTCTACTGTACAAGTATATATGGTGTTTGAGATGCTATTTTGTGGAAAGAAATTTTATAATTTCCTGCATGTGGAAACTATAACATGCTAGCTGTATCTTATGAACACAGATGTGTTATTGCATGCTAACAAAATATTACATACATACAGGTGTCAATTCACAGTATTCTGGAAGCCTACATGGAAGGATGCGTCAGAAAAACCATGGATACATGTCTCTCACTACCTCTTTATGCATTATGTGTGTCGTATGAAGCACTTGACTCTGGTACAAACACCAAGAGCAGGAAAAACGTGGAAGTTTCTGCATGTGTTTGTGTATCATCATGGAAAGAGCGATCTGATGTTGTAAAGATCGATACGGAGACAGACATATGATATAAATAGGCATGAATGGGGATGGCTGGAGCAAATGGATTTGCTTGTAATGGCAGATAGGCAGATGGATGGAAATGGAGGCAGGCATGAAAGCTGGGGCAAATGTAAGACGATGGGGCATTAGCTAAAGGAGAGGAGCATTTCTACAAATGAGGCAGATAAGCATGTCAGAGGGACACGTGGAGACGGATGCAGTCAAGAAGATGGTTGGGCGAAGAGATGGCTGGAGAGAATGGATTCCAGGTAACAGAGCAGGGACAAAATGAAATGGTGTGGACAGAAGGAGGGATGAATGGGGTGAGTAAGGACAGGAAAAACATATTTGACAGCCCCACCACATAAGCCCAAGGCAAGCCAGTCTCGTGCATGCATTCAACAACAACAAAAAACAGATTAATTAAACAAACATTGCACATTCACACACGGGCAAATCCAGCTCTTCAGAAAATGATGCATCCACCTGTTTGGATACAAGTTGAGGAGGAAGGGCTTTGCCAAACACACACACAGAGAGAGAGAGAGAGAGAAGTCTCAAAACAGATCCACAGAAATACACATGGATTCATCTGCAGCAAAAGAGATGCCCACTCTTTGCCCATCAGCAAGCACCAAGCCCTCGAAGCACCCTAGACCCACAGAAAGTTTGTCAATAGTGCCTGTGGTAGCAGTTCGCCTGAGAACCCATTGAGGTCGACGCTCCGGTAAAGGTCTGAAATACCTCTGCGTCTTGGAAGCTAAGCAGTGTCAGTTCTGGGTAGTCCTTGGATGGGAGGCCGCCAAGGAATACCAGGCACAGCAGGCTAGATTTCAGAGAATGTGGATGGCGAAACTCCCTCTGAGGAAGAAAACCTCACAGAGTCACCAGCCATAGGTCCACAGGTGACTTGAAGGCAGCAAAATACCCAGTGTGCTCCCGCACTTTCCACCTATGTGCACACCTATTGTGCTCCGAGTGTGGGGTTATTTTTGAGCACACGGGGAAACACCTGTTGCCTACAGCCTTCTTGGGTTGTAATCTTTGGCCAACCCATTCAGCCACCAAGGTGGCCTTTAAGCCTCTGTTAGGGATGCTTTGATCGTGCTTTTCCTGCAGGGCTAAAGGTAGTGTGACTGGATGGCCCTTGAGATGACTCTCTTCCACGTCTGGGAGTCTAGGCTTTGATGAAGGCGCTGCCTGGGCTGCCAGTGCCATCAAGATGCGCAATGAGGCAGAGGATGGCCATCTGTCGGGGGTGTTTTGATTGTGCTTTTCCTACAGGGCTAAAGGTAGTGGGACTGGATGGCCCCTGGGATGGCTCTCTTCCAAGTCTGGGAGTCTAGGCTTTGATGAAGGCGCTGACTGGGCTGCCAGTGCCACCAAGATGAGCAAAGAGGCAGAGGATGGCCATCTGTCGGGGGTGCTTTGATTGTGCTTTTCCTGCAGGGCTGAAGGTAGTGGGACTGGATGGCCCTTGGGATGGCTGTCTTCCAAGTCTGGGAGTCTAGGCTTTGATGAAGGCGCTGCTTAGGCTGCCAGTGCCACCAAGATGAGCAAAGAGGCAGAGAATGGCCATCTGTCGGGGGTGTTTTGATTGTGCTTTTCCTACAGGGCTGAAGGTAGTGGGACTGGATGGCCCTTGGGATGGCTGTCTTCCAAGTCTGGGAGTCTAGGCTTTGATGAAGGCGCTGCTTAGGCTGCCAGTGCCACCAAGATGAGCAAAGAGGCAGAGAATGGCCATCTGTCGGGGGTGTTTTGATTGTGCTTTTCCTACAGGGCTGAAGGTAGTGGGACTGGATGGCCCTTGGGATGGCTGTCTTCCAAGTCTGGGAGTCTAGGCTTTGATGAAGGCGCTGCTTAGGCTGCCAGTGCCACCAAGATGAGCAAAGAGGCAGAGGATGGCCATCTGTTGGGGGTGCTTTGATTGTGCTTTTCCTGCAGGGCTGATGGCTCGTGGGGTTCTCTTCCAAGCCCGGGAGTCTAGGCTTCTTGGGATTCTATGCTGCCAGTGCCCAACCCAAGGGCAACCCCAGTGCTTTTGCCTCTCCACTGAGATCAAAATGATGGTGATGATGTTATTGAAACCCCTCTCCCTTCTGTAAAACAGCCTCGCTCACCTTTTCCCTCCCGGCTCCTTCTCCTCCGCCAGGTGTGCTGCTACCTGGCACCTACCTGTCCAAAGAGTTTCACTCTCTTCGGGGCTTCTCCCCTTCCTCCTCCACGCAGCGCTCTTCCACTGCAATCCGGGTTCGTTTACATTCCACGGGCGTCCGCATCCTGCGCGCGGCTCCCAGACTGGTGGGAGGAGTGGGCTGCGTGGCTCTCGCGCTCTCCCTCTCGCGTGGGATGTGCGCGCGCATGGGCGGCGGTGGGGGGCAACATGCCACCCCATCCTTTCCCTCCTCCCTCCACTCCTTCCAACCTTGGTGCCCCCCTCCCTCTGCCTCCTTACCTGCTGGCAGTCTTGGGCGCCCTCCGGAGTCAGCCCATGCTCCAAGCAACCCAAGTCCCCTCTTCTTCCCTCCCTCCTTGGCAGCCGGACCCGCCTCTCTTCTCCTTCCTTCGCCTCCCTTCCTTCCAGCATCTCTCCGGCCCTGCCTTGTAAGGGAATCACAGGCAGAAGGGAGTGGCTGAGGAGCCCCACACCAGGGCAGAAAGGCCGCCAAGGAAAGAGAGCCTCCACGTCCAGGAGCAGTGTATATTTCTGGGCCCTTCCAGACAGGCACTATCTCCCAGGATCTGATCCCAGGTTTTCTGCTTGAAACTGGATTATATGAGTCCGCACTGCCAGACTCATATAATCAGATCAGATCCTGGGAGATAGGGCCCGTCTGGAAGGGCTCATACTAGTAAGGAATGGGCGTAAAGCCATTGGGAGAGATCCTCCGTAGGCATGGGGCAAGGTACAATCAGTATGCTATTGATTTATCGTATCAGAGGTTTGAAATGGTTGAATAGAAGCTCTCTGAAGCTTTAGGTGCTCTTACTGCCTATTACAGGAAAAACCAGCTCATCCCTAATCCATCTAAAACGCAGACATGTGCTTTTCACCTTAAGAACAGACAAGCTCTGAGCTCTGAGCAGAGGCGGTCCAACAGCGAGGCGATGTAGGCGCCCACCGCAGGCGCACACCAACAGGGGGCGCTCTTGAGGCGCCACCGTGTAAGCACGGTGCCACTGCAGTGCCGGCACTGCCCGCCACCGCCTGCTGCCATCTTGCATCTTCTTTTGGCTGCACATCGCCTGGAAGGCGGGCCCAGGACAGTGTGCGTTGGCACGCAGGGTGGGTGGGTGTATGTTGTCCTGGGCCCGCCTTCCAAGTGACGTGCACGCTCTCAAGTCACCCAGAAGGCGGAGCCAGGAGAGGGTACGCCCACTCGCCCTGCGTGCCGCTGCACGCTCTCCTAGGCCAACCTTCCAGGTGACGTGCATGCTCTCATGTAGCCCAGGCGGGCACGCCTTCCAGGTGATGTGAGAGCATGCACATCACCCAGAAGGCTGGCCCAGGAGATCGTGTACACCCGCCCACCCTGCTTGCCGACACACGCTGTCCTGGGCCCACCTTCTGGGCGACGTGTGCGCTCTCATGTCACCCGGAAGGCAGGCCCAGGAGAGCGTGCATCGGCACGCAGGGCGTACGCTCTCCTGGGCCCGCCTTCCAGGCAGCATGAGAGTGTGCACCAGCACCATGGCCGCCGCAGCCACACCGCAGCCGCCGCCTCTGGTTTGTGTGGGGGTGGGGGTGGGGTTGGGCGCCAAAATGGGGGGGGGCGCCAAGTAGTAGGTTTGCCTACTACTTGAAATTACCTCAGGCCGGTTCTGGCTCTGAGAATCACCTGGGAAGGAATCCCACTGGAGCATTGCAGCACACCAACCCTGGACCATGCTCTGACTTACAAGAAGCACTGCTTGACCATCAAGCAAAAAGTGGGTGCTAGAAATAATATTGTAGGAAAGCTGACTGGCACAACCTGAGGATCACAGCCAGACAGTGAAAGCACCTGCCCTTGCTCTTTGCTACTCTGCTGCTGAGTACGCATGCCCAGTGTGGAACACATATCACCACATTAAAACAGAAGATGTGGCTCTTAATGAGATATGCTGCATCATCGCCGATGCCTTAAATCAAGAAATTGTTTTCTGAGATCTACAGAGATACTCACAGGAACACCTCAGCAAGTGAAAGTCCAAAAGTGGCAGGCTAAAACCTGGAACCTCAATCAGTGGCTGACTCCGGATGAGAGACTCCCTCCTGGGCACACAGAAGACTGGGCAACTTGGAATCATAGAATAGTAGAGTTGGAAGAGACCTCATGGGTCATCTAGTCCAACCCTCCGCTAAGAAGCAGGAAATCGCATTCAAAGCACCCCCGACATCTGGCTATCCAGCCTCTGCTTAAAAACTTCCAAAGAAGGAGCCTTCACCACAGTCCAGGGCAGAGAGTTCCACTGTCGAACAGCTCTCACAGTGAGGAAGTTCTTCCTGATGTTCAGGTGGAATCTCCTTTCCTGTAGTTTGAAGCCATTGTTCCGCGTTCTAGTCTGCAGGGCAGCAGAAAACAAGCTTGCTCCCTCCTCCCTACCCTGTTTCCCCGAAAATAAGACATCCCCAAAAAATAAGACCTAGCAGAGGTTTTGCTGAATTGCTAAATATAAGGCCTCCCCTGAAAGTAAGACCTAGCAAAGCTTTTGTTTGGAAGCATGCCCAGCGCCAGCCAAACAAAACACCATAGCATGCAGGGATTGGTAAATGTACATACCAGTTGTATATGGAAATAATGGTAGTAACAAGAAATTCTTGACAGGAGTCACAGTTTGTCTGGTTTAGTTATGTTGGTTTGTGATGACAACTACTGTACAGTATATAATAAATGTTCATTTTTTTGTTCAACAATAAATGTGAATTCTTCTTCATGGAAAAATAAGACATCCCCTGAAAATAAGACCTAGCGCATCTTTGGGAGTAAAAAATAATATAAGACACTGTCTTATTTTCGGGGAAACACGGTATGACTTCCCCTCACATATTTGTACATGGCTATAATGTCTCCTCTTAGCCTTCTCTTCTGCAGGCTAAACATGCCCAGTTCTTTAAGCCGCTCCTCATAGGGATTGTTCTCCAGACCTTTGATCATTTTAGTTGCCCTCCTCTGGACGCTTTCCAGCTTGTCAACATCTCCCTTCAACTGCGGTGCCCAGAATTGGACGCAGTATTCCAGGTGTGGTCTGACCAAGGCAGAATAGAGGGGGAGCATGACTTCCCTGGATCTAGACACTATTCCCCTATTGATGCAGGCCAGAATCCCATTGGCTTTCTTAGCAGCCGCATCACATTGTTGGCTCATGTTTAACTTGTTGTCCACAAAGACTCCAAGATCTTTCTCACATGTACTGCTGTCTAGCCAGGCGTCCCCCATTCTGTATCTTTGCATTCCATTTTTTCTGCCGAAGTGAAGTATCTTGGAATTATACCTGTTGAACTTCATTTTGTTAGTTTCGGCCCATCTCTCTAGTCAGTCAAGATCTTTTTGAATTCTGCTCCTGTCTTCTGGAATGTTGGCTATCCCTCCCAGTTTGGTGTCATCTGCAAACTTGATGATTGTGCCTTCTAACCCTTCGTCTAAGTCGTTAATAAAGATGTTAAACAGAACTGGGCCCAGGATGGAACCCTGCGACACTCCACTCATGACTTCTTTCCAAGATTGATGAGCACCCTTTGGGAGATAGTGCCCTCCAGACAGGCACTATCTCCCAGGATCTCATCCCAGGCTTTCTGCTTGAAACTGGATTATATGAATCCGCACTGCCGGATAATCTGGGATAAACAGAAAACCTGGGATCAGATCCTGGGAGATAGGTTCCGTCTGGAAGGGTTCTTACTAGCAAGGAATGGGCGTAAAGCCATTGGGAGAGATCCTCCGTAGGCATGGGGCAAGGTACAATCAGTATGCTATTGATTTATCGTATCAGAGGTTTGAAATGGTTGAATAGAAGCTAGAGTTAGATTGAGGGAATCCTTTCCCCGTTTCCAAAGCATGCCTAGATAGGATTCACCATTGTTTCCTGCTTCCCATCCTATTTAGGTCGGCCCACCCTTTGATGTTTCTAGAAATGTGATCTCTCCTAGGGCTTTGACGTAACTTCCCCAATTTGGCCTTTGGAATGTTTATGGCCCTAGAGAAGAAGCGACCCACAAGGCTTGGTCGCCATTCCAGCTTCCTGCTTTGTTCCAGAGAGGATGCACCTCTGTCCTCTAATAGCCAAGATGTACCTATCTAGAGCTTTGTTATTTTAATCCCTCTATGTGTATTAGAACAGGATAGATTAGATAGTTAGGTCCAAACCTTTTGTATCCATCAATGAATTTCCTTTTACCTCAATAAATGCTTTTAAACTTTAAAGCTAACTTTGTATCCCTTTGCCTTCCTGATGACAAAGAGGCCTTCCAAAATTCACACCGCGTAAGTCTCACCGCTGCAATTTTTACTCTGCTATTTTAATGGGAATTTACCTCATAAAGAGGGTGATTAGAGCTTAACAGCTCGTCCATTCCCAACACTCTGAAGCTTTAGGTGCTCTTCCTGCCTATTACAGGAAAAACCAGCTCATCCCTAATCCATCTAAAATGCAGACATGTGCTTTTCACTTTAAGAACAGACAAGCAGCTCGAGCTCCGAGGATCACCTGGGAAGGAATCCCACTGGAGCATTGCAGCACACCAAAAGACTTGGGAGTTACCCTGGACTGTGCTCTGACTTACAAGAAGCACTGCTTGACCATCAAGCAAAAAGTGGGTGCTAGAAATAATATCGTAGGAAAGCTGACTGGCACAACCTGAGGATCACAGCCAGACAGTGAAGGCACCTGCCCTTGCGCTTTGCTACTCTGCTGCTGAGTACGCATGCCCAGTGTGGAACACATATCACCACATTAAAACAGAAGATGTGGCTCTTAATGAGATATGCTGCATTATCGCCAATGCCTTAAATTAAGAAATTGTTTTCTGAGATCTACAGAGATACTCACAGGAACACCTCAGCAAGTGAGAGTCCAAAAGTGGCAGGCTAAAACCTGGAACCTCAATCAGTGGCTGACTCCGGATGAGAGACTCCCTCCTGGGCACACAGAAGACTAGGCGACTTGGAAGGCGATGAACAGACTGGGTTCTGGTACCACGAGATGCAGAGCCAACCTTGAGAAAAGGGGCTACACAGTGGAGTCCACGACATGCAAATGTGGAGAAGAGCAAACCACAGACCACCTATTACAATGCAGCCTGAGCCCTGCCACATGCACAATGGAGGACCTTCTTACAGCAAGACCAGAGTCGCCCCCCTGTTCAACTGGCCCTGACCAGAGGCACTCCAAGTGGCCAGCTACTGGTCAAAAGACATTTAGTATCATGCCAAGTTGTTGTTTTTTTTAAACTTTGTGTTTTCAAATACATTGCAACTTGTACCCTTGGTTCGCTTTCTGACATGATAAATAAATAAAATCATATCAGAAGCGAAACAGAGGGTACAGTTATAATGTATTTAGAAACACAAAGTTAAATATTTAGCATTATACTAAATGTCCTTTGACTCAGCCACTTGGAGTGCCTCTGGTGTCGCTGCGAGAAGGTCCTTCATTGTGCATGTGGCAGAG
This sequence comes from Anolis carolinensis, assembly GCF_035594765.1. NCBI lineage: Eukaryota > Metazoa > Chordata > Lepidosauria > Squamata > Anolidae > Anolis > Anolis carolinensis. Next base: position 182,997,386 of record NC_085842.1, read on the forward strand.
TTCAGACCACATTGTAGTAAGTGGTCTGTGGTTTGCTCTTCCCTAAACTCGTATGTCATGGACTCCACTTTGCAGCCCAATTTCTGAAAATTGGCTCTGTATCTCGTGATGCCAGAGAACAGTCTGTTCAGCACCTTCCATGTCACCCAGTCTTCTGTCTGCCCAGGAGGAAGTCTCTCATCCAGTCTCAGCCATGGATTGAGGTTCCGGGTTCTAGCCTGCCACTTTTGGACTCTCACTTGCTGAGGTATTCCTGCGAGTATCTCTGTAGATCAGTGGTTCCCAAACTTATTTGGCCTACCGCCCCCTTTCCAGAAAAAAATATTACTCAGTGCCCCCTGGAAAGGGGGCATGGCTTAGAGGGGTGGGTGTGGCTCCTGCTCAATAGGGTGGGGCTGAGCCTTTCCCCTAGTCCACGATGCAGGGCTGAGAGGGGGAGGGGGAGGTGGGTGGGGCCACAAATGGGTGGCCAGGACTGGGATGGGCGGAGTTACAAGCTCTGAGGCAGGGCTGAGCTATCCCTGTCCTGTGGTGCCTGGCCGTCTGCAAGGGCATTGCCCAGGGGATGCCCAGATGTTTTGATGTTTGTGTATCCTTGTGGGAGGCTTCTCTCGTGTCCCCGCATGGGGAGCTGGAGCTGACAGAGGGAGCTCTCCCTGGATTCGACTTTGAATCGCTTCAAAGGGCAGAGAGGAGAACAGTTGAAAACTTCTGGGTAAAATGAAGAGTGCATCTACTCTATAGAATTAATGCAGTTTGACTGCATTTTCACTGCATGGAATCCTAGAAGTTGGAAGTTTGATGAAGCACTCTTTGGCAGAGAAGATGAAAAACCTTGCAAAATTATAACTCCCACAATCCCATAGCAGTGAGTCATATTGGTTCAAGTGGTGTCAGATTGCATTCATTCTCATTGTATATGCATCCGCTATCTTTCTTTAGGGGACAGATATAGACTATGCTATATTCCCAAGGGGAGCCCCGGTGGCGAAGTGTATTAAAGCACTGAGCTGCTGAACTTGCAAACTGAAAGGTCGCAGGTTCAAACCCCAGGGGCGGAGTGAGCACCCGCTGTTAGCTCCAGCTTCTGCCAACCTAGCAGTTCGAAAATATGCCAATGTGAGTAGATCAATAGCTACCGCTCCGGCAGGAAGGTAACGGCGCTCCATGCAGTCATGCCAGCCACATGATCTTGGAGGTGTCTATGGAGGTGTCTTCGGCTTAGAAATGGAGATGAGCACCAACCCCCAGAGTCAGACATGACTGGACTTAACGTCAGGGGAAACCTTTACCTTTTACTATATTCTCAAGGAAGAACAAGACATTCATAAGTCAACAAGCAACTTGAGGGCACATACACACACATAACACCAAAAAAAGCATCTCTGTATATAGTAGTCTTCTGCATTTGTATAAAATCGCTACCCATTTCTGTTTGTTTCATTCGTATGGCCCCGTTTCCATGTCCGTCAGCTGCTTCCGAAACCAGCACCCATCCGAATGTGCCCTTTTCAGACCATCCAAATATAAAAATGCATTTGTCTCATTGGCGGCAATGGTCGGGCTTCCCAGGCTCCCCTTCCACACAGTTTTAAAGCTAGAGGGGTGAAAATCACGACACATGGAGGACATATCTACCACTTTTAGCCCTCCAACTCTTACAACTCATACCCGAAATTTTAGGGATTTTCTTTTTCTATAAATAAAATCTCCTTAAAGACATTCCCTCTTTCCCCACTGTTTCAGCCCTCTAACCTAAGGGCTTAAGATACCAGTGATTCTGAGATGTTTTATTCTTGATCTGCAGAGGAGACCTGAGCTTAAAGGGAGGGGCTTAAGGCACCACTGATTCTGAGAGGTCTCCCTCTCCATCTGCAGAGGAGACCTGAGCTTAAAGACAGAGGCTTAAGGCACCACTGATTCTGAGAGGTCTCCCTCTTGATCTGTGGAGGAGACCTGATCTTAAAGAATAATCTGACTGCAAGGCAGGCACTGAGGCAAGCAAGAGGCAACAAGTTTAGCAGGCAGAGGAACGAACAGCAACAAAGCAAATGGTTTTGTGCTGCTTTCACTTTTCTTTCACTGCTTCATCTGTGTGGGGAGGGATCTGCCATACCATGCAATATGAATGAACGGTAAAGTATGAAACCACGAATGAAACATATGAAACAAACACCGGGCCCTACTCTAGCATATAAGGTAAAGGTAAAGGTTTCCCCTGACGTTAAGTCCAGTCATGTCTGACTCTGGGGGTTGGTGCTCATCTCCATTTCTAAGCTGAAGAGCCAGCGTTGTCTGTAGAAACCTCCAAGGTCATGTGGCTGGCATGGAGTGCCATTACCTTCCCGTCAGAGCGGTACCTATTGATCTACTCACATTTGCATGTTTTTGAACTGCTAGGTTGGCAGGAGCTGGAGCTAACAGCGGGTGCTCAAGCCACTCCCGGGATTTGAACCTGGGACCTTTCGGTTTGCAAGTTCAGCAACTCAGTGCTTTAATGCACTTCGCCACCGTGCATATTACTATATGCACTCTAGCATATAGTAATAGAGAAAGACAGTGTTGTGCAGCTTGTGGTCCATAGATGGCATGCTTGCATCAGCTAGCCAAGTGACATGAGACTAACTGAAGCACGTGGCTCGCAAGCAGCAGACTACATAAATATAGGGATGACTGCAGTGTGAAGCGAGATGACGTGCATGTGTGGATGGGCCATGGCTACAGACTTCAGGTTGTGTTGCTTCTAGCGCCAGGCTTCTTTGCCAAGCATCTTCACACATTCAGTGTGTGAAGACATTAATTAAACTTGGGTCCAAAAGAGATAAATATGAACCAAGTCCATCTCCGGCAGATCTGGGAAGAGTTTTACTGTTTTGTTTTAAGCAAATGATTCTAATTCTAGAAAGAACAGCCTGTCTGAATATTGCCCCTTCTTCTCTATAAATGAAAATAAATACAGCTTAGAATAGAAAACATTGCTATTTGCATGTAGAGGACAAAGGCTCAGGTTAACCCCTCCTCTATATGTAGTTGTTATCTGCCTTTGAGTCATTTGAAAAAAATATCACAGGGTTTTCTTGACAGAATTTGTTTTGAGGCAGTTTGCCCTTTCTGGCTTCATTGTGGGGTGATAGATATTATAGAAATACATCACCTCTCACTGGCAGCTTGAATTAAAGTCAAGAAAAAGCTTTTTCGGTAATGGATTCTGGCAACTGGAAAAATTGGCCCCATGGACAACTGTCTAGGATTGAAGGCATATATGATTTGTGCCAGAAGGAGCAGACAGCTCAGTTGCTTCTGGCACGTTTCTATGGAGTGTGTCTATGAGAAGGAGAAGCAGCTTCAGCATTGCATAAAGACTCTGAGGGCCTTTCCACACAGCCAAATAGAATAATAAGACAGAAAATCCCACATTCAGCTGTTTGGAAGGGGTTCCAGAAACCCACGTTTAAATGCTTGTTTGGTCATGGAACTCAATCAGGTGGAGACTGCTCAAGTCGTAAAATCCAAGCACTAACGCTCTTTGGCAGGGAAGGCTAAACACCTTGTAAAACTATGTTTCCCACGATTCCATAGCATTGAGCACAGTTAAAGTGGTGTCCAATTGCACTAATTTTACAGTGTAGATGCAACCCCAGCCGTACAGACAGGCAATAGAAAAGCCCTTTAGAAAAAATCCAGCCAAGAAAACTCTGGTAGGTTCACTTTGTTGTAAGATCTTTTCTTGGCAAGACTTGTGCAGTGGGAGTTTGCCTTTGCCTTCCTCTAAGATTGAGAGAGTGTGATTTGTACAAGATCACCTAGTGGATTCCCACGACTAAGTGGGGATTCGAACTCTGTTCCCCGAAATCACACTCCAATCATTATACGAGTCTAAGTAAAAGTAAAGGTTTTCCCCTGACATTAAGTCTAATCGTGTCCGACTCTAGGGGTTGGTGCTCATATTCATTTCTAAGCCGAAGAGACGGCGTTGCTGTAGACATCTCCAAGGTCATGTGGCCGACATGACTGCATGGAGCACCATTATTTCCCACTAGAGCGGTACCTAATGATCTACTCACATTTGCAGGTTTTCAAACTGCTAGTTTGGCAGAAGCTGGGGCTAACAGTGGGAGCTCACCCCGCTCTCCGGATTCGAACCGACCTTTCGGTCAACAAGTTCAGCAGCTCAACGGTTTAACACACTGCACCATCGGGGGCTCTACACTTAATGTACGAGTCTACACTGCCATATAATCCAGTTCAAAGCAGATAATCTGGATTGTATATGGCAGTGTAGAAGGGTCCTGAGAGACAGGTGATTTGATTGTGCATCTTGGGCAAAAGGATGATTGTTACTCTCTCACACATGTCTGCAAAATGGGGACACAAAGGACCATTCTTACCATTTGGTAGAGGGGGACAACTACCCCAGGCATAGAACTGAGAAGTAAGATGCTGCTAATAAAACATAATGGTGTTGTTGTGTGCCTGCCATCCATTACTGACCTATGGCAGCCTTAAGACAAACCTATAATGAGGTTTTTTTGGCAGAATTTGTTCAGAGGGGGTTTGTCCATCTGTTCCTCTGAGGCTGAGAAAGTGTGACCTGCCCATAGTCAACCAGTTGGTTTCCACTTTCCAGCAGACATTCAGACCCTGTTCTCCAGAATCATAGCCCTATCACTCCAACCACACCAACTCCTGCAATATATTTCGTTTAATATCATAATGTATCATAGCAACAGATTCTTTATTAGACCCCAAAGTAATCTATTACCTGTACTAGATTACTTCAGGGGCTAAGGTAGGAGCAGCAGCATTAAATTGGATAATAACATAATACAGATTGGCATTGGTGTAATGGGAATCATTTGCTTCTTACCGTGAAATGTATTTTAGGGATTTGGAATTTTAAAAACAGTTGAAATGTATCACACTCATTCTTTTTCCTTATGAACAATGAATAATGACTTGCTTTGTGCTTTTAAAAAACAATACTAACATGCTAGCTTTTGGAATAACATTTCCAAGGTCGGTTTGTCCCAATTCCCTTGGTACTTTTTTTTCCTGCTGGAGGACAGAGCTGTCTGTGCCACGTCATCTTTCCTGTCCCCACGAATCGTCTGCTTTCCACAGAGGTGATTTAAGATACTCTCCTGAAGTCAACTTCAGCTTCCATTGCAGTTGGCTTCCATGTATGGAACTGGCAGTGTGTGGAAGGATACATCCTGTCCATGGCCTCAGGAGACATGGTACCTTATAGGTCAGTCCTGTCCCCAAGGCATATCACATACTGGAACTAGTCAGGTTCGTAAGAACTGCTGTGTCAAACTTCCTATCTCCAAATTCCCATTGCTGGGTGGTCAGCCAGGGACTTCAATTTATTTATTTATTTATTTCTCACATTTATATCCCACCCTTCTCACCCAAAGGAACTCAGGGCGGCTTACAACAGTGGCAACAATTAAATGCCCATACAAACCAATACAGGGCCCATACAAACAAGGGCCCTTCCACACAACCCTATATCCCAGAATATCAAGGCAAAAAAATCCCACATTATCTGGGTGTGGATTTAGTTAACCCAGTTCAAAGCAGATATTGTGGGATTTTCTGCCTTGATATTCTGGGATATAGGGCTGTGTGGAAGGGCACCAAGATAGCAATAATCAATGCATTTAGAAAACATCTTTTCCATGTTTTAATCCCTAGCAAATATCATCTGAAACATTTTCTCCTACTTTTTCCAACTGTAAAGCCTATTACTGTGGGAGGCCCTTTTTGTGGAACCTGGGGCCCCATCTACACTGCCAATTATCTGATTCCAGATAATCTACTTTGAACAGAATGATATTGTGTGGATTAATTTAATCCAGTTCAAGACAGATAATATGGAACCAGATATTGGATTATATGTGTAGATCCAGCCTGGTTCAACTTTGCAGCATTGCTAGATTTATCCTGGGCCATTTGCAGTTTTGCACTTACGGTCCATGATAAACCCGGCAATGGAACATTTCTATGTTCTTCCCCTTCCCTTGTTCTTTGACTTAATGGTTAATCCAGACCTAGCTGTACAAGGTTTTCAAAGAACTCTCTGGCTGATCATTCTGCATGTTCAGCCATACAGGGGCCAGGCTGTGGCGCAGGCTGGTAAGCAGCTGCTGCAATAAATCACTCTGACCATGAGGTCATGAGTTTGAGGCCAGCCCGTAGCGGGGTGAGCACCCGTTAATTAAAATTTTTTTAAAAATAGCCCCTGCTCGTTGCTGACCTAGCAACCCGAAAGATAGCTGCATCTATCAAGTAGGAAATAAGGTACCACTTATAAAAAGTGGGGAGGCAAGTTTAACTAATTTACAACGTTGGAATGAGGAAGTGCCATCAGAGTGGATGATGAAGCAGCTGCTCCCCCCTGTGGCCAGAATCGAACATCCCCTCAGGAGAAGGTTATTGCCTCTGCGTCTGTCTGTCTGTCTGTCTCTGTCTCAGTTCGATGTGTTTATGGGCATTGAATGTTTGCCCTATATGTATGTAATGTGATCTGCCCTGAGTCCCCTTCGGGGTGAGAAGGGCAGAATATAAATACTGTAAATAAATAAATAAATAAATAAATAAATAAATATAGAATAATGGACAATAAAGTGGGATCATATCACTCTAACGGTGTAGTGCGAAAGGGCACTGGCTTTCAAATTATTGTAAAAGAGCTATGGCTTAACTGTGTTAAAGGTCCTTGCAGACCCCAGGGAGAAATGTAGGACCCAACGCAGCTTACATTGTAACTTTTTTTTTTTCGTGTCAGGAGCAACCGGAGTTGCTTCTGGAGTGAGAGAATTGGCCGTCTGCAAGGACGTTGCCCAGGGGACGTCCCGATGTTTCGATGTTTTACCATCCTTGTGGGAGGCTTCTCTCATGTCCCCGCATGGAGCTGGAGCTGATAGAAGGAGCTCATCCACGCTCTCCCCGGGTGGGATTCAAACCTGGCAGCTTTCAGGTCAGCAATCCAACCTTCAAGTCATGAGGCTTTTATCCCCTAGGCCATCGGAGGCTCCCATAATGTAACTTAACATAACATAGCAAAAACAGTACATGGTACTAAAGTATTAAAAGCAATTGACCTGATTAAAAAAAACATTGATTTAAAACAGTTAAAACACACATTAAAACAGGTTACATATTAACAAACAGCAAGCACACTCATCTTTCCCAACCAGTTAGCAGTGGTTCTCAACTTGGAGTACCCAGATGTTTTTGGCCTTCAGCTCCCAGAAATCTTAACAGCTGGCAAACTGGCTGGGATTTCTGGGAGTTGTAGGTCAAAAACATCTGGGGACCCCAGGTTGAGAAACACTGAGTTAAAGGCTGCGAGTGAAAAGGGCCCCTTCTACACTGCCATATAATCCAGATTATCAAATAAACCCTTTAAACGTTTATTATATAACAAATACATTAAACAAGAAATACATGAACTCATTGCTCACTCAAAACTTCCAAAACCTACCTTACCCGAGTATAAGCTGACCCAAATATAAGCCGAGACAACTAATATTACCACTGAAAAACTGGGAAAACATTGACTCCAGTATAAGCCGAGGGTGGTAAATTTCAGAAATAAAAATAGATACCAATAAAATTACATTAATTGAGGCATCAGTAGGTTAAATGTTTTTGAAAATTTACATAAAGCTCAAATTTAAGATAAGACTGTCCAACTCTGATCAAATCATTATTCTCATCTTCTTCAATGTAAATGTGCTTATAAAGGTAAAGGTAAAGGTTTCCCCTGACATTAAGTCCAGTCGTGACCGACTCTGGGGGTTTGGTGCTCATCCCCATTTCTAAGCCGAAGAGCCGGCATTGTCCATAGACATCTCAAAGGTCATGTGGCCGGCATGACTGCATGGAGTGCCGTTACCTTCCCGCCGGAGCGGTACCTATTGATCTACTCACATTTGCATGTTTTCAAACTGCTAGGCTGGCAGGAGCTGGGGCCAACAGCGGCCGCTCATTCCGCTCCCGGGATTTGAACCTGGGACCTTTTGGTCCGCAAGTTCAGCAGCTCAGCGCTTTAACACACTGTGCCACCAGGGGCTGAGATAGTGACACCTTTATTTTCTGATGGTTCAATGGATATAAATGATTGCATATAAAATTAGCTTCAGGCCATATGAGACATAAATTAATTTAATATTTAGTTGGGCCCCTTCTCCAGAATGTCTCATCATATATGTGTAAGTACGCCAAAAACTTTTTAAAAATCCAGAAATCCAAACCACATTTTGCTAGTGTTTTTAGTTTACTTATTAGTGCGGGCTCTATTGTGCAACCTCTAGTTATTGTGTGTGTGTGTGCTTTTAGTGCATAGAACATTGCTCAGAGAACAAAAAGATGATATAAAAGTAAAGTGACACAGTGGGTTAAACCGCTGAGCTGCTGAACTTGCTGACCGAAAGGTAGGTGGTTCGAATCCGGGGAACCAGGTGAGCCCCAGTTTCTGCCAACCTAGCCGTTTGAAAACATGGAAATGTGATCAGATCAATTGGTATCTCTCCGGCGGGAATGTAACGGGGCCGGCCACATGACCTTGGAGATGTCTACAGAGAACACCGGCTGTTCGGCTTAGAAATGGAGATGAGCACCTATAATAATAATAATAATAATAATAATAATAATAATAATAATAATAATAATACTTTTATTCTTGTACCCCGCCTCCATCTCCCCGCAGGGACTCGGGGCAGCTTACAAATACAAAACAAGCATACATACAATAACATCAAATACCGAAAACGCACGAATGAAAATTAAAACATACGATAAAACCAACCCCCAGAGTCATACACAACTAGACTTAATGACAAGAGAAAACCTTTACCATTACCTTTACTATAGAAGCACAACATACGGTATCTCATGAAAGCCTTTAAAAAAAAGAAACCCATGATTTGTAAGATATCAACATACTTTCCCAAACTGTTTGTCATTTACAAGTAGCAATATGTAAATATGTGCAAGAATTCTCTCTCTCTCTCTCTCTCTCTCTCTCTCTCTCTCTCTCTCTCTCTCTCTCTCTCTCTCTCTCTCTCTCTCGGGCTGCTCCCTTGATGTATTCGTGACATCATAGACCACTTCTTATAAAGATCAGGAGACCTTTATGACCTCATAGAATTTCTCCATGCCTGATGTTCTCATATTGAAGCTTCTCTAACAGAAGTAGTTCTGGTTGACTACTATACAGTAAGAATATTTCTTGGAGCCTGCTCTTATGTGCTTCTCTTGGGGACTGTAGTCTTCCTGCAGAACGTTCTCAGTTATGAAAAACCAGCCTGGGCAACAACTGGCTTGGATTTGTCATCTCAAGAACGAGAGCAACTGTGGAAGAGAGAGCCATTTAATGTCTGTATTATTTTTGGCCTAGACATTTCAGAAAGGACTCTAAAGAAGTGGTTTATTTGTGGTGCGGTGCTACTAGTTACAGCGATTTGTATATTTATACTCTACATTTTACGGAAACACATGAAAAACGTTAAGGTAAGTTATATGTATGCATTACACAATGAACGGTATGGTCCACCCATTTGAGTGTCTCACATATTTTATTTTATTTGCATATTTCTAATGAAAACGTATTTGCATTGTTCTCTACGCATGCAAGAAGAAGAACCTTACAAAAAGGTTACAGCACTTTTTACAGGTCTCCTCCCTGTATTTAACAGCAGACTGACACTTTGAGAAAATGTCACTTTAGTCTGTGCTTTCTATGCTTACTATCTACACATCAAGCTTCTGTTAAGAGACACAAAGATAGGGAGAGTAAAACAAAATGGCCATTTTGATAAACCTCTATTTCTTTTTTCCCTTAAATTGTTTTGTTGTTTTTCCCAGCCCAGTCAGGCCATGACTGAAACACCAGCCACTTTAGAAGTGGAATACAAATGGATCTAGGATCATACAAAAATGCTGGAACAGTTGTGAAAAGCACCCACAAGATCGATAAACGCATGGAGAGGAAAATAATGAAATCTCAATTACGAACAAGAAGAAAGATCTATGAAACTGAGGGCGGGGATTCAACCCCAGTGTGTTTCTCCTCCGATTCTGGTCGAGAAGAAGGAAGAAGGGGAGTGTAATGAAGTATGAATTTTTGGTTTACAGATGTTATGTTTAATTATGTGTTTATGTTTTAAAAGGGAAAGTATTACAGTTATTGCATCTCAGCACTTGGAGGCTGGTTGCCATGGAGAAGTAGGCGGAGCCAACTGCCGTTTTGTTGAAAAAGTGCAGAGTTTAAAAAAGGGAGTCAGTCTGAGCTCTGATGAGGCACAGGGAAGATTGATCCTAGGTTGAGGGGATTGAGGAGACTCAATTGTTCATTTTTGAGTCGGTTTAAAATGGTGACTTATTTAATGTAGTCTGTGTCCTGGTAAGGAACAGAGAATCTGTTATCGTATATCACAGGGTGACTGCGGTTTAAAAGTAACCGATGAAGAAGTTCTAACTACTTTAAGTAAAAGAAATGACACTTTAGGGAGTTTGTCTTACCTCATTCTAGTATTGTAACTGTTAATAAAAATGCCTCTAAGTGAGAAACAATATTGTAACCACTAAGCTCTGTGCCTGAATAAACTTGTTATTGTTCCTCCAACATCTAAGCCTCTGTCGCATATATTATAAACCAAGTTGGGTTACCATCTAAAGTGAATAAGAAGAAAGAATTTTTTTTTAAAAAAAAAAAGGTCACCTCTCTGAGTTTTTGGTGGTTGCATCTTGACAAATTGGTGGCAGCAGTGGGATAAAAAGATTCCCCCTGCCTGAAAGAACCTTAGTCGTTCTTAGTCCTTTACAAATTGGTGGCAATCGTTAATAAATCCTTTACAGGGAGAAAGGAGAAAGGCAAGAAAGAAAAAGGGGATGGGAGGCGGGGGAAAAAACAGGAATGTGAGAGTTAGTGAAAGGTAAAAGGGGGTGGGGAACTGAGGAGGGAAGGTTGGGAGAGTTAGAGTTGGGGGAGGGGGGAGTAGGGGAAAGGGATAGGTGTAAAGTTAATTCAGATGTTTTAAATAAAAGTTGGCCATGTTTCAATCCACACTGTTGTCTGGTCTCTTATTGCAGGGGTGGGATGGCAAATGTGACACAATATAAATTAAAGCAATGCAATTGTACTGTACTAAAATATTAAAAATACATTTTAAAATGACAGCTAATTGCCTTCCCCCAAAACTGCATTTACAAATGAACTACAATTATGTACTTTTAAATCTAATGTCATCTGTTTACAAACTACATATAGTCTTTTATGTACTTTTGCCTAGTTCAGTATGGAATGGGAACTAAAGAAAGGAAAGCTTCTTTCATATATTTTCCCCTTATCCTACCCCTATACCCGTGCATGTCAAAATATATTAATTAAATATGATTTTTGCCAAAATCGCCTCCCACTGACCTTACGGAGGAATTTCCTAAGGCTTCGGGTTGGGCCAATCCCTTGAACAAAGGTGACCATCCAAGACTCATCAGGTGTGTGTACAACCCAGGGGGAGACTTCTGTTCCTGAACTGGTACTTGATAGACCATGGAAACGGAAACCCAACAGATGCACACAATGGACTCCTTTCTTTCCGGCCAAGATTTTATTGAAGAAATTGCCACTTATTGTTCTGGAAGCCCGCACCCTTGTTTTTTCCCAAGGAACTTCCTTCTTGCCAAAGACGGAGACAATGAAAGCCGATCCAAAATCCATTTGCATTTATTGATTCAAACACTAGACTTTTCTGGGGCTTGCCTCCCTTGTGTCATAATGACTCATGTCATACAACTATGAGCTCCCCAGTACTGACACAGAGCACATGGCCCAAAGGGAGGATAGGATGCTGGAAGGACACATGAACCATAGAGGGCCATAGAGATCAATTGCCCGGATATATGGGGATGGGGTATCTGGTATATAGGAAAGAGCAGGCACGAGAGGTTTTGAGTGATTTCTGACACTGTAGTATAGCCTCTTGTATTCTGAAAAATAAAGATGTATGGTACCTTCAGTCCCTGTGTGTCTTTTAGGAGGCTGCCCCTAACAGCTGACTGGCCTACTTGAGGCCAGCCCCTTCCATCTCCTCTCTTTCACCAGGGAATCTCTAACTGGGGCGGCAATGTCATCGGAGAACCAGCCAATCAGGGTGCGAATCCAAGCCGGACCCTTTTTTGGTCAATCATGAAAGGGAGCAGGCAGAGTGGAAATGTTTTAATAGCTGTCATATGTATAAAAACTCATGTCTCTGGATTCATGGTTATGCATGTACTTTTGGCACGACCCTTGCCCGTTTCCCTTCTGGCTGGATTGCGAAGAAATCTCTGTAGATGCCTTTGGTGAATGTGTTCTTCAATTGGGCAAATTGGTCTCTTTTTTCGATAGAGTTACAAGTTGGGTAGATGCAGGGAATGCCGTGGATGCAGCATATCTGGATTTCAGTAAGGCCTTCAACAAGGTCCCCCATGACCTTCTGGCAAACAAGCTAGTCAAATGTCATCTTGGCAGAACTACAGTTAGATGGATCTGTAATTTGCTAAGTGAACGAACCCAAAGGGTGCCTACTAATGTGTCTTCTTCCTCCTGGAAAGAAGTGACGAGTAGAGTGCCATAGGGCTTTGTCCTGAGCCCAGTTCTGTTCAACATCTTTATTAATGACTTAGATGAAGGGTTATAAGGCATGATCATCAAGTTTGCAGACAACACCAAACTGGGAGGAATAGTCAATACTCCAGAAGACAGGAGCAGAATTCAAAACGATCTTAACAGATTAGAGAGATGGGCCGAAACTAACAAAATGAAGTTTAGCAGGAACAAATGCTAGATACTCCACATAGGCAGTGTTGGGAATGGACGAGCCGTTAAGCTCTAATCACTCTCTTTATGAGGTAAATTCCCATTAAAATAGCAGAGTAAATTTCAGCAGTGAGACTTACACGCAGTGTGAATTTCGGAAGGCCTCTTTGTGATCAGGAAGGCAAAGGGATGCAAAGTTAGCTTTAAAGTTTAAAAGCATTTATTGAGGTAAAAAGAAATCCATTGATGGATAGAAAAGGTTCAGACCTAACTAGCTAATCTATCCTGTTCTAATACACATAGACAGATTAAAATAACAAAGCTCTAGATAGCTAGCTACATCTTGACTAATAGAGGACAGAGGTGTGTCCTCTCTGCAACAAAGCAGGAAGCAGGAAGGAATGGCAACCAAGCCTCATGGGTCGCTTCTTCTCTAAGGCCATAAACATTTCAAAGGCCAAATTGGGGAAGTTACGGCAAAGCCCTAGGAGAGATCACATTTCTAAAGCATCAAAGGGGTGGGTTGACCTAAACAGGACATGAGGGAGGAAACAATAGTGAATCCTATCTAGACATGCTTTGGAAACGGGGAAAGGATTCCCTCAATCTAACTCTATCATCTATCTGACTACATTTAGACTTGAGTAGTCCAGGATGAATCCCAACAGGCAGAAAAAATGAAATGCAAAGATACAGAATGGGGGATGCCTGGAGACCCAGGGTGCAGAACCATGGCTTCAAACTACAGGAAAAGAGATTCCACCTGAACATTAGTAAGAACTTTCTCACTGTGAGAGCTGTTTAGCAGTGGAACTCTCTGCTGTAGAGTGTGGTGGAGGCTCTTTCTTTGAAAGCTTTTAAGCAGAGGCTGGATGGCCATCTGTTGGGGGGTGCTTTGAATGTAATTTCATGCTTCTTGGCAGAATGGGGTTGGACTGGATGGCCCACGAACTCTCTTCCAACTATGAGAAATTGGGTTATAGCATCAACCCTCACCGGGTGGGGCCTTCATCGTGATCTGTAGTCTAAATTCGACCTCAATAGAACATCTAGTCTGTTCCATTATGAAGCTGAATCTACTTCTTCTTCAATGTACTCTTCCAATCCCAATGTCTTTTTCTTCCTAAGGGACAAAGCATACTGGAGACAGATTCCAATGAAAGGCTTGATATCTATTCTGGAATGAAAGCTAATATGAAAGGTAACAATATCCTAATCCTCAAGATAACTAGAAAGGCTCTGTCTGTCCGTTCACCTTTAACACCAAGGGACAGAGCCAACCTAAAATATTTTGCTAAGAAGAAAGACACAGTGGCAAGTCTTTCCCAGTCCACACACAGAAGGTGAGTGGATAGGCAGTTGGATTTTACTTTGACATCGGCAATGGGGCAGTGCCATTCATTATACCGGAGGCGGCAGACCAGTTTAGACAGGCAGGAGAGGTTTTGTGGCATAAATAGGAAGTAAAACAGTTGGAAAGCTCAAAAGGAACACGAATGTTGTTTTTGCATCTGCTGCCTGATGTGGAAACCTCACGCTACATAAACACAGGGCCAACCCTGCCAATTACATGTTGTACTTCCTCTTTTACCAGATCGTTCCTTGAACTGACAGCCCAAGGCTATATCTATACCGCAGAATTATAGTAGTTTGACACCACATTAACTGCCATGGCTCACTGCTATGGAATGTAGGAATTTGTAGTTTTGTGTAATATTTACCCTTTGCAGTCAGAGAAGCCTAGTGCCACAAGAAACTGTTAATCCCAAGGATCTATGAATTGGAATGATGGCAGTCAAAGTGGTGTCAAAGTGCCATAATTCTGCAGTATGGAGAGTTTCCAGTTCCCAGGCTCTCAGGAAACTAATAGTGCATCCACATTCTACAATTAATGCAGTTTGACACCACTTTTAATGTCAAAAATCAAGTCTATGGAATCCTGGGAGTTGTAGTCTGTTGAGTTCCCAGCATCTTTTGGCAGAGAAGGCTAGAGACCTTGTAAAACTACAACTCCCAGGATTCCCTAGCATTGAGCCATGGCAGTTAAAGTGGTGTCAAACTGTATTATTTCCAAGGTGCAGATCACACATGGGCAAACTTTGGCCCTCCAGGTGTTTTGGACATCTGGTAGCTATTAGGAATTGTGGGAGTTGAAGTCCAAAACATCTGGAGAGCCGAAGTTTGCCCATGCCTGGTGTAGATGCATCCCAAATAGGCAAGTTTCAAGCCATCTCAAATTGAAATGTAGTTCCATGGGGTTACAGCAGAGGGCACCATTTTCATTCCAAGCTTGCTAACATTGCACTGTCTAAACCAGGGGTCCCCAAACTAAGGCCCGGGGGCCGGATGCGGCCCATCGAAGCCATTTATCTGGCCCCCACAGCACAAGCGCAAAAGGGGGTTGGGCTAAATGGCCCAAGGGGTTTCTTCTTCTCTTACAACCATTATTATTATTATTATTATTATTATTATTATTATTATTATTATTATTATTATTATTATTATTATGGCTGGGTGGCCATCTGTCAGGGGTGCTTTGCTTGTGCTTATTGCCTTCTTTGAACTAAAGGCCTTCTCAAACTGGAGCTTAAAGCAGGGGTCCCCAAAC
The DNA here is from genome assembly GCF_035594765.1 of Anolis carolinensis. Lineage (NCBI taxonomy): Eukaryota > Metazoa > Chordata > Lepidosauria > Squamata > Anolidae > Anolis > Anolis carolinensis. The sequence continues at coordinate 183,012,802 of NC_085842.1, forward strand.
TACGGCCCATGGGCCATATGCAGCCCATCGAAGCCATTTATCTGCCCCCGCGGTGGTTTCTCCTTCCTCCTCCGTCGAGGAAGGCACGTGCGGCGCGAAGGAGGGAAAGGTGTGCACCTTTCCCACCTCCTCACTCGCACCGCACACACCTTTCCTTCCTCCTCCCTCACCCAGTGCGCGTCTTCCAAAGCTTTGCTTGTTTATAGCAGTATTATAATTATTATTTAAGTAATTATTAATTATTACGGGCTGCTTTGATAGTGCTTTTGGTGTACAAAGGCAGAAGGGGGCTGGACTAAATGGCCCAGGGGGTCTCTTCCAACCTTCTTTATTATTATCATCATCATCATTATTAACATTGAGGCTGTATTTTTCCCGTTTTGTTTTTTTTACTTCAAAATAAGATATGTGCAGTATGGATGGGAATTTGTTCATAGTTTTTTTTAAACTATAGTCTGGCCCTCCAATGGTCTGAGGGACCGTGAACTGGCCCCCGGTTTAAAATGTTTGGGGACCCCTGGTCTAAACTCAGGACCTCATTGACTTATAGGTAAAGGTAAAGGTTTTCCCCTGACATTAAATCTAGTCGTATCCGACTCTGGGAGTTGATGCTCATCTCCATTTCTAAGCTGAAGAGCCGGCGTTGTCCATAGACCCTTCCAAGGTCATGTGGTCAGCACGACTGCATGGAGCGTTGTTACCTTCCCACCAGAGTGGTACCTATTGATCAACTCACATTTGCATGTTTTTGAACTGCTATTGGCTTCTAAGGCCCCTTCTATTCTGCCATATAAAATCCAGATTATTTGAGCATACATACAAACACTGAGATAGATAGATAGATAGATAGATAGATAGATAGATAGATAGATAGATAGATAGATTTTACACTTGACTTTTCCACTATCCTTCTTTTTGTGTGAAAAATAATCTATTCACATAATGAAAGAGAAAAATATGTGTGTGTGTGTGGCTGGGGCGTCCACTTACATAGACAGGCTCCCACTTCCATGAATAGCTATAGCTCCCACTAAGGAGTCACCAAAGGCCTTCCCTCCAATTACATTGCAGGTTATAGAGAGTGCTATGAACATGAATAAGAGCCCTGTCAATGTCCTCCACAAACACCGTCCTGCCCACCACCCAAGTGAAGGCTTTCATACGAGGACAATTTCCTCCTAGATTTTTTGTATTTCCTCCACCATTGACACATCCCAGTGTTCCTTATGCTCTCCATTGGTGTGGAATTTGCATGACTCCGCCCACTGCCTCTCCCTTAACCCTTTCCTATTATTTTCTATAGCACACAGCAAACAGGAATTGATCAGCAACTGAACATACTAGAGAGGTTTGGGAAGAAGTCACCATGATTTAGTTGTAGGTACTGGGATATATAGTTCAACTGCAATCAATGAGCAGTCTGAACTCCACCAATGATGGACCTGGAACTAATTTGGCACACAAAACCCCCATGAGCTACAAAAAAATACTGGAGGTCTTTGGAGGGATGTATAGGAGTTGTAGTTCACCTATATCCAGAACGCACTATGAACCCAAACAATGATGAATCTGGACCAAACTTGGCATGCATACCCGATATGCCCAAATTTGAATACTGGTGGGTTTTGAGGGGAATTGGCTGGACATTTTGGAGCTGTAGGTACTGGGATGTATAGTTCACCTGCAATCAATGACCACTCTGAACTCTACCAAAAATGGAATTGGACCAAACTTGGCACACAGAGCCCCCATGACCAGCAAAAAAATATTGGCGGTCTTTGGGGAAAATTCACCTTCATTTGGGGGAGCTGTAGTTCACCTGCATCCAGACAGCATGTGAACCCAAACATGGATGGATCTGGATGTCACGCCCTAGCAGCGGAGCACTAAGAACCGACACACGGAGGCCAATAACAATCTAATATCTTTATTAAGGAAATATTATAGTAGGATAAAAACAAATAGAAAATGTAGTCCAACAATAGACCTTTCTGGGAAGGTCAAATATAGTCCAGAAATATATTGTCCAGTATATAATATTAGAGTCCAAAGTTATAATTCCAGAATTGAAACACACTCCACTTCCAAGCAGTTAGAGTGGGGAAAGTGTCCAGGAGTTTTTCTGAAGTTAATGTAAGTCCAAGGCAGGGAGTTGGAGACAAGATTGGATACTTGGCACAAGATGCAAGGCTGGAAAACACGGCGAGATAGGTCATGAAACACGGCAAGGCAAGGCACGAAGGAACTGGAGGTTGCAGACTCAAACACAGTCCACACTTGGCTGGAACCGAAGTTAATCCTTAAGCTGATCTGTTGACTCCGCAACGGATTCACCAGTGTGGGGAACTTTTAAAGAACTTTAATCTTCCTGCAGAGCAGGTGTCCAGAGCTTCCTTTCCCAAGGGAAAAAGAAGCGAAACACATCTTCGTCCATATGCGTTTCCTCCCTGAAAGCTCCCAGGGGAAACTAGCTAATTAATGTCCTGTCTGGCTGCTAATCTCGCGCTTCTCCTCGTTTGTTCCCTTTGGAAACGGCTTGCCTGATAGAACTCCCTTCTCGCAAAGGGGGGAGAAGCGCTGGGAAGAACTGGTTCAAGGTCTGTTTTAATGAGTTCTTGGCAAGAATTGTCCACAACAGGCATCTGGAATGGCTCCGTCTCCTGCTGAGACGGCAAAAAACCCATGTTTTCATCATCATGATCCATGATGGCGCTGGGGTCAGAACTCCGAGGCCCATGGGGCATCACACTGGACCAAATTTGGTACACATACCTGATGTGCCAAAATTTAATTACTGGAGGGGTTTGGTGGGAGGGGAGGGGCGACTGACCTTCCTTTCTGGGAGTTATAGTTCACCCACAATCAAGGAAACTGTGACCTCCACCAATGATGGACTGGAACCAAACTTGGCACAAAGAATCACCATGACCAACTGAACCTGCCGGAGGGGGTTGAGGGGACTGATGCAACATAGTGGGAGTTGTAATTCATTCTACAGTCAGAGACCACACTGAACACCACCAATGATGCATCTTGAACAAACTTGCCCAACATAACAAACTTTAACTACTGATGGAGTTTCTCAGGGTTAACCTGGCATGATGTCAGTTGTAGTTCACCCACATCATTATGCATTTTGTACAAAAATTGACTTTTTCAAATAACCCGGGCAATACCAGGGACCCAAGCTAGTAATAATAATAAAAATAAATATGCACAAACTGCATTTCTGGTTAACATCCTGTAATTTACAAAATACTCAGTTTGGAAACCCTTTGGAATTCAGCAGTTAAGCGTAAGGGATCCCGATCCCTGTTTGAGATACAGTGGGCTTTCAAAGGACCTGGCTGAATTTTCACTGTTACTTTTGAAAGGGGAATTGAAGCTTACCTGGTTATTTGGCATAAAGAAAACAAAAGTTAATCAAAGTACAATTAGGTTCTGCAAATACTTTTGCGTTTAAAATAACAAGGAGACAACACCGGATGGGAGAATGATGTAGTATTACATTATGTTGTAGCCTGAAATGTGATCAGAAAAGCATTGATTCACACAAGAGACTCACATGATTTTACGCCTGTGCCAGCGGACAAAGCTCTAAGAGATCAAATGATGTGTCCTAGGTTACGGAAGAAATGTGAGGCAGAGCCAACAATGACTACCCTTCTCTTTCTCTTTCTATGCTTCTTTTCATTCACTCACGCTCCTTTAAAAAATCCCCAGAGTGGTTTTGGTTGTTCTGTACAAATATCAGCAGGTCTGCGGATCATCGCCAGCGTTTCTTGCCAAACCCAGATGGTCTGCTAGCCAATACCAAATCCCAGAAGGCATTTGATGAATTGCAACGGAAATTTCCCCTCCTTCTGGAATGAGGTGGAAATCCCCCCCTTTCCTCCCATGTCATCCATATTTTGGTCACCATTTGTTCTTGATCACAAAGAATGTTACTCACCATCTGGTGACTTTTGCTCCATCTGGGATACGTGGCAAGTACAGTAATATGTCAGCTGAAGAATCCATGTCTTCATGCACATACTATGTCCCACAGAGGCCGTGACCTTTTTATCTATGCAAGGAGACATGAGAAGAGGGAATGGGATATGGGGTCTGGGTGAGGTTTTCAATTCCGATAAAAGTCGAAGGGCAAGAGGGATTTTCTTGTCTCAGCAGGACAAGCTAAATGAGTGCAGTGGAACTTATATTGGGCTTTTCTCTTTCAAAAAGCCTTTTATCCTGCATATTTTTTTTTATCAATCTCACCGTACTGGTGAAACAGCAATTTTAGAACACATGGGACTTTTACAGAATCAGTCGGGAGACACCGTGCCCCTTGGAGTTTGAAATCTAACAATGCAAAACAGTGCAAAAGCAGAATTGGTGCTTGTTATGATTAGATAAGAGATGTGTGTAAACAGGGAAAGCCAGAGCTCTTCACTAACAGATACTCTCTGTTGATGGGGATAAAAGTATAAAATCAAAGAGATGTAGAGACCCACTGACCTTTGGGTTCAGCTTGTCAACCAATTACAAATCCATCTAAAACCAATTACAAATCCACCTAAAACCAATGATGAATCCACCTAAATCCACCATTGTCTCAGCCAAATTTTATAAGCTTGTTTGCCAGAATATAATGGAAAACTTTGTCAAAGGTCTAACTGAAATAAAAATGTGCTACATCCACGGCATTCTTTTCCTCTTCTATCTGAAAAGAGAGAGAGAAGATTAGTTTGGTACGCCTAATTTTGAGAATCCCATGTTGACTTTTAATTATCATAGTCATTCCTTTTGAAGTGTTTCTAGATTGCCACTTTAAAAGCATCCCTGGTATTGATATGAGGCTGATCAGATGGCAATGATTTAAGCCCTCCCCCCCCCCCGCCTTTTTGAAGATGGGAAATTTGCCCTCCTCCAGTTTGCTGTTCTTGAACAACGCTCTAAAGCCCCTTTCTTCACTGCTATATAATCCAGATTATCAAAGCAGATAATCCACATTATCTGCTTTGAAAGGGAGTCTACAGTGTTATATAATCCAGTAAAGGTAAAGGTTTTCCCCTGACATTAAGTCTAGTTGTGTCCAACTCTGGGGGTTGGTACTCATCTCCATTTCTAAGCCAAAGAGCCGGCGTTGTCCGTAGACACCTCCAAGGTCATGTGGCCGGCATGACTGCATGGAGCGCTGTTACCTTTCCGCCGGAGCGGTACCTATTGATCTACTCACATTTGCATGTTTTTGAACTGCTAGGTTGGCAGAAACTGGGGACAAAGCAGATAATCTGGATTTTATAAAACAGTGCAGGTCCTTCCACATTGCCTCTATATCCCAGGATCTGATCCCAGATTATTTGCTTATCCCAGTTTATCTAGCAGTAGGGACTCACATAATTCAGTTTAAAGCAGATAATCTTGTTATCGACCGCGATTTAGTAGGGATCAACCCTGTGAGGGAGATCCGATCCGTCTCTCGGATGAGGGAACGAACCTTGGCGAGCCGACCGAAAAGTAGAAAATAACCCGGAATATAATTTACCTGAGACCGAAAGGAAAAAGGCTCTGCCAAGTTGAAGGAAAAAACCGTCAAAGCGTTTTATTTAAGCCATTCAGCTGAAAAGGACATCAAGCCGCGATAGTTTGACATGCAAAATGTAACATTACAGTGAAAATAAAGCCATTTTATACATTTCCAAGTTTGAAGTCTGTTTGAATTTTCCATCCCGTCCCTCCGCCCATCTGGCTGCTGATATGTCGAGGGCGCCGCACTAGGTGGGAATTGGTTTCCTGCCCTGCGCCTTGGCCAATGAGGAACAACCTTCGTCTCTGTCAGGGCCAATCAGGTTGAGGGAGGCGGGAGTCAGCTAGACAATGGATTTTGGTAAATGAATCATTGGAGATATCTTATGCAAAGTGATTACCTGAGGCTAGCGCCTTCTAAGATAATCTAAGATTATTGCTGTCCGGGGTTTTACGCACGTACACAGTTCATGAACACCTAAGGTGTGGCGGAGGTGACAGCAAATATTGATAATATGGGGTTATGGTGGCAGGACCAGCGGGGGGCCTTCCTATGGCTCCCCAGGGGTCCAGGTGAGTTAGTGGTCAACATTACATATGAGATTTAATCACCCGGGGGACTGCTCCGATCTGGGGTGGCTCAATCTCTCGCTATGGGCCATGCAGATGCAAAATAGATTAAATTTTATGGTGACAGTTTATCCTTTTTTGTGTGTGAAGCCCAGAGTACAGGGTGAGGGAAGGCGGGAATTTTCGGGGTTAACTAGAGTTCAGGCTATGCCTTCATTGATTAAAATATACCGGGGAATGATATCTAAAGTAATAATTAAAATAATATCTAAGATATGCCATACACTCACCGAGGGGAAGTTCATGTAGAGTATTTGGGGAATTCAGTGTGTGTGTGTGTAACAGCAATTCATAATATAATCAAAGTTCATGTACAGAGTTCATAGACAATAGAGGAAGTTCATAGACATGTGGTTCAGAGTTCATGAAAAGTTCATAAGCAGCTCAGGCACCTGGAAGTTCATAAAAATAATAAAGTGAAAGAATTCAAGTTGATTTCTGTCCTTGGGGGCCCGGCAATCCATGGAACTGTAGGTAAGTATATGAATGAAGAATTCGGTCATTCATAAAAATGAATGAATGAACAGAAGAAGTTTGTCCGGGAGCCCTTGCCGCCATGGAGATCACAGCTGGTCCTTGAAGAAACTACATTCCTCTTCCAGGGGGGATTGCAGTCCACCACCAGCAGCCCTGGGAAAAACCCATGACCTTGCAGAGGAAACCCGCCAGCCACGAAAGCCGAGGAGTGGCTGCGGCTGGGAAAGAGCAATCAGAACCGGCTTTTTGACAGTCAGCTGATCCGAAGTTTTAAACTGGACCGATTCTGGCGCTGTTGGTTGTCCCGGAACCAGGAGCCTCCAAAAGTGTTAGATATAAAAGATAGGCATGCTTGGAGTATTTTTGATGAAGTTATGGGTCAAATTGTTCCGTCCGCCATGTTACTCAATGGCAGGGAGAGCCCGGGAGGCTCCCCGCCAGAGTTTGAATGGCGGCTGGGTTAGTGGAGGAAAGGAGAGAGGTTTTTCATGCAGAGGAGTCAGAAAAGGGATACAAAATAACCATTTGAGAGAATTTCAAGTTAAAAGAAAGGATACTTTTATTTAGGGATTAGTTACAATGTTAGGGCTGGGGGAAAGTAATGAAAAGAATTTAATAATACTTTGTTGCAGTCAGAACACTTTCCCACTCCGCTGGCAATCCGGATCTGTGGAACTCCCCGCAGTAGGTCAGATGAGCTTAAAAGCGGGGGTCTCCGCTATCAATCTGGGATCAGATCCTGGGATATAGGGCAGCCGTATGAAGTCCAGATTATCTGCCTTTAACTGGATTATATGGCAGTGCAGACTCAGATAATCCACTTCAAAACGGATGTAGATTATCTGCCTTGTTATTCGGGATGATATGGCAGTATAGAACGGCCCTAAGACTGATGCCAATGTTTCTGGGTTCACTTTTGTTAGTTTTTTTTAATGCCTTTGGATGCAGTTTCTCTGACCCTGGAAACTTGAATTTGTTTGGAGTAGTCAGGTATTCCTATGCAACCTTTTTTGCTATTCTGTGCTGTTTTACCTCTACTGAGGGTCCTTCCAGACAGCACTAAATCACAGGTTTTAAACAGGGGCAAAAAAATCCCAGGACTTCAGAAGAGGTCCACATACAGACCTGTTAGTCCCAGGATTCCTGCCTCCGTTGTCCAGACTTGCTGCTTTGTTCCAAGATTTAGAGGCTACCAAGATGGGACTTTCGCCGGAAACCTTGGCAGCTTTTTTTTTTAAGCCCTGGGATGCGGATATATGGATATGTGGATAAATGGATATGTAGATTTCTACAAAGTTCTGTTCTTTGTCCTGGCCAGAAAAATGGTGCCCTCCAGACATTTTATGAAGTATCTGCCACACAAACAAACCTAATGGGGTAGGACCACTTCTGGCCAAGTCAACACTGCATAATGAAACAGGAGCACACACTTTCAAACCAGAAACAGAACTTTGTCATTATTGACACTTTTTAGAGCCTGGCTGCCTGGCCATCTGTCCAGACAGATTTGGTTGTGTACTTGTGGCATGGAACAATAGGGTGCTGTTCCTGGGTTACACTTGGCTTTTTTTAGCCAGCTGCATGACCTTGGCTCTCCGTATTTACATTCATCTCCAGCACATCCATGTCCCAACAGCCAGTAGTAAGTTTTTGCCATTTACTGTACCCATGTTGTCAGCATACACTCAAATGAGGAACAGACAAGTATAACCCGGCAACATCATCCAGTTGTTTCCTGGCACAAGTACATTGTGAAACCTGTCTGCACAGATGGCCATACAACAAGGTCTGACTAATTACAGTAATGGTGACATTCTGTTCCTGGTTTGAAAGTGTCTGTTCCTGTTTCATTATGTACTACATAATGTGACAGTACTTGTTGTACCCCAGGAACTTCATTTATCTGCCACAAACTTCATTAAACAGGTGAAGGACGAAGTTCCTCTTCCCAGGACAAAGTTTTTGCCTTCTACTCAAGTGTCACCCTCATTTTAGGAACTGGCCAATCAGGAATAAACATCTATATGGGAATAAACATCTATGTGAAGTTTTGACTCTGCCTTTTCCTCTCCTCTGCTTTAGTTCCCTCTGTTTAGGTTTTCCTAATAGTGTAGATACCTCCACTTGTATTAGTTTTAGGTGGAGCATAAAATCCCCTAGAGACCAGCCTTAGTCTATTCCATTTGTCTTTATAGAGCTTTCTTGTTAGACCCCTCCATTCTTTCTGCAGCAGAGCTACAGTGATTAGAGAACTGGTCATTGTCTTGGGCCCAGGCAATCCAAAAACAGGCATCCTTAGCACCTGCATTCAGCAGTATTCATATACCACCAGTCCCAGAGACAACAGAAGCTTTTGGTCAACCTACTTTTCACAAAGTAGAAGATCAAGATAGCTTACAAGTAGGTTTTCCCCTGATGTTAAGTCCAGTCATGTCTGACTCTGGGGGTTGGTGCTTATCTCCATTTCTAAGCCGAAGAGCCGGCATTGTCCGTAGACACCTCCAAGGTCATGTGGCCAGCATGACTGCATGGAGCGCCCTTACCTTCCCGCCGGAGCGGTACCTATTGATCTACTCACATTGGCATGTTTTCGAACTGCTAGGTTGGCAGGAGCTGGAGCTAACAGCGGCTGCTCACGCTGCTCCCGGGGCTTGAACCTGGGACCTTTCGGTCTCCAGCTCAGTGCTTTAACACACTTCGCCACCGGGGCTCCTTAGCTTACAAGTATCAACTTGTAAACCATCGCTTTGCATCAGAGGCAAAAGACTTTCAAGATTTCTAGAGAGATGACTGCAACCAGCAAAATCTCCTTTTGTAATGCATTGTTTTATGCTGTCTTACAATAGCCCCTGGTGGAGTTAACCCTTTATTCATCTTGTTTTCAGTAAACTCATTTTGGTTATCTTTTCATCTTGCCTAAAGTGCCTATCTGTGTTAAGGGTCTTGATCTTAACAGAAGGTATACAGATAGCCCCCGAGTAAAGCCAGACACTATAGTTTTCCCAAACGCTCAGGTGTGCCATCACAATCTAAAACCCGGGAACAAACCCGGATAAAACATTCTGTAATTTCCAATTGCAGGGACATACAGACATGCTAAGATCTGGATATTCGGCTAAAAACCGCGATATCCCCATACCTGGAAATCTCGCATTTTTTGCCTTTTGTAGCAATTGCTGTCGAGTTTACAGGGAATGGTGTCTGGCCACGCTCCTGTTTGCTGCGGAAGCTCCTGGGATAAAGGTACTGTCTGGACGGGCCCTGTGTCATTTTCTCCATTGTTTGCCTCTTGGAAGAAAAACCAAGGCAAAGGTGTTTTAATAGAGCTCCCTTTTCTCTGTCTTCCTGTTAGCATTTGGCGATCTTCTCCACACAGTCACCCTACAGTTTTTCTATTATTTCTTTTGCCAGGGACATAGGTTAAAAAAAGGTAAAGGTTTCCCCTGACGTTAAGTCCAGTCATGTCTGACTCTGGGGGTTGGTGCTCATCTCCATTTCTAAGCCGAGGAGCCGGCGTTGTCCGTAGACACCTCCAAGGTCATGTGGCTGGCATGACTGCATGGAGTGCTGTTACCTTCCTGTTGGAGCAGTACCTATTGATCTACTCACATTGGCATATTTTCGAACTGCTAGGTTGGCAGGGACATAACAAGAGTCAAAACATTTTTTATCATTTGTAGTTGAGCTCATTCTGAACCTTTCTGACCTTCTCCTCATATATGTTTACTAGCTGTGCCCGACCACGCGTTGCTGTGGCGAAGTATGGTGGTATGGGAAATAAAGTATTGAGGAATTGGTGATAGTTAAGGTAAAGGGTAAAGGTGTGGAGTCCAGATAATCCAGTGCAAAGCAGATAATATAAGATTATAAATGGGTTATATAGCTGTGTGGAAGGGCCTTGAGTCTACACTGCCATCTAATCCAGTTAAAATTTGATAATTTGTATTTTATAGGCAGTGTGGAAGAGGCCTAAGTGAGGCCTAACTCTGCCTGTCCCCTGGGTGAGTGGGTTGCTAGAAGACCAAGTGGGCGGAGCTTAGCCTTCTAACTGGTAGCAATTGGATAAAAACAATTATTCCTTTCCCTCTAATTAGGACTTTATTTTTCTTTTCTTTTTGTTGTATCAACCTAGAGGCGTGGATGATGGGGTGTGTTGTCAATTTTCGAGGTTGTGGGGTGTTTAGTTTTGTTGTTTTGGCAGTCGCCAGGATTCCATCACTCTTTTATATATATAGATAGAGCCAGGAGGGTCCCCATTTTATGGACAGAGCCTATTTGGGATGGCATGACTAGAAGGAAAACCCACAGGCAGAGCTCAACACACAATCTGCCTGTTTAGCGAAGGCGTACAGTTTTCAGCAAATAGCACAGGAGGTGAGGTAGCCTTCCCCTGATTTTCTGGCAACCCAAGGCAAAACAACAACCAAGCTATTTTTGTTTCCTGGTTATTTGGCAGCAGCGCACGCCATGAACAGGCATCTATCCTGTTCCTCAGTGGGTAGGAGGTGGGGGAATGAGCCTCTTCGGGGAATGATTGGTACACACATGCCCATCCCAAGAGGGAAAAGCTTCCCTGCCCTAGGAACTGACGGACAGTAAGGAATAGAGCCTGGCTGGGCAGCTGGCATCCTTCCCTGGCATCATGTGCCTGAGCTTGGATTCCTTTTTTTAAAGCGATCCCTCCCAGGCTGGGTTAAGAGGCAAATCCTGTTTATTTCAGGAGGTTGGTGGCTTATGCAGCGTGCTGGCGAAGCAAAGTGATTAGAGACGTAAACTATCTTATATCTCCAGCCAGAGACTGCTTGCTACTCCCACATTCCTCTGACACACACATACACAACACACCACCACTGTTCAACTCCTCCTATTTTGTGAACAGATGCAATTGTACAAATGGACATTTAAAGCAACAGAAAGCAAAATTTCTTAGTCGGGGTTCTGTCAATTATGAATTTTAAATCCACGTCCTGTGTCTACGGTATTTTAATCTTATGTTCTGTGTATTTTAATATGTTTATTTTATATAAATATGTTTTAATCTATGTATTTTACTGAATGTTTTTATGATTATATGTTTTCACTATATTGGGCCTTGCATTGAGCTGTGAGGAGAGACAAGCATAAATACATTTTTTTTCATAATCATAATCATCATCATCATCATTAATCCCTGGACACTGCAAAGTGACTAAAAGTCCCATATTGTGATATAATTCATTTTGTATCTTTCCCTTAAACCCTGTTTCCCCTAAAATAAGACATCCCCAGAAAATAAGACCTAGTAGAGGTTTTGCTAAATTGCTAAATATAAGGCCTCCCCCGAAAGTAAGACCTAGCAAAGTTTTTGTTTGGAAGCATGCCTGCCAAACAGAACACCAGAGCATGCAGGGTCGGTAAATGTACATACCATAAAGTCTTGTACATGGAAATAATAGTAGTAACAAGAAATTATTGATAGGACTCACAGTTTGTCTGGTTATGCTGGTTTTTGATGACAACTACTGTACAGAATATAATAAATGTTCTTTTTTTTGTTCAACAATAAATGTGAATTCTTCATGGAAAACTAAGACATCCCCTGAAAATAAGACCTAGCGCATCTTTGGGAGCAAAAATTAATATAAGACACTGTCTTATTTTCGGGAAAACACTGTAGTTCTCAACCTTCCTAATGCTGTGACCCCTTAATACAGTTCCTCATGTTGTGGTGACCCCCAACCATGAAATTATTTTCTTTGTTACTTCATAACTGTCATTTTGCTACTGTTATGAATCGTAATGTAAATATCTGATATGCAGGATTTATTTTCATTCACTAGACCAAATTTAACACAAACACCCAATATGCCCAAATCTAAATACTGGTGGGGGGAGGTTTGGGGGCGGGATGATTTTGTCATTTGGTTGTTGTAGTTGCTGGGATTTATAGTTCAACTACAAGAAAGAGCATTCTGAACTCCACCAACGATGGAATTAAACCAAACTTGGCACACAGAACTCCCAATGACCAACAGAAAATACTGCAAGGGTTTGGCGGGCATTGACCTTGAGTTTTGGAGTTGTAGTTCACCTATATCCAGAGAGTACTGTGGACTCAAACAATGATGGGTCTGGACCAATCTTGGAACAAATACTCAATATTCCCAAATTTGAACACTGGTGGAGTTCAAACCTTGACGTTTGGGAGTTGTTGTTGTATAGAATGGATCATTTGCAGGTGCATGCCTTTTGTCTTTGACTTTCTACTTTTACATCTGAGTGTGTGCTGTGTGTATTGCTTGTGCATCAGGAGAGATGTGTGCTAGGAAATTTTTCCCTCTCTTTCGAACTCTAGGGAGATGGAGTTATAGACTAGCTCTGACCCAGTTAATTATTAAGAAATTTAGTTATTATTTTTGTAAATAAACCTTTTGTAATCTTCAAGATTGAACACTGGATCTTTTCCTCCTACGCTGTAAATTCTTTACAGCCACATAGCACTTCATGCTCTTCTTGCTGTGAGCTGAATGCTCAACGATGAGCATCCTCATGTTATATATATATATTGGTGCTCTGCTGTATTTTTAGAATTTTCCCTAACAAAATCCTAACACATATCAGGCAGTTTCTAACATTATATGGGAGTGTAGATGGGATCCTGGGCTAGGAGTAAAAGTGGGAAAACTAAAATTATTTTATGCATCAGCAAAGAGCGAGTACTTCAGTGGTCTCTTGGAAGCATGTGAGAGAGGAAAGCAGCTAACGAGACTAGTAAGAAAAACTGGTAGAAAAAAAAATTAAAAAATTTTGAACTTCCGTTCAGCCCTTGTTCCTGTTCAAGTTTATTTTATTCTGCTTCTTTTATTTCTCTCCCGTTTACTTTAAAAGAAAATCTTTTCGCCTATCTGTTCTTCAAGGATTGTACTTTAAATTCATATACTCTTCAAATACCGACCAGTCAGTCTTCTTTACACCCTTGCCAGTGTTTTTTTTTTTTTCAAATAATATGTTAACTGGTCCATATCTTTTATCTCCCATACTTTTTTTAACCAGTCCTCTCTGTCTGGTATCTTCTCCAACTTCCACATCTTTGCAAAGGCCATCCTTGCTGCCGTTGACAAAAATATAATTAATTTTTCTTTATTAATGTCCTGAAAAATGTCTTTGTCCAGAATGCCCAAAAGCTAAGTCTCTGGTTTCATTGAATAGTTCATCTTTAAAATTTTCTGATTTTCACCATGCACCATATTCCAAAATTCTCTTGCTTTGTTACAAGTCCACCAACAATGGTAGAATGTGCCCTCCTTGGTCTTACATTTCCAACATTTATCGTTGGCTTGTTTGTACATTAGACTAGTTTTTTGGGGGTCAAATACCATCTATGTATCATTTTTAAACAATTTTCTTTTAGATCCGTGGCATAAGCGAACTTCATTCTTCTTGTCCAAATCTCAGTCCACTCTGAAAAAAAAATTAACCTACCTATATTTTTTGCCCAATTCATCGAATTCTTGACTACTTCTGTTTCCATTTCCCATTCCAACAATTTATTGTATAATTTTGTTATTAGTTTTTTTTCCGACTTTAATATACCTTCCCAAAAATCTTCCTTCACCCTGAAGCCTAATCTTTGATCAGAATTAAAATGTTTGTTTGTCTGCATATATTGTAACCATGTTACATCTTTAAAGTCTTTTTTCACCATCACATGGCTTCTTAATTTTATTTCATTATGTTCCTCTATCAATAAGTCTTTATATGTGGGCCATCTTGTCCACCCTAATAGGCGTCTTTGATTGGCTTCTAAAGTAGATAGCCATCTAGTTGTTCTTTGATAAAAGTATTTTTTTATATCAATCCCATACCCGGATTAATGACGAGCGTATAAAATGATTCCCAAAATTTTTCTCTTTGGCTGATTGTCCGTACCAGATATATGAATGCCATCCTTTTCTTAAATCGAAACCTTCCAGGACTAGGATTTTTTTCCTCTCTTCTTTTTTATTATTTTCATTTGTCTTTGGCTCTTTACTTATTTTTCCAAACTTTCCTATAAATATTGTTCCCCCTCTTTCGATGTATAAGTAGTTTGAAAATCTCTAATAAAATTATTACACAAAAAAAAAGAAAAACTGGTAGGCAGTTACTGCTTCTTCCCAGTGTCTGCTGCCCCAGTTTGCTTGTTGATGGGGCTGGAAATGCCAGTTGCCACACTGCCGTCATCACACACACAATCATCAGCACCCGCTGTTCCTGCTTAAGCACAGCCTGGACGTGGAGGAAGAGCGAGCAAGGAATCCCCTTCTACGGTCTGTCATACACCGCCCTGCTGAGAGAGCCCTCCAGGAACCAAACTGCATAGCTTGATACTGTGTCTGTGTGTGCATGTGTGTGCACATTACAAAACTCAAGCTCAGCAGGAAGCAGTCTGATGGGACCATAAAGATGAGGAAATTTATTGTGGCATTGGATATTTTATGGAGCAAAAACAGATGCCACTTGAACATGCTTCCTGGAAATGCTGATACTGAACACTGACACTTGCTTAATGACAAAACACACATGCACACACAGGTTTGCTTCTTTGAAATGTGGGCATCAACCCAAAATCTGACTTCTTTGTTGAAAATAGCTGGCAACATGCCCGGAGAACACTAAAACCTGGACAACTGTTTTGTTTAGGTTGGCATTGTTGGCAATCAAAGTACTTCCAAACCAATAAAATTTATTTCTCCTTCCTTTATTTGGAAATTTGAGTTCAGGAGGTGGAAACTACCGGGTTCTATTGTTTGTTAGGAACAGACAGTAGAGCTGACACTAAAGGCAGCCCTTACTGCTTTTTTCAAATGAACAATTCTTAGGTCTAAAGGCTATACATGACGGGTGCAGCGGTCGCTGTATTCATTGGCAATGGTCTCAATTCAAAGTCCTGGCTTTAGCTTACAAAGCCCTAAATGGTTCTGGCCCAGTCTACCTGTCCGAATGTATCTCCCCCTACAAACCACCCCTGAAATTGTCTGGGGAGGCCCTGCTCTCAGTCCCACCACTTTCGCAAGCGTGGTTGGTGGGGACGAGAGATAGGGCCTTCTCATTGGTGGCCCCTCGGTTGTGGGACTCCCTCCCAAGGGGTCAGGTCAGCCCCCTCCCTCCTGGCTTTCAGAAAGAGAGTTAAAACTTGGCTTTGGGAGCAAGCCTTCAAGAAGTAGTTGTGCAATACGTTTACTTGAAATTGTGCCATTGACTCTGGATTGGCCTTAGACCTTGCTTTTTGGATGCTGTGTCTTAACATTGGATTGTACTGAAATATGTTTTTATGTATGCTTATTTTAATCCGGAGCCCCGGTGGCAAAGTACGTTAAAGCACTGAGCTGCAGACCAAAAGGTCCCAGGTTCAAGCCCCGGGAGCAGCGTGAGCAGCCGCTGTTAGCTCCAGCTTCTGCCAACCTAGCAGTTCGAAAACATGCCAATGTGAGTAGATCAATAGGTACCGCTCCGGCGGGAAGGTAATGGCGCTCCATGCAGTCATGCCGGCCACATGACCTTGGAAGTGTCTACGGACAACGCCAGCTCTTCGGCTTAGAAATGGAGATGAGCACCAACCCCCAGAGTCAGACATGACTGGACTTAACGTCAGGGGAAACCTTTACCTTTACCTATTTTAATCCTAATGTAACTTTTTTATGTTTTATGTTGTAGGCACTATGTAGTGCCATTTGTAAGCCGCCTTGAGTTTCCCCAGGGGTTGAGAAATGTGGGATATAAATATATGGGGGTAAATAAATAATAAATTTCAGGCTTAGTTTGAGGCAAAATTTGGTCCAAAAGCCTATCAGTATCTGAATTTTGGATGTAGAACCACAGAGAACCTATGGCAGCATATGTTTAAAAACCTCCTTTTCTGGAGGTTTTTAAACAGAGGCTGGATTGCCTTCTGTCAAGACTGCTTTAATGGTGTGTTCCTGCATGGCAGACAGGGGTTGGACTGGATAGCCCTTAAGGTAGTGGTTCTCAACCTTGCTAATGCCGTGACCCCTTAATACAGTTCCTCATTTTGTGGTGACCCCCAAACATAATATTATTTTCATTGCTACTTCATAACTGTCATTTTGCTACTGTTATGAATCGTAATGTAAATATCTGATATGCATGATGTATTTTCATCCACAAGACCAAATTTGACACAAATACCTGATACACCCAAATTTGGATACTGGTGGGGTCGTAGGGGGGGTGATTTTGTCATTTGAATTTATTTTTGCTGGGATTTATAGTTCACCTACAATCAAAGAGCATTTGGAACTCCACCAACAATGGAATTGAACCAAACTTGGCACACAGAACTCCCTTGACCAACAGGAAATACTGGAAGAGTTTGGCGTGCATTGACTTTGGGAGTTGTAGTTCACTTACATCCAGAGAGCACTGTGGACTCAAACAATGATGGATCTGGATCAAACCTGGCACAAATACTCAATATGCCCAAATCTGAAAATTGGTGGAGTTTGGGGAAAACAGACCTTGACGTTTGGGAGTTGTTGTTGCTGGGATTTATAGTTCATCTACAATCAAAGAGCCCCTTGAACCCCACCAACGATTGGATTGGGCCAACCTTCACACACAGAACCCCCATGGCCAACAGAAAATACTGGCTTTTGGCAACCCCTCTGAACCCCCCTCATGACCCCTCGCAGGGGTCCTGACCCCCAGGTGGAGAAAGGCTGCCTTATGGTCTCTTCCACCTCTACGATTCCAGAAGCAACTTCAGTTCCTCTTAGACATAAACTAAAGAGTGTGTGCAAGTTTTCAATTTATGGTGACCCCATGCATTTCACAAGATCTTCTCAGGCAAGGAATACTCTGAGATGGTTTTTCCAGTTTATTCCTCTACATAAACACAGCAAGGGCTACATCCTAAGTCTTAAAAATGCCAAATATCCCTGCATGCCATCAAACATTTCACAGATGAAACCTGGGATGTGTCCACACAATAAAGATCAGAGTATGGTCATGACTACAAAAGTGGAGCCTCCAGTGGCGTAGGGGATAAAAGCCTCGTGACTTGAAGGTTGGGTTGCTGACCTGAAGGCTGCCAGGTTCGAATCCCACCCGGGGAGAGTGCGGATGAGCTCCCTCTATCAGCTCCAGCTCCATGCAGGGACATGAGAGAAGCCTCCCACAAGGATGGTAAAAACATCAAAACATCCGGGCGTCCCCTGGGCAACATCCTTGCAAACGACCAATTCTCTCACTCCAGAAGCAACTCCGGTTGCTCCTGACACGAAAAAAAACTACAAAAGTTACTAACAATGGAGAACAGACAAGCTGGGGAAGGCTGCCGCAGTTTTCTTTTGACTGGGCTACTGGGAAAGGCAAGATATTTGCCCCCCCCCCCCAAACTTGGCGTTTCTCCTGCTGAGTTGAGTGCAAACAACTCCTGCACTTTTACTCAGTTTGCCACAAGTGAAGTAAATTGAGAGCAAACAGCGAACGTAGACGAGAGAATCTTCTATTTGAAGGTAATTGATGCTGTTGAATCCAAACGTGGTTTATATATAAAGATCTCATAAAGCAAAGAGCAGCTAGGGGTATTTTCCAGTGAACAGCACCTGGGTGACAAGCTGAATTGCAGACTAGAGATGAAAGCAGCAGATCCAAAGAAGCATCATCCTAAAAAGTCTTGTCCAAACAGGATCTGTCACTAGGAACGAAGGATTCATTGCCCTCAAAATTGGCAAAGTTATTTGTGTATGTGCCAGCAGCAGAAAATATTGTGTTCCTTTTCGAAGAGAAGAGATGGAGGTGATGGAGAAGACAGATGAATTATTATCTGCACCCAGTGTGCCGATCATTATGATGATGATGATGATGATGATGATGATGATTATTATTATTATTATTATTATTATTATCTGCTGAGCAAATCAAGCGCCAACTGCTTTTGCACTTTGAAATCAATTTGGAGCAACTGAAGTAAGCTGAGAACAAAGAGGTAATAGGGAAAGAAAAACTGAGATGTTTAAAAATACAGTAGAGTCTCACTTATCCAACATAAACGGGCCGGCAGAACATTGGATAAGCAAATATGTTGGATAATAAGGAGGGATTAAGGAAAAGCCTATTAAACATCAAATTAGGTTATGATTTTACAAATTAAGCACCAAAACATCATGTTATACAACAAATCTGACAGAAAAAGTAGTTCAATACACAGTAATGCTATGTAGTAATTACTGTATTTACAAATTTAGCACCAAAATATCACGATGTATTGAAAACATTGACTACAAAAATGTGTTGGATAATCCAGAACGTTGGATAAGTGAGACTCTACTGGAAAAGTGAGATAATGAGTGTTAATCAAGTTTGCCCCTGCCTAATTGGGACAGTCAGAGTGTATGTTCACATTATTAAGTATTTATTATTTTCATAGTAAAGTTAAAGGTTTTCCCCTGACGTTAAGTATAGTCATGTCTGACTCTGGTGGTTGGTGCTCATCTCCATTTCTAAGCCGAGGAGCCGGCGTTGTCCGTAGACACCTCCAAGGTCATGTGGCTGGCATGACTGCATGGAGCGCCGTTACCTTCCCGTTGGAGCAGTACCTATTGATCTACTCACATTGGCATATTTTCGAACTGCTAGGTTGGCAGAAGCTGGGGCTAATAGCGGGAGCTCACTCTGCTCCCCAGATTCGAACCGCTAACCTTTCGGTCAGCAAGTTTAGCAACTCAGCGGTTTAACTTGCTGCGCCATCAAGGGCTCCTATTTATTTTCATAAATGTTATTAAATGAAGTTGTCCCTCCCAGATTGGGGGCCTGGGGGGTGGTGCCAGCACATTTTCAACAGTTTTTTTTTTAAAATCAAGAATCACTGGAGTGTTGTGTAGTTTTCAGGCTATATGGCCAGGTTCTAGCAGCATTTTCTCCTGATCTTTTACCTGCATCTGTGGCTGGCATCTTCAGAGGATCATGATCCTCTGAAGATGCCAGTTACAGATGCAGGAGAAACATGAGGTGAAAATGCTACTAGAACCCGGCCATACAGTCTGGAAACTACACAATACTCCAGTGATTTCAGTCATGAAAGTCTTTGACAATACAAATCGAAAATCAGACTAGCTGTACCACAACAGAGGCTGGGTCTATACTGCCATTTAATATAGTTTGGGACTTCATTATGTAGTAAGTGTAGATCCATATAATGCAGTTCAATGCAGTTCAAGAGAGTTATATGGATCTATACCATTGATGGCCAACCTATGACACGCATGTCAGCACTGATACGCCTAACCATTTTTGCTGACACGCTGCCGCCTGCAGATTGATTGGATGACTTTGTCTTTTGTGGCCAAATTTGGTGTGATTTGGTCCAGTGGTTTTGTTGTCTACTCCAGGGGAATTATGCACATTACATACATACATACATACATACATACATACATACATATATATATATATATATATATATATATCATTCTATTATTATTCTATTATTATTGTAGTATATTATCATATTATTACTATTATAGTATTTATTATTCATGACTACATTGAAACTAGAATAGAGAGAAATAAGTGTGGAAACTGCAAGAGGTACCCTAGATCGTTGTACATGGAAATAAGGGTAGTAAATAGTTTTTGATTTATTAAATACAGTTATATATTACAATTATACATTTTTGTTATTTACACTATACATGTTGCAAAATTATGGGGTTTTTTTCTCGAAGTGACACACCACCCAAGTCATGCTGGGTTTTTTGGTGAATTTTGACACACCAAGCGCAAAGGCTTGCCCATCATTGATCAATACTGACCATGGAGCCCTCGGTGGCGCAGAGGATTAAACCGCTGAGCTGCTGAACTTGCTGACCAAAAGGTTGGCAGATCAAATCTGGGGAGCGGAGTGAGCTCCCGCTGTTAGCCCCAGCTTCTGCCAACCTAGCAGTTTGAAAACATGCAAATGTGAGTAGATCAATAGATACCGCTCTGGCGGGAAGGCAACGGTGCTCCATGCAGTCATGCTGGCTACATGACCTTGGAGGTGTCTACAGACAACGCCGGCTCTTCTGCTGAGATATGGAGATGAGCACCAACCCCCAGAGTCGGACATGACTGGACTTAATGTCAGGGGAAAACCTTTATCTTTACTATACTGACCATATAATGCATTTCCAAGCTATATTATATGGCAGTGTAGATTCAGACACAGTGAGGCAGCCATTCTAGGTGACATAAAGTGCAAAAGAGTGGCAGCAAGGTGTTAGGAGAACTGAACAACATGGACCACATGATTTACCCTATGCCTCTAAGCCGGCTTGTCATCTGTAGAAGAAAACTATGCTATCCCCAATACCCTGTTCCCCCTAAAATAAGACATCCCCAGAAAATAAGACCTAGTAGAGGTTTTGCTGAATTGCTAAATATAAGGCCTCCCCCGAAAGTAAGACCTAGCAAAGTTTTTGTTTGGAAGCATGCCTGCCAAACAGAACACCAGAGCATGCAGGATTGGTAAATGTACGTACCATAAAGTGTTGTACATGGAAATATTGGTAGTAATAAGAAATTCTTGATAGGATTCACAGTTTAACTCAAAACGCAGATGTCTATAGTCTACAGTGAAACGTAAAAAGATAGTATGGTATGTAATGTGTGAGTACTATGTTAGTAATGTAATATTATCTTCTATATAAACAAGTTTTAGTGGCACTTGTTATGCAAGCTGCCAAAGAAGGGGATTATGGTATCTTATTAACATCAATCAAAATTGGATTTGATTATTAACAGTGGTAGATCATAGCCCTCTAGAATCTCTTACATTTACTGATAGTATATATTACAATGAATACTTTACTTTAGGTATCCACTACCTGTATTAACTTTGACTACATTGGTATGATTCTTAACATAAATGGAATACACTCAGCAACACTTACAAAGGTATTATGGAAAAACTATTCCTCTTTATAGTTTCAGTGTCAGTTCTGTCAAATAGAAATCAAAACCAGACAAAGTCTTATTGTTGACTTAATAACAATCAAAATAGTTGTGGCAGCGTTGAATCGAAGTAAATAAACAGTTCTTAACATATATATGTACAACAAGACAACCCTTCACATAAGTCTTAACATAAAACTGTTGTAGTCTCTAGATTGGTTACAATCTTATCCAATCAAATAAATGAAAAATAAGCAGAATCTACTGCTTTCTTAATAGTGTTCTCAAGTATTGCTGGAGCGTAGAAAAAGATAGTTCAGTAATTAATATATCATCTTTATAAGTTCTTCTCAGAGTAGCTCCTGGATACCAGACATACATCCATGTCTTAAGAGTTAAATGAATAGGTTGTTGTTTTTAGATGTTGATACCAATCCGTTGTAGGGTATCTGGGATGGCCAAGTGATCTGTGGTGCCGGGGATGGTTACGACTGGTTTCCCGGGTATAGGCCAGTTTCGTTGCTTCTTCAGGTAAACAAGATTTCCCACTGTTTGTTTGGGCTAAAGAGTGGTGTGGCTCTGCCTTCTTGATTCTTCTATACATATAGAAATACAAAGAACAACTATCTAATATACACTTTAAAGGTAAATTAAAAGTAAAATATACCATACTTTAAATAGACATGTTAGAAAACACCCCAATAAATGTATAACAAAAGAGAAGCATAATATAAGGATTATGGTTAGAACTTACATGTCCTAGGAGGATCTTTACACACAGTAAATGTAAGAGATTCTAGAGGGCTATGATCTACCACTGTTTCTAATCAAATCCAATTTTGATTGATGTTAATAAGATACCATAATCCCCTTCTTTGGCAGCTTGCATAACAAGTGCTACTAAAACTTGTTTATATAGAAGATAATATTACATTACTAACATAGTACTCACACATTACATACCATACTATCTTTTTACGTTAGGATTCACAGTTTGTCTGGTTATGCTGGTTTATGATGACAACCACTGTACTGTATATAATAAATGTTCATTTTTTGTTCAACAATAAATGTGAATTCTTCTTCATGGAAAAATAAGTCATCCCCTGAAAATAAGACCTAGAGCATCTTTGGGAGCAAAAATTAATATAAGACACTGTCTTATTTTCGGGGGAAACACGGTATTAAACAAAGAAATCCAATCAAATTCTTTATAAATAATTGAGAAGAGGGGCACAGAAGCTGAGGCATGTTTTTCCTTTTCCACCAAGAATGAAGATGCCCTTGACCAGCTCTACCCACAAAATGCCTTGACTTTACCAGTGGGAGCCTTGTCTAAAGCATTCTTGGCACCAGAATGAGAGCAAGAGATACCGAGAGGAAGGCTTGTGCTGAAGAAATTGTTTAGTCTACAAGTACACAGAGAAATACCCAGTCCTTTGTATAAATTGTGTCTTTCCTTATCACCACTTTTTTTTCCCATTGTCAGTACCTGTGTGTTTTATGTGGGAGAGATGAGTGTGAGATGGTACATAGGGTACAATTGTACACACTCACAGGCACAAGATGTGTGGTTGACGTGTCAACAAGTCCTTGAAGGAGCAAAAGAGAAAGGAGTGCCTCTAAGCTACTACCAGGAATCAGAACACACTTCTGGAATTATTGCTGCAATTCATATTCCTGGAAGAAAGCCCTATTGAACTCCACTGACCGACCTGAGTAGGACATGGGCACTACTGTATTGCAAGCACAAAGGTGGGAGGCATGCGTCACTCCCCATGTTGTTGAGAAATGCTGGGAGTTGCAATGCAACTGCATCAGGGGGGCATCTCAATTCCTGCATACCACCATACTTTGTCTTAGGGATGTAGCTTATGGAGGGCACCATCCCAAATATAATTTTTGCCCACCTCCAATTAGATATTTTTTCCCTTCTTTTTCCAGATTTCTAGCATTGCTGTACCTTCAAGCTTCAAATGCTCCAATCAATTGAAGCATCCAAAGAAAAGGAATATTAATATTTACTAAGAGAATGCAAAGAGAAGAATTCTAGCTGTCACCGAGTCCTCTCTCTTGGCAATGCATGCCTCAATTTTAACCCAACCCTTGTAGTGCCACATATTGTGCTATAATTGACAAACATGCTCTGATTGTAAACTTTCTTACAGGAATATGAGTCTAATATAATTCAAGTAAGTTTATGAGGCTTAAGGTTCAAGATGTATACTGAGATCACAGTCTTGTAGGAACATGCTTCTAAATTTATCGTTGTTTTGAACAACTTTCATGCCGCTCAGAGCAGCTCCCATAATAAAATATACTGTATATACTCGAGTATATATACTCAGCCCCTTTTTTAAGACTGAAAAAGCCCCCCTCGGCTTATACTCGGGTGAGGGTCCTGGTTGGCTTATATTTGGGTCAGCTTATACTCAAGAATATATGGTACATTTATTATTTTTCTCTATTAATATTGGTATTATTACATTTATTATTTTTCTCTATTATTATTGGTATTATTACATTTATTATTTTTCTCTATTATTATTGGTATTATTACATTTATTATTTTTCTCTATTATTATTGGTATTATTACATTTATTATTTTTCTCTATTATTATTGGTATTATTACATTTATTATTTTTCTCTATTATTGTTGCTACTATTACACTTATTTTACTCTATTTTTATTATTAGTAATAATACATTTATTATTTCACTCGGATATTATTATTATTGCATTTATTATTTTACTCTATTTATTATTACTTGTATGATTTTCCTGTATTTATTATTATTATTACATGTATTATTTTACTCTATTATTATTAAAAGGATACATAAGCACATTTACATTGATGAAGGTTAGAATAATGATTTAATCAGAGTTGGACAGTTTTATCTTAAATTAGAGCTTGATGTAAATATTCAAAAACATTTAACATACTGATGCCTCAATTAATGTAATTTTATTGGTACTGTATCTATTTTTATTTCTGAAATTTACCACTCTCAGCTTATACTGGAGTCAATGTTTTCCCAGTTTTTTTGTGGTAAAATTAGGTGCCTCGGCTTATATTCGGGTCAGCTTATACTCGAGTATATACGGTATTTAAATCTATAAATTGAAAAAATATATTTAAATCTATAAATGTATTTAAATATGTTTAAGATAAGCCAGAGTTTGAAAATTTACTTGTTTAGGGTAGTTTGTTCCTGACAATTATCACAATGCTATAAAAGTAATGAATTATGTAACTCACAACACTACTCCCTACTTAAGATTGCTTTTAAAAAATAGAGTTGGTTAGAGAATGGCTTGAAACTTGAAAAATCTTCCCCAAAAAACTCTAAAATTGTCAGTAAAGGTAACTTTGGTAAACAGCTAGAAACAGTTACTAGCTATAACACTAAAGGATGGTTGATCCCACTTGAATTATCTCTGAAATTCCCCAAAGAACTAATTAAGAGTAACTACAGTTATTGCAGTTCACTACTTCTAAACTTAGACCAGCCACTTATCAAGGAGTTAAAAAATATAATTAACTAGTTGTGCCTGGCCACAAGTTGTTGTGGTGAAATGTGGTGGTATGGGAAATAAAATATTGAGGAATTGCTGGTAGTTAGTATATGTTGTTTCCTAAAGCTTGTGACTATACAATATTTCTGGTTGTTCCTTTCTTTTTTTGTCTGTTGGAGATGAGTATAAATGCTGCAATTAGTCAGAATGATTAGCATGTAATGGCCTTTCAGCTACAAAGCCTGGTTGCTTCCTCCCTGGGGGAATCTTTTGTTGGGAGGTGTTAGTTGGCCCTGATTGTTTCGTGTCTGGAATTCCCTGTTTTCAGAGTGTTGTTCTTTGCAATTTTTTATGTTCTTCTACCGTCTGTGTAGATGAAGTGCTTGAGTGCACACACTCAAAAAGAAAGGCTGTGGCCCTCAGAAAACATAAGATTTGCCAGGCTTTGATGATACAAGGCTATTCAGTGCTATTCATGTTGGCCAACAATGGATTCCCCTAGGTAGGAAGCAGCCAGGCAAGTGGGGTTCATATCCCTGTAGAATAATGTCCAGGGTGGGAGAAAGAAATCTTGTTTGTTAGAGGGAAGTATGAATGCTGCAATTAGCCTGAATAATTGGCATTTAATTGCCTTTCAGGTTCAAAGCCTGGCTGTTTGCTCCCTGAGGGAAACCTTTGTTGGGAGGTGTTAACTGGCCCTAATTGTTTCCTATCTGGAATTCCCCTGTTTTCAGAATGTTGTTCTTTATTTACTGTTCTGATTTTAGAGTTTTTTAAATACTTGGAGCCAGATTGTGTTCATTTTCATGGTTCACAGCAACACAGTAATAATAATATTAATCGCAGTAGTAATAATAATGACTCTGATAATGCACACTACTTTTCTCCCTCCTCACCTTCCTCCCTGGGGGAATCCTTTGTTGGGAAACATCTGACTTACAAATGACTCACAGTTAAGAACGGGAGGTGAGACAACAGGAAGAGAGAGAACTCTACCCCTCAGAAGGGAAATCCACTCCTGGAAGAGTTATGATCTTTGGGAAAAGGTGTCTCCACTGCAGCTTTACAAAGACAAATATCCACTTATTACAATAATACAGAAATCATTAAACCTAAATTTAGTATCAATACATCAATATGAAAACAGATACAAAAGGAGTTGTTAAACAATCCACTGCAGCTTTATCACCAATCCTTGTTTCCTCAACAAGCCACATTTTTCAAAATCCAGCTGTCACAAGGACAGAAAGGGAGGTGAAATCTTCTGAACAGGGGCACAAACAGCAAAACAAACATCACAGACTTGTTAGCTCTTCCCTATGCTTTCCAAAGCTGAGGTGTGTGTGTGTGTGTGTGTGTTTATGGCTGGAGTTACACTTTAAAAAGTCCCTGTTCCTACTCACATACAGATTCAACCTATACTGTAAATACACACACATACAAATGTATTGTATATACATTGTATACATTGTATATACACACACATACACATATACTTATTGTATACTATACACTGTGGGGGCCCCTGGTGGTGGCGCAGTGTGTTAAAGCGCTGAGCTGCTGAACTTGCAGACCAAAAGTTCCCAGGTTCAAATCCCTGGAGCGGAATGAGCGCCTGCTGTTAGCCCCAGCTCCTGCCAACCTAGCAGTTCAAAAACATGCAAATGTGAGTAGATCAATAGGTACCGCTCCGGCGGGAAAGTAGCAGCGCTCCATGCAGTCATGCCAGCCACATGACCTTGGAGGTGTCTACGGACAACGCTGGTTCTTCAGCTTAGAAATGGAGATGAGCACCAACCCCCAGAGTCGATCACGACTGGACTTAACGTCAGGGGAAAACCTTTACCTTTACCTATACACTGTATACAATATATGCAATATGTACATATACATATACACCCTTATTGTATACTGTACTCTGCATAGACACATATATGTAAGGAATATGCCTTTGGATTGCGTGATTTTAAAGAAATTGGTTTTAAGATTATGATATTTTAATTATGGATTTTAATGTATATGTGTTGTTTTTACCCTTAGTATGTACATGTGGCATTGAATTGTGCCCTTTTTTAGTCACCCTGAGTCCCCTTTGGGGTGAGAAGGACCAGATATAAATGCAGTAAATAAATATATACACATTTATTGTATATGATATACAATATACTGTATATTACGTGCCTTCACATATATACACTTATTGTATACTACACACATATTCACACATTGTATATTATATACATTATACTGTATATATGTGATGTCGAACTAGAATTTGGAGGGTCTCGCCCAAAGGGAGAGAGCCCGCAGAACCACCAAAAGAAAACGGTCCAATACCCTGGCAAGAAAAGAGAGCCTTTAGGATCCGAATTTCCCCTATATTTCCCAAATAAATCTCACCAGAGCTGAAGAAAATGCCACCGAGTTGTTTTATTGCGATCCAGCTGGAAAGGATGTCAAACCGCGATCATTCGTCAAGCAGACATACCACACAAAGCATTACAGTATACTTTATAGCAGAAAAACAGGGCAGTCAATTTTGAATCTCCTGCTCCCTCCCCCTCTGCCGGCTCCATGATGATTGGTTGTTGTCATCAGTTGGAGAGGAGGCGTGGATGCCTCAGCCAATCAGAGAGCCAGCACCACTTCGGCCTCACAACCTCTGAGGATGCCTGCCATAGATGTGGGCGAAACGTCAGGAGAGAATAATAATAATATAATAATAATAATAATTTTATTCTTGTATCCCGCCCCATCTCCCCGTAGGGACTCGGGGCGGCTCACATGGGGCCTTGCCCAACATCACAATATAAAAACAAATCAAAACACAGAAATTTACAACAATAAATCAATAATATCAGTAAACACATCATAAAAACAATATTGCAGGAAAAAGCGTTAAAAACAGATATAAAACACAAGTCTAGGCCAAAGGGCGAATGTGTCAAATCGGGGGGAGGTAGTTACGTAATTGACATATCCATTAAAGTACTAGAAATGACAATAATGACAATAAGAAGGCGAATCAGTGGGTCTATTATTACGTAGGCAGACAACTTGAACCAACAGAATTCACTCATCAAAGGCTTTCCGGAAAAGCCAGGTTTTCAGGTTCTTCCGGAAGGAGAACTTCTGGAACATGGCCATACAGCCCAGAAAACATACAACAACCCTGTGGATGCAAGTCGCTATTAGGACTTCAGTAAAGAAGTATGTCTTGTAGACTTCAGTGAGTATAACTATACCTAAAAACTATGGACTATTAAGAATGATACCCTGCGTTCTCAACACACAGACAGAACTGCATCCTATCTATAACTGAACTTAAATAAGAAATGTGCCTGTTTGCTGAATTAATACAAGATGTTTGTGAGTAAACAAGATATGCTATTTTTCAAATGCTTTGTTTTTTAATCTTTGAGTGCATATTTTAAACTTTTTTTCTTTTTCTTTTCGTGTCAGGAGCAACTTGAGTTGCTTCTGGAGTGAGAGAATTGGCCGTCTGCAAGGACGTTGCCCAGGGTACGCCTGGATGTTTTTGATGTTTTTACAATCCTTGTGGGAGGCTTCTCTCATGTCCCCACATGGAGCTGGAGCTGATAGAGGGAGCTCATCCGCACTCTCCCCGAGTGGGATTCGAACCTGGCAGCTTTCAGGTCAGCAACCCAACCTTCAAGTCACTTAGTCCACTACGCCATCTGGGGGCTCTTATTTTAAACTAAGAGGTTTCAATGGAGTGTATATCTCTTGTGCTATTACAACTGCAAGCGCAACTGCAATTTCAACTTCAAAGAAACAAGCATTGTCTGCTAACTGAATATATTTTTGTAGAGGCATGTCTTTGTCCTTGACAGTTCAAAGACATGGTTCTTCAGTTTAACAGCTGAGTTACTTGAGTGCCACTACATGAATGCTTATGAGTATCACTTGTTCAAAGGGTTGACTTCTTACAAGGTCATGCTTTTCTTGACTAGTGGTTTTCAAAAGGTGGTCTCCACATGTTCATGGAGATTCACATTTGCCAAATGGATACAACATCATTTTTCCTTTTCAATAAGGTTAAGATTGCCATTTATTTCCAAAAGGATATGTGCCCAGAAACTGGGTGCAGTTATTTTCATTTATTGTATAGTGTATGCTATATATATATATATATATATATACACACACACACACACACACACACACACACACACACACACACACATACTGTATACATACACATATAGATACACCTATTGTATACTGTATACCAGACATGGGCAAACTGTTTTGCCTTGGGGGCCACATTGTGGGCCCATCTTGGAGCTTGTCCTCATGGCGTAAGGACAGGGCTGCTCACCCCATCCTTCTGCTGGGAGGAAAACTAGACGTTTGCAACTGCCCCGTCCTCTCTCAATATTCGGGCTGTCCTCTCGGCATTATGCTGGGAGGAGAGTGAGGCAGGCAATGCCTGAGAGCACCCCAGAGGGCTCTCAACCGCTGCGTGCCTTCCTCAAGCTGTCCTCCCAGCATAAAAGATAACCTATTATCACCAAACTCCACCAGTGTTCAAATTCGGGCATATTGAGTATTCATGCCAAGTTTGGTACAAGTTTGAGTCTACAGTGCTCTCTGGATGTAGGTGAACTATAACTCCAAAACTCAAGAGTCAATGCCCACTAAACCTTTTCAGTATTTTCTGTTGGTCATGGGGGTTCTGTGAGACAAGTTTGGTTCAATTCCATTGTTGGTGGAGTTCAGAATGCTCTTTGATTGTAGGTGAACTACAACTCCCAAATGACAAAATCAATCAATCCCCCAACCCCACCAGTATTCAAATTTGGGCGTATCGGGTATTTGTACGAAACTTGGTCCAGTGAATGGAAATACATCAGATATTTACATTACAATTTATAGGAGCCTCCGATGGCCTAGGGGATAAAAGCCTTGTGACTTGAAGGTTGGGTTGTTGCTGACCTGAAAGCTGCCAGGTTCGAATCCCACCAGGGAGAGCACGGATGAGCTCCCTCTATCAGCTCCAGCTCCATGCAGGTACATGAGAGAAGCCTCCCACAAGGATGGTAAAACATCAAAACATCCGGGCGTCCCCTGGGCAACGTCCTTGCAGACAGCCAATTCTCTCACTCCAGAAGCAACTCCGGTTGCTCCCGACACAAAAAAAATTACAATTTATAACAGCAGCAAAACTACAGTCATGAAGTAGTGATGAAAATAATTTTATGGTTGGGGGTCACCACAACATTATGGCATTAAGGGGTTGCAGCATTAGGAAGGTTGAGAACCACTGGTATACACAGGGAGAGAGAGGGGGGAGGGAGGGAGGAAGGAATTGAGGGAGGGAGAGAGGAAGAAAGAGGGGGAGAGAGCAAGGGAGAGGGGAGAGAGGAAGGGGAGAGGGAAGGAGAGGAGAGGGGGACGGAGAGAGGTGGAGGGAGCTGGAGGGAGTGGGGGAGAGGGAGAGAAGGAGGGAGGGGGAAGGAGGGAAGAGTGGGAGAAGGGGAGGGAAGGGGAGGGAGGGGGAAGGAGAGAGGGAAGGATGGATGGAAGAGGGGAGGGAGAGGGAGGGAGGGAATGGGATAGGGGGAGGGAGAAAGATGGGGGAGGGAGAGGGAGGGGGAGCAGGAGAGGGTGGGAGAGGGGAGAGGGGGAGAGGGAGGGAGCAAGAGAGGGGGAGGGAGAGGGAGAAAGAGGTAGCGGGAGAGGGAGTAGGAGAGGGGGAGAGAGAAAGAGGGGGAGGGAGAGGGAGCTGGAGGGAGTGAGGGAGCAGGAGAGGGAGGGAACGGGAGAGGGGGAGTAAGAGGAGGAGAGGGAGGGAGCAAGAGAGGGGGAGGGGGAGGGAGAAAGAGGGGGAGGGGGAGGGAGTGAGGGAGCAGGAGAGGGGGAGAGAGAAAGAGGGGGAGGGAGAGGGAGCTGGAGGGAGTGAGGGAGCAGGAGAGGGAGGGAACGGGAGAGGAGGAGTAAGAGGGGGAGAGGGAGGGAGCAAGAGAGGGGGAGGGGGAGGGAGAAAGAGGGGGAGGGAGAGGGAGTGAGGGAGCAGGAGAGGGGGAGAGAGAAAGAGGGGGAGGGAGAGGGAGCTGGAGGGAGTGAGGGAGCAGGAGAGGGAGGGAACGGGAGAGGGGGAGTAAGAGGGGGAGTGGGAGGGAGCAAGAGAGGGGGAGGGGGAGGGAGAAAGAGGGGGAGGGAGAGGGAGTGAGGGAGCAGGAGAGGGGGAGAGAGAAAGAGGGGGAGGGAGAGGGAGCTGGAGGGAGTGAGGGAGCAGGAGAGGGAGGGAACGGGAGAGGGGGAGTAAGAGGGGGAGAGGGAGGGAGCAAGAGAGGGGGAGGGGGAGGGAGAAAGAGGGGGAGGGAGAGGGAGTGAGGGAGCAGGAGAGGGGGAGAGAGAAAGAGGGGGAGGAAGAGGGAGCAGGAGGGAGGGAGTGGGAGAGGGAGAAAGAGGGAGAGGGAGAGAGCAGGAGAGGGGAGGGAGGGGGAGGGAGGGAACGGGAGAGGGGGAGGGAGAAAGAGGGGGAGAGGGAGGGAGCAGGAGAGGGGGAGGGAGAAAGAGGGGGAGGGAGAGGGAGCGGGAGGGAGTGAGGGAGTGGGAGAGGGAGAAAGAGGGAGAGGGAGGGAGCAGGAGAGGGGGAGAGAGAGGGAGCTGGAGGGAGTGAGGGAGCAGGAGAGGGAGGGAACGGGAGAGGGGGAGTAAGAGGGGGAGAGGGAGGGAGCAAGAGAGGGGGAGGGGGAGGGAGAAAGAGGGGGAGGGAGAGGGAGTGAGGGAGCAGGAGAGGGGGAGAGAGAAAGAGGGGGAGGAAGAGGGAGCAGGAGGGAGGGAGTGGGAGAGGGAGAAAGAGGGAGAGGGAGAGAGCAGGAGAGGGGAGGGAGGGGGAGGGAGGGAACGGGAGAGGGGGAGGGAGAAAGAGGGGGAGAGGGAGGGAGCAGGAGAGGGGGAGGGAGAAAGAGGGGGAGGGAGAGGGAGCGGGAGGGAGTGAGGGAGTGGGAGAGGGAGAAAGAGGGAGAGGGAGGGAGCAGGAGAGGGGGAGAGAGAGGGAGCGGGAGGGAGGGAGGGAGTGGGAGTGGGAGAAAGAGGGAGAGGGAGGGAGCAGGAGAGGGGAGGGAGAATCAGGGGGAGGGAGTGGGAGAGGGAGAAAGAGGGGGATGGAGCAGGAAGGGGGAAAGAGGGGAGAGGGAGAAAGAGGGGGAGAGGGAGGGAGCAGGAGAGGGGGAGGGAGAAAGAGGGGGAGGGAGAGGGGGAGGGAGCGGGAGGGGGGAAAGAGGGGAGAGGGAGAAAGAGGGGAAGGGAGGGCCAGAGAGGGGGGGAAGAAGAGAGAGGGGAGGGAAGGAGGGAGAGGTAGAGAAAGTGACTGTGGGAGTGAAACAGGGAAAGAGGGAGAGGGAGGGGAAAGAGAGGGAGGAGAGAGGGAGAGAGGGGAAGGGAGAGCGAGGGTGGGAGGGGGAGAGAGGGAGAGGGAGGGGATGGGAGGAATGGAGGGGGAGAGAGGGAGAGATGAAGAGAAAGGGAGGGAGGGGGAGAGGGAGGGAGGAGAGAGAGGGGGAGAGAGGGGAGCGAGGGGGGAGAGAGGGAGGGGATGGGAGGAATGGAGGGGGAGAGAGGGAGAGATGAAGAGAAAGGGAGGAGAGAGGGAGGGAGGGGGAGGGAGGGGGAGGAGAGAGGGGGAGAGAGAGTGAGATGAAAAATACGGAAGGAGGAAAGAATGATCCAAGAAGGAGCCAGAAGCCATTGCACCGCAAAGGGCATCATGGCAGAGCGCTGGAGGAGAAGGCGAGGAGGCGGGAACAGGTGCAAAGGGAAGGAGAGGAGCGGAGGCCCTCCCTCTCCAGCCAGGGATGGCTTCTCTCGCCTCATCGCGGCGCTGGAGCGTGAAGGGGAGGAGGGGGAGGCGGGGAGAGCGAGGAGGGGCGCTGACGTCACGGAGGGGCGGTGATTGAGAGGCGGCGGCGGCGGCAGCAGAAGCGGAGGCAGCGGCAGGCACAGAAGCTCCCGGGCAGCTCCCAAGGAGAGGCAGCCTCGCCGCGGACGGGAAAGGCTTCCTTTTCTTCCCCCTCCGGGTGGGCTCCTGTGGGGGTCCCCCCCCTTTCTCTCTCGGCAGCAGCAGCCCCTCCGCCGCCGCCGAGCCCCGTCCTCCGGCAGCCGCCTTCCCCCCTCCCCGCACCCATTGACCACATGAGGTTTTTCAGGTTGACCTTCAAGTGCTTCGTGGATTGCTTCTGATCCCCCCGCCTCCCTCCCCCGTGTACTCCCGCGGACAGTCCCTTCCTTCCTTCCCTTCCCCCAGGCCAGACCCAGACCCACACCACTACAGAGACCCCCGCCCCAATTCCGCCCTCTTTCCGTCCCCTCTTCGCTTCGCCCCGATCCGCCTGGAGGGGGGCGGCCGAGACTCCGGGGCTCCCCCCGGAGCCATGGCGAAAGGGGCTTCTTCGGAAGGAGGAGGGGGAGGAGGAGGAGGAGGCATCTACAGCGTCTCCTCCGGCGACCAACTGGACAAGAAGTCGGGGGGCGCCGCCGCTTCTGCCGCCGTGGCCGTGATGTGCCAGGGAGCCCCCCCGCCCGGCAAGGGGGAGCCCCTGGAGCCCCACTGCCTGCCGCCCCCGCAGAGGGAGACCTGGACCCGGCAGATGGACTTCATCATGTCCTGCGTGGGCTTCGCCGTCGGGCTGGGCAACGTCTGGCGCTTCCCTTACCTGTGCTACAAGAACGGCGGAGGTGAGCCGGCCGCACGTGGGGACACGCGGGGAGGGGAGGGGAGGGCCCACGGCACCCTCATCTGTCCAGGGAGCGTGGATCGGGTCCTCCTGCAATGGCACGATGGAGTTGGACTGGACGGTCTTTGGGGTCTCTTCCAACTCTAGGTGATTGGCTCTCAGAAGAGGCAAAGGGACAGTCAAGGAATATGAGTCTAAATGGGTGGCCCTTGGGGTCTTTTCCAACTCAGTGATTCACTCTCAAAGGAGGCCAAGGGGCAATCAAGTGATGGAAGGAAGGAAAGTGTGGAAATCTGGGTAAAGGGTGGGCTGGACCCCCTCTGGCTGTTGGACAGGGCTTTGATTGGGTCTTCCAGTATGGCAGGATGGGGTTGGACTGGACGGCCCTTGGGATGTCTCCCAAATCTAGGTGATTGGCTCCCAGAAGAGGCAAAGGGACAGTCAAGGAATATGAGTCTAAATGGGTGGCCCTTGGGGTCTTTTCCAACTCTAGGATTCAGTGATTCACTCTCAAAGGAGGCCAAGGGGCAATCAAGTGATGGAAGGAAGGAAAGTGTGGAAATCTGGGTAAAGGGTCGGCTGGACCCCCTGTGGCTGTTGGACAGGGCTTTTATTGGGTCTTCCAGTATGGCAGGATGGGGCTGGACTGGACGGCCCTTGGGGTCTCTTCTAACTAGGATTCTAGGATTCCCTCTTGAAGGAGGGAAGGGAAAAGTCAAGGAATATGAGTCTAGGAAGGGGACTAGATGACCCTTGGGGTCTCTTCAAACATTAGGTTTCTCTGATCAACTCTCAAAAGAGGGAAGGGGCCAATCAAGAAATGAGGGTCTAAGGAAAGGCAATGGGTGGCCCTTGGAGTCTCTTCAAATTCTAGGATTCTCTAATCCATTCACAAAGAAAGGAAGGGGGCAGTCCAGTGATAAAAGGGAGGGAAGTAGAAATGTGGGTAAAGGGTGGCCTGGATCCACTCATGAGCAGGGCTTTGGATCTTTCTGCATGGCAGTATGGGGTTGGACTGGACGGCCCTCTTCCAACTAGGTTTCTCTGATCCACTTTCAAAGGAGGCCAAGGGACAATCAAGTGATGGAAGGGAGTGTAGTGTGGAAATCTGGGAAAAGGGTGGGCTGGACCCCTGTGGCTGTTGGGCAGGGTTTTGATTGGGTCTTCCAGTATGGCAGGATGGGGTTGGACTGGACGGCCCTTGGGATCTCTTCTAACTAGGATTTTATGATTCACTCTCAATGGAGCGAAGGAATAAGGGTCTAGGAAGGGGAATTGGTGGCCCTCGGAGTCTCTTTCAATTCTGGGATTCTATGATTCGCTCTCAAAGGAGGCAAAGGGGCAGTCAAGGATATGAGTCTTGAAAAGGGAATGGATGGCCCTTGGGGTCTTTTCCAGCTAGGTTTCTCTGATCCACTCTCAAAGGAGGGAAGGAGGCAGTCAAGTGATGGAAGGGAGGGAGGGAAGTGTACAAATATGGGTAGTGTGAGCTGGACCCACTTTTGGGCAGGGCTTTGATTGGGTGTTCCTGTATGGCAGGATGGGGTTAGACTGGATGGCCCTTGTGGTCTTTTCCAACTCTAGGATTCAATGATTCACTCTCAAAGGAGAGAATGCAGCAGTCAAGTAATATGGGTCTAGGAAGAAGAATGGGTGGCCCTTGAGATCTCTTCCAACTCTGGGATTCAATTATTCACTCTCAAAGGATGGAAGGAGGCAGTCAAGTAATGAAAGGAAAGGAAATGTGAAAATGTGCGTAAAGGGTGGGCTGGATCCACTGGTCGGCAGGACTTTGGGTCTTCCTGTATTGCCGGATGGGGTTGGATTTTATCGCCCTTATGGTCTCTTCCAACTCTAGGATACTATTATTCGCTCTCAAAGGAGGCAAAGGGACAATCAAGGAATATGAGTCTAGAAAGAGGAATGGGTGGCCCTTGGGGTCTCTTCCAACTAGGTTTCTCTGATCCACTTTCAAAGGAGGCCAAGGGACAATCAAGTGATGGAAGGGAAGTGTGGAAATGTGGGTATAGGGCTGGCTGGATCCACTGATTAGTAGGGCTTTGATTGGATGTCCCTGTATGGCAGGATGAGGTTGGACTGGATGGCGCTCGGTGTCTCTTCCAACTCTAGGTTTCTCTGATTCACTCTCAAAGGAGGGGAGGGGGCAGTCAAAGAATATGGGTCTATGAAGAGGTCCGGGTGGCCCTTGGGATCTCTTCCAACTCTAGGTTTCTCTGATCCACTCTTGAAGGAGGAAAGGGTGCAGTTAAGTGATTGGAGGGAGAGAAGTGTGGAAATGTAGGTAAAGGATAGGCTGGATCCACTGGTCAGCAGGACTTTGTTTGGGTCTTCCTATATGGCAGGATGGGGTTGGAATGGATGACCTTTGTGATTTCTCCCAACTCTAGGATTCTATGATTCGCTTTTGAAGGAGGGAAGGGAGAAGTCAAGGAATATGAGTCTAGGAAGGGGACTAGATGACACTTGGGGTCTCTTCAAACATTAGGTTTCTCTGATCAACTCTCAAAAGAGGGAAGGGGCCAATCAAGAAATGAGGTTCTAAGGAAGGGCAATGGGTGGCCCTTGGAGTCTCTTCAAATTCTAGGATTCTCTAATCCATTCTCAAAGAAAGGAAGGGGGCAGTCCAGTGATAAAAGGGAGGGAAGTAGAAATGTGGGTAAAGGGTGGCCTGGATCCACTCATGGGCAGGGTTTTGGATCTTTCTGCATGGCAGTATGGGATTGGACTGAATGGTCCTTGGGGTTTCTTCCAACTCTGGACTTCAATGATTCACTCTCAAAGAAGGGAAGGAATATGGGTCTAGGAAGGGGAATGGGTTGCTCTCGGGGTCTCTTCCAACTCTGGGATTAAATGATTCACCCTCAAAGAAGGGAAGGAATATGGGTCTAGGAGGTGGAATGGGTGGCTCTTGGGGTCTCTTCCAACTCTGGGATTAAATAATTCACTCTCAAAGAAGGGAAGGAATATGGGTCTAGGAGGTGGAATGGGTGGCTCTTGGGGTCTCTTCCAACTCTAGGATACTATGATCTACTCAGACAGGATGGAAGGGGGCAGTCAAGGGATATGATTTTAGGAAGGGGGCTGGATGTTCGGCTGTTGGGGTGCAGTTATGAGATGAATAGGTTAATCCTGGCAGGGGAATATTTTGGAATAGAGAGATGGAGGAGGGAGGGTGCTCTTCCTTGTGACAAAGATCCAGGATTCAACTTGTTCCTGCCCATTGGAAAGCTAAAACCTGGCAGAGCATTCAGCCCTGAGGACAGAGACTCGGTGTGCTTCCTCAAACTTCTCTTCCTTTGGCCTCCGCAGCCGAAGGGTGACTGCCCTTCATTCTGTTCAGACACAATAAAAAAGGGCAATTTTGATGCATTGGAAGGACTGGGGCTCATTCTTTCCTACAAAAGGAGCAGAGAACAAAGCCGATTCTGGGGCATGTGAGCATTTTGCTGCAGGAAGCCTCCCTCTTAAAAAAAATCCTAGAATGGTTTCAAACCCAGAGGTACTGGGACAACGGCACCATGTCCCAGCCCCGTCCGCTCCTGGAATTGACCAGAGAGGGTGTGGGATTCCTGAGCAATGTTGACAGGCCCTTGCATTGGGGAAAGGAGAAATGAGCGGTGAGTCATAACATCACGAGGGAGCCTTGCCAGGTTGATAATCCTGGAGGCAGCAGATGGATCCCAGAGGTGAGATGCCAGGAAGACAGAGGTGCAGGTGCAGGTGTGCGTTGGAGAGAGCCGTACCTAAAAAACTCCTTGGGCTGAAGGAGTTCGATAAAGAGGCCCCAGCCGCCTCTTCCCAAGAAAGCTGGTTTAGAGTATCTGCAAATGATGCGTGGAATGGGATCTTGATCTGCCCAAACTGAAATCTGAGTGAGTGGAGATAGAGGTGAGATTAGATACAGGAGGAGGAATCCTGCTTCGGCTGGAAATGCCCAAGGCCAGGGGAGGATAAGACTTGTTGGCACAGCGCTGTCCCAAGTATGACACCACCCCACACATCTGTTTGATAGGCAAGGAGCAAAGTGCAACCTCAGTGCCTTGCAGAAGGAAGTGCTGGTTGCTTAAAGCAGCAATATTATCCTTCTCTGGGCAAAAGAAGAAAGAGAGAGAATTGTCGTCATCAGAGGTGGTATAAAATAGATGAAGCCTGTACTCAGCTGGACATGGGCAGGAGGGCAGTGCCATCACTAACAATGCAGACGAGCAAGGATTCAGCAAAAGTCCCTCTTTACTTGTCTGGTATACTAGATTGTACCATCAAAGAGACTTTTAGATTGGTTCCTCACAGTCTTTGGGATCCTCTGAAGATGCCAGCCACAGATGCAGGTGAAACATCAGGAGAACATTAATTCATTTATTTATTTATTTACAGCATTTATATTCCACCCTTCTCACCCCGAAGGGGACTCAGCGCGGATCACATTACACATATAGGCAAACATTCAATGCCTTTTAACATAGAACAAAGACAAGACGAACATAGGCTCCGAGCGGGCCTCGAACTCATGACCTCCTGGTCAGAGTGATTCATTGCAGCTGGTTACAGCTGGCTTGCTCTCCAGCCTGCACCACAGCCCGAGCCCTGGGCTTCTAGAATACGGCCATACAGCCTGGAAACCACACAACCGCCCCTTTTGGTACTTGTTTGCCCATCCCAGTGTCTTCCCCTGTTTGACATGATGCAAATATCTCTCCTAAGCTTACCCAAGAAATGTTTATGGCTCAGGTTGGAATGGGACCAAGATCCATACGTAGCATTTGTGCATACTAGTGCACGCACGCACACACATTTCCTTTTAAGCAGGGATGTTCTCTCGCACTTCTAGTCCTGTTGCATGAGCAGGAGCTGGGCAAGAGCATGACTTTCTAGATTCTGAGCCATTGCTGCTTCCAGATCCTGCCTGCCACCTTCTTTCAGGGCATCCAGAATTTCCCTTTTGCAGTAGGACTGCCTCAGCCTGTGACAGCAAGATGGGGCAAATCCAGCTGTAGGGCAAATATGGGGTTGATGATTTTGAAACAGCAGTGGGGGAATAGCTGCAAGGCTTTGCTCTGCCTTCCCTTATTTTCTGCCTTCCCCTGTTAAAGAAATGGTCCCTCACCTGTTACCAAGAAGCATTTGGTGAAAAATAAGCCCACTCTGATAATTTGTGAAGGCACTTTTGTAGGCGATAGTGGGCAGGCATCCCTTTCGCTTAGGCTCCACTCTTCCCTTGTATTCACTGTTACATTGACAAATATGGGTCAAAGGCATGCATGCCTCTAGTTTTTTGCTTTGAGTCTTAGGGATTTGTTACTTGTTTATTACATTTATCTTTCTCCTTTTCTTCAAGGAATTCAGGGCATCATACATAGGTCATATATGACCCTGACTCCCATTCTTTTTATCCTGTGTGGTAACTGACCTAAGGTCACCCAAGAAGCTCCATTATTATTATTTATTGTATGACACAGCAAACAAGATAGATATGCTGGATTTCGTTTCACAAAATCACAAGTCAGACACTTCCCATGTGTCTAGTACTGTGTGATGTATTTTCGGATGATGCGCGTAGATCCCAGTAGGGTGGCCTTTTGCAGTTGGCAGATCGTAATTTTGTCGATGTCTATTGTTTCCAAATGCCAGCATGGCACCCAGTGTGCCCATCACCACCGGGACCACCTGCACTGGTTTCTGCCAGAGTCTTTGAAGTTCAATCTTGAGGTCCTGATAGCGGCTGAATTTTTCCTGTTGTTTTTCGTCAATGCGACTGTCACCTGGGATGGCAATATCAATGACCCATATTATTAATATTATTTATTATTATTATTATTATTATTATTATTAATATTCTTCCCTTCTCCCTGAGGCGACTCAGAGTGGATTACAGCATATAAACAGACACAGGTAAACATTCAGTGCTTTGTTACAGTGAAATACAATAAGACACAAATACACAGACAAAGGCAAAGGCTTCTGCTTTCATTTCTGGTTCTGCTCATCTCCGGCTCTGGAGGAGGTGCTCTTCTCCATTTCCAAGCCGAGGAGCCTGCATTGTCCATAAACACCTCCTGGTCATATGGCCGGCATGGCTGATTGGAGCGTCTTTTTGACTTTTCCCACCGAAGCAGTACCTATTGATCTACTCACATTTGCATGTTTTCAAACTGCTAGATTGGCAGGTGCTAGGGCTATCAGCAGGAGTAAAGAAGTGGAGATGTGATTCAAGCCCCAAGTCCTCCTTTGGCATTCTAATTTCCACTTTCCACTTGGGCCCCTTCTACACTTCCATATAATCCAGTTCAAATCAGATAATCTGGATTTTATAAAGCATTGTAGAAGGGGCCTGGCTCTCCAGACTAGAGGTGCTGCTTATCTCTTGAGTTTCAGAGAAGCCCAGGCTTACTCATAAGCTTTCCCACCTTCCAAAAACACCCAGCACTTACACTAGAAGTATCACAAACTGATGCCTTCAGGGTGGATATTTTTGTTTCTTGTTTGGCTTCCATCATGCCACTGGGGCTAGTAGCCAGAGAATATGGGAGCTGAGTAGACCCAAACATTGGAGAACCATAATTTGGGGAGAAACTGATTTGGGGTCTTATAGTCATACATTGTACACAAGAAGGCAAACGGCAAGGGTGTAACTGCCACAAAGACTGAATCTGCAGACAGCCTGGATAGACAAGAACTATCTGTCAGGCCTATTTCCCCTCAGTCAAGCTCCAAATGGTCATCCCACAGTCTTGGAGCTAGCACAAAACAGTTTGTGATTGTCAAAAAGGACAATCATGCAGAGAAGGAAATCAATGCAACTCATTCCCAGACTGGTGCGTTTCAGTAGCTCAGCATAATGCCAAAGTGTTCTACTAAAAGTACATGAAAAGAGTGAGACGGTAGAGGGAGTGGAGAAAAGGTAGACATCACCATCAGGGCTTGAGCTGAGCTGCAGGACCTATTTCTCCAGCCGAGGCTCTGATGCAAAGCAAAGGAAGAAACAGCTATGCCTACAGTACATTCTGTGCACCACCACATAAAGTCTGGTAGTCAGCCATCCATGTATAGAGGTACAGTATAGCATGATTTCCAAGCCAGAAGTTCAAACCTTTCAGCCTAGCTTGGATCTTCTTCTGGCATTCCTGTACTTAGAAATGGAGAACAGGGAGCTGGCTCGGGAGTCTCCTGCCTGCCTGTGATGCAGTGTCTGGATCCCACTCTGCCTCATGTTTCTGTCATTGCTCTGTTCTTGATCCAGTGCCAATTGACTAGGTAGGACAATGCCAAGTTTGCCATCTCATTCTCCCTAAAGATCTCATGGTTTTTTTTTTTTGGTGTTTTTTTTTTTTTTTTGCTTACTGCCTTTTGGAGGAGTGAAAGGAAGGACGACTCAAACATAGACTGCAAGGTGAAGGTTTTCTTGTGATCACATACTCAGCTTGATTGATTGACTAGTAAAACCACCAATACAGCTGCGACCTCTGTGTATGTTTTCCCCGAATCAAGTACCTTTTAACCAAGCCAAGGTAGTTGGTTTTGTACTTGGGGAATTTGGGATCATACATCTGCTCAAACTGATGAAAAATTACTTGGTGATGTGTGTTGTCGAAGGCTTTCATGGCCGGAATCACTGGGTTGTTGTGCATTTTCTGGGCTGTTTGGCCATGTTCCAGAAGCATTCATAATAATAATAATAATAATAACAACAACAACAACAACTTTATTTTTCTATTCCACCTCCATTGCCCCACAGGGACTCAGGGCAGCTAACACAGGGCCAAGCCCAAAAACAAATAATTAAGATAAAATACAGCATCTTCAACTGAATAAAACACATTAAAACCAAACGATACAATATAATAACAGTAAAAACCAATTTAAAACATGGTATAATGACATAGGAGGACCACCTTTTAGGAGAAGTAAAATGGGAGGGCGGTCTCTCCTGACATTTTGCCCACATCTGTGGCAGGCATCCTCAGAGGTTGTGAGGTATATGGAGAAACTAAGCAAGGGAACACTTCCTTTGCTCGGAGGTGTTAGCTACCCCTGATTGATTCATGTCTGTAATTCCTCTGTTTACAGAGTGTTTTTCTTTGTTTACTGTTCTGATATTAGAGTTTTTTTAATAATAAAGAATTCCCCCAGGCAGGAATGAAGCTTACAAGGCCATTAATGCTAATCAAGGTGATTAATTACAACATTCACACTGGCCTCCAACAGATGAGAGTCCTTTCTCCCACCCTGAGCCTTCCACAGATATATAAACCTCCCTTGCTTAGTTTTCCAATATACCTCACAATGCCTGAGAATGCCTGCCATAGATGTAGGTGAAACATCAGGAGAGAATGCTTCTGGAACATGGCCATACAGCCCGGAAAATGCACAGCAACCCAGTTACTTGGTGACTTTGGGCTAATCACAATAGTATTAATAGGAGCCTCCAATGGCCTAGGGGATAAAAGCCTTGTGACTTGAAGGTTGGATTGCTGACCTGAAGGCTGCCAGGGTCGAATCCCACCCGGGGAGAGCACGGATGAGCTCCCTCTATCAGCTCCAACTCCATGCGGGGACATGAGAGAAGCCTCCTACAAGGATGGTAAAACATCAAAACATCCGGGTGTCCCCTGGGCAACGTCCTTGGAGACGGCCAATTCTCTCACTCCAGAAGCAACTCCGATTGCTCCTGACACGAAAAAAAAACAATAGTATTTCCCATTGTGTGTATGTAAACATCATTCTTTGGTAGCCAGAGCCACATGTATTGTGCAAGGAATATGACTGCAGTGAAAGGGCCAGCTGTATTAACATCTTGTCTTTATTGAGGACTAGAAACTTGAAGAAAGTGTGCATTGAAAAAATAAAAGAACATATATTTTGACAAGGATATGTTTTTTTGTTTTGTTTTTTGTGATTTGGGTGATTACAACAGAAAGTTCAAACCTTCATATGTGTTTGTGAAGTCAGTGTCCCCTATGTTATTTTCAAGGGATTTATTTAGGCAGTATAAGCAAATTCTGATTTCACTTTCCTTCTGATAGAGAGAGAAGGAAGCAAGGAGAATATTTTTCCCAATCTCAGAAGTGACGAGGCAGTCGAAATTGGCCAACAAAGCTGGAGAACAAAAGGTTTCAGCCCTAAGCTATTTGATGCAAGCACCTTCTGGGAAGCAGGAATTATTCCCTTTTTTCACTGGATGGGTCTGGGATTTATCCTTCCTGGATGTTTTGACACAACTTGTAGATCTTGTTATGCTAATAAAGTCTCGTAAAATGGACTGAAGTTGAGCTAACACCCAACTATTTGCCAAAACCTTGAATTTGGCAAGTGGCCTAGAGGCAGTGTGTGTTTGTCTAAGTGTATGAGAATGGCACATGACCCATGCCATTAGATGCTTGGATTTTGCTTTTTCCTCCCCTGCTACTGTCCTAGACCTTGGGAAAAGAATGCATTTCTCTAGACCAGTAAAGAAGGGGGGGGGGGGGAGAGAGAGGGCAAAAACAACCCTTAGCATGGCCAATATATCTCTCTTGATTCTCAGCCATGACAGGGTGAGAGTTTAAACTGCTCTAATAATATTTTGAGGCTTATAGGAGCTCAGGAGGAGAAAAAATATGATCCTGGCAATCAAAGGAGTCAGAAGTGGCTGCAGCAGTCAAGAAGAGAATCATAGACATGCAATGGGATACAGAAAGTTTAGAAAAGGGTTGTGTTGGAATGTAGGGGATTGTCAGTATTGGTTGCGGGTAGGTTACAGCTGAATTTGGAGATAAAGAGGCATTCATTGGGCAACCTCGCCAGCCTGGAATGGCTTTTTTTTCTTCCAGCTTGGCTGCACTTTCTAAGGAAAGTGTCTGAAAGGGGGAGAGTGCTGGCTTATGCTGAGGCTGGAATCAGCCAGTGCTGGCCTTTGGAGTGAGGGCAGCACAACGGAAACTACTTTGTTTTAATGTGCCGCCAGCCAGTACCAGCTTTGATAAATTGTAAAGATGTCCCAGAATGGTGTGGGCCAAGGCCGCAGTTCCTGGGGGCTGATTCCATGGTGGCAGGTGTCTTCCATGCTGTATATCTTGATGCCTAGTTTGGCT
This sequence comes from Anolis carolinensis, assembly GCF_035594765.1. Taxonomy (NCBI): domain Eukaryota; kingdom Metazoa; phylum Chordata; class Lepidosauria; order Squamata; family Anolidae; genus Anolis; species Anolis carolinensis. The sequence goes on from NC_085842.1 coordinate 183,056,648, forward strand.
GGGGGCTGGAGAGTCTTTTCCCGTGGCAGCGAGGAGAGGGAAATTGTCTTTGCAGCACAGTGTCTGTGTGGGCTCATTCAAATGCGCAAATAGCTATATAATTTTTCAGCCAGTGATTTGTATGTGTGGGCTCACTTATTTTCCAAACCGGAATTTTAGGGCATCTTCTGTTGCCGGCTTGTCACAAGATGCCTGGTGACGTCAAAAGGAGTGGGTGACTCAACCTCGGTCTGACTCTGGTCTCCCAAAGGCAAATCACTGACACACCACTAGCAAGCTGGTGGTCTTTTCAATGCAGCCATACCTTTGAATAGGAGGAAGGTCAGCACAGGTTTCTTTCAGGTGTGAATTCAGCCTTGGCTGTCAGGAGTCCCTTCTGAGGCTTGGTTTGTCACTCCCATTTCTCCTGTCCTCCTGTCTTCTTTGGGTATTAATTTATTTTTCTAATTCACAAAGAGAAGGAGGAAATCTCTTCTTCCATTGAAATGAAAATAGTCCCAGGATGGCAGATTTATTAGGGCTGCGGCCCACTTCCATCATGATTTGTGATCCAAAATCTGAGCTGCAAACAGTGGGCAGACTGGGTTGTTGTATGTCTTTCGGGCTGTGTGGCCATGTTCCAGAAGTATTCTCTCCTGACGTTTCACCCACATCTATGGCAGGCATCCTCAGAAGTTGTGAGGTATGGGCAGACTGTGTTGTCCAAGGCTTTCATGACTGGAATCACTGGGTTACTGTGAGTTTTCTGGGCTGTATGGCCATGTTCCAGAAGGATAACATGATCATGAGCTGGTCATTGACCATAATAAAGTGAACTTGCAACTAACATGGTCATCCAGCCCGGAAAACTCACAGCAACCCAGCGCGAAGACTGTGGACAGTGAAGGTTAGAGAGTGGAATTCAGTACAGAAAGTACTGACAGTGGCAATTGCATCATGAATGCGGGCCATTCACAAAACCTTTGTTGTGTGTGGTGTGAGCATGCTGGCTCCAGGCAACCAGCCTTCTGAAGCTGTCCCCATGCAAATAGTTGCTGCCGAGTAAAAACTATGTGCTCAGAAGTAGATTTCTACCTCCTCTCATCTCTATCTATAATGAGTCACTCATCAGTTATGTAGAAAAAACACATGACATGCATTTATACTCCACACATATATTGACATCATAACTCTCTTAATTGCCGTTGCTTTCTTCAAAGTATCCTGGGAATCAAAGCTTCAAAAGAAGGCTGAAAATGTTGTTGGTTCTCCATCATAAAACTCCAATTCCCAGAGTTCTTTGCAGAGGGAGAGGAGAAAAGGAAAGAGTTTGAGACAAGTACTTTTGAAGCATTTAGCACTAGCACCTGGAAAGTAAACATACCCATTATACTAGAACTGATAATTAAGAAAACTAACAGCCAGATTTGCTGAGGATTACATCTGATTAGAATCCACATTTTCTATTCTGGAAGCCCTGCTTACTAATCCCAGGAGTGCAGCGCTAGTTACGGTGATTCTGTGCCGCGAGCTCTACAGAGCGCTTGGAAAAGCTCCTTTTTTGGATTACAGAAATGTCAGTGGCCATGTTGGCTGGGGGACACCGGAGGGGTCTCCGTCCAAAGAGCTAGTATTTCCAAGCTGTCTTAAAAATATTTTGAATATTCTTAGAGGCATTCTTTTCTTTCATTATTTCTGCACGTAATCAGTAATTGATTCTGACTTGAAAACTGAGCTGGGATTTAACTATGAGAAACACTGGACAACACTAAAGATAGTCAAGCAGGAGACAGCTAGATATGACTCATGAGGCACAAACCTGATACTGTGCAGCTCCTGTTTGTCTGAATTTTTCGGAAATAAAAACTTTGAAAGTACACACCAGCTTAGCTTACTTCTGATTCAGGTCCTGTTCTCATGGTACATTAAAGCAGCACAACTACAGATGGACAATCGTTGTGGTTATTTTAAAAAAACAAATCCATGCATATTAAAACTGAGGATAGGAAGGAAACAAAGCTAGAACCATTACCTCAACATGTTAGCTTTCTAAATGGTAGGACTCCATCCCTTTTTGTCCAGGGTTTTGTGTTTTAGCCTTCAACATGCCTTTGTTTTTTTAGCCTTTTAGATTTTATGTACATGCTTCTATAAGACTGTATCCCACTTATGCTGGTCTATGACCATAATAAAGATTTTGATTTGATTTGACAGAACTAAAAAGAAAAATAATGGAGAAGTACAACTAGTGCTAGGCTGCAGAGAAAGCCATGCACCCTTCTTGGTCCTGGATACCTTCTCCACCTCCCAAAGATGAATGGGTTCCCCAACTGCGGCCATGTTAATCCACATGGGAAAGATCTTACGTCCCCCAGATTATCCTCTGAACTGGGGATTTGCAAGAAGAAGAGCAGGGCTCAGGGCTCCCCATAGCCCAGGGAGTGTGGATATAAATAGCATCCCCTGAGGTGATTCACACTAAGACCCACGTGTGCACTGGGAACACGCAGTCTTGTCAATCATAGCCTTGGGGCTGGTGTGTCAGTGTCACAACTGCAACAAGGAAAGCTAACGGCTGTTTAGGGAAGTAGCAGAAGTGCAGGATTGCCCACAGAAGTGCAGATATTGTAGTCGATATGGCTAAAGCCAGGTACCAAGGGGCTCCTTCTGGTCCTGGGAACTGAAAAGAGACTTCACAAAGATGAAATTTAGACAGACCCAGGCAGATTTTTTTTAACATAGAGAAAACAGAATGTTTTCTGCTTATCCTTTTTCTAGCTCCCTAGCAGCTATCTCAGACATCTGTTCTCCCTCTCTATTTTGCAGCCCTTTGTCCATTCAGAGTTTTGCCTTGGAAACAATAAATCTCCCAACAGAGCTGCCAGGATGTATCTCTGTTCAACAAAAGCGATTTGGAGGAGAGTGATTAAGTGGTGTGGGTTCTATGTAGATTGTAATTCACCAAGAAATCCAGGTATTGGTACTGACTGCCAAATGCCTTCTATATGTAGGTTGAGCACCCCTTAACCAAAACATGAAATGTTGCATATTCCAATATTATCCACATGTGTGGCTGAGATCAGTAACAACTCTGTTTTAGGGTACACAAACGCTTTGTCATGCACAAAGAGTTTGTGTGTATGAAATGACCTTCAGGTTATTTGTATGAGGTATATGTGAAACATCACTGAATTTTGTGTTTATACTTGGGTTCCTTCTCCAAGATATCTCATGAGTATGTATTTGCAAATATAGGTGTTCCAAATCAAAATAAATCTGAAATCCCAAACACTTCTAGTTCCAAGCATTTCAGACGGGACATACACAACCTGTATAGAGGTATGGATTGAGTCTAGACCAAGAATAGTGAAGAATATACTATGGGTATACTGGCTTGGTGATATCAGAGAAACCCAAAGGATGAATGAATTAATGAGTTTGCATCTATTGTCCTGTATAGACTCAAGTCTTTTACCACTGAAGAAAGCAGAAAGCCAAGAAAATCTTTGAATTAAGAGAGTTTATTGGAATGTCTTTATTTTCTACATGACATATGGCACAATTTAGATCACTTGATAAAAATATATTTTGAAAAAATATTGGGGCTAAGATAGAAATATGATGGGGCTCTTGCTTACTTTGTACTGCTCACCTGGCCACAGGTGTGTTCCTCATCCCTTACCTTCTTATTGCCCTCATTGGCGGGATTCCCATCTTCTTCCTGGAAATTTCCTTGGGGCAGTTCATGAAGGCCGGGAGCATCAACGTGTGGAACATCGCACCACTGTTTAAAGGTAAGAAATTCCCCATACCTTGGGCCTACGAGTTCCTTCTTTTTTCTGTCTGTCTCTGGGATTGATTCCCAACAGGTTGCTACCTGTTGCAAAAGTTACAGCTCAGCTTCTGAATTCTCTCTCCTTCTGCCTTAATAAGATTCCGTGGTGTTTACACCATGGTGGCAAAAAATAAGCGATGAGTAGCCCTATAAACAGCCATTTTAATGTCCCATGATTCTCTGAAAATCACATGGTGGGAAATTATTATGTAGCCAGTTCTGAAGGCCAACTCACAACCCGAAATTGGGAGCTGGCTTGTTTGTTTCTGAGGTTTTCTATTTGATCCCTTTCTCACCCCGAGTTTTTTAATTTAGTGTTCATGCGGCTCGCCCCTGTTAGATTGCTTCTTGACTTTGTGTTATACTGTATATTTTATCAGTTGTGTTGGTTAATTGTATTTTGATATGTTGTTTTTATGCTGTTTTATACTGTATTGTCCTGGGCAGGGCCCCATGTAAGCCGCCCCGAGTCCCTTTGGGGAGATGGTGGCGGGGTATAAATAAAGTTTTATTATTATTATTATTGTTGTTGTTGTTGTTGTTGTTGTTGTTGTTTCTTGATGAGAGCCTGGGTCTGATACTGGCATTAAGCCCTCTTAGGTCATTGAGAACCCTAGGTTGCTAGATGTTGGCAGTGGTTCTGATGGAAATTCCTATTCACATTGCCATGGATGAGAGCAAGATCCTCAAACTTTTAAAGTGAAGGGCCGGTTCACAGTCCCTCAGACTGTTGAGTGCCCAGACTATGAAGAATTAGGATTCTTCTTGTTGTGTGCCTTCAAGTCTTTTCAGACTTTAGTCAACCCTAAGTCTAAAATTTAGGACAGGGGCCAGGTAAATGACTTTGGAGGGCCGCATCCGGCCCATGGCCCTTAGTTTGGGAACCCCTGGATGAGAGAGTCTGGAATAGGGTTGATAGATATTGCAATGAATTTAGTCTGCTTCCTCCCTTCCTCTTCCTTGTGGTTGATTGAAAGATCTTTCCATGACTGTTGATCTGAAGGACACAAATTCACCAGCTCCTTCATTCAGCTGTTGTTCTCAGAGTTCCTCTTCTTCAGGAGTTGTGGCCATTCAGATGTTATTTGGCTCCAACTTCCATCATCCTTTGCTGGCTCTTAGTGGAGTTGCAGTATAGCATTGGTTGGAAGGGCACCCAATCCCCACCCCTGCTGTTGAAGTTGCAGTTCCAGCCGCACCAGTTGATTCCCGAGGTCTCTGTAATCATGAGCCACCTATCCTGGATGGGAGATTTGGTTCATACTTTGAAAACATTAGGCTGCAGGCCAGGATTAGGAATTGTGGGCTCTCCAGTTATTATCGAACTGTTTGCAGCCTTAGCAGTCATAGATGTTGGGAGTTACAATTTAACAATATCAAGAGGGAGAGTGATTCCCATTACTACTTCTAGTCAAAATGATTTTCAACTTCGGGCTATGCAATTCTTTTGGACTTTACTTACCATATATTTCAGCCTGTATGGAAAACGGGATGGAAATGAAAGAAATCTGGAAAGCTATTGGTTCAGAACTCCTGCTCTAACTATTCAGAGCTGATAACCCCATTATTACTGTTAACTGCTTAATAGTGGACCAACAACCTGACTGCAAATCATAATTTTTTATCGAAAGATTTCATGGTCGGAATCACAGGGTTGTTGTGTGTTTTCCGGCTGTATGGCCATGTTCCAGAAGTATTATCTCCTGATGTTTTGCCCACATCTATGGCAGCCATCCTCAGAGATTGTGTGGTATATCTCACAACCTCTGAGGATGCCTGCCATAGATGTGGGCGAAACGTCAGGAGAGAATACTTCTGGAACATGGCCATACAGTCCAGAAAACGCACAACAACTCAAAGCATAATTGATTCATAGGCAATGGATTGGGGAGAAATGAGTTGAGCAAGTTGAAGTTAGGATGTTCAGGAGAAATGCAAAGTATGAAAGGTCTAGTACAGCCAGCCTTCCAAATCAACAGATTGAATCCTCCATTGCTTGAAAATATTCCCCCAAAAAGTCCATAAAACAAATCTTGATTTTGCCATTTTATAAAAGAGACACCATTTTACTTTACAATTGTATTTAATGGGACTCGAGCATCCATGTATTTTGGCATCCAAACAGAAAAGGGGGACCAAACCTCAGCAGATACCATGATTCTTGAGGAGCACAGCATGTCTTAATGGCTGCCTAATTATTTCTGATAATCTTAACTTTTCATTTTAAAAAAGATTTCTAGACCTAATGCATGAGTAAACAGTGCCTAATGGACTCTGAGAAGCCAAGGAGATGACAGAGTATGACTTCTAATGATCAGAGATGGAGCAACAGTCCTTGAATTGCTCTTAGATTCCTCTCCATAAGTAATAGAGGCATAGTCAATTACCCAAATGATCCAAATTTGCTTAAATGACATACTTTATACCATCTGGAGAATACTAATTTAGTTGGTGCAGAATTAAAACTTTTGCAGAAACTATCCCAGTTAAATGAAAACCAATTTGCTCATTGAAATGGCTGGGACCTGAGGCAACACTTGACACTTTTAGAGAAAAAGCACCTCCTTATTGCAGGCTTTTCTTTACAAGTAACATAACTTCTTCAAACAGGATTGGGGTTTGCATCCATGGTGATTGTCTTCTACTGCAACACCTACTACATCATGGTGCTTGCCTGGGGTTTCTACTACCTGGTGAAGTCTTTCACGGCCACCTTGCCCTGGGCCACCTGCGGGAACCCGTGGAATTCCCTGGAGTGCGTTGAGATCTTCCGGCACGAAGACTGCGCCAACGGCACTGCCCATGGCAACCTGACCTGTGATGAACTTTCTGACAAGAGGTCACCAGTCATCGAATTCTGGGAGTGAGTCTGGACACTTCTCTAACCCCCTGGAGCCCTTGAGATGGGTTTATTTTTGGTGCCATCTTGACCAGCCTGCTGGTTTGAGAAAATACCTTCTCCCACAACTTCTTCTCAGTGTTCATGTTTCTTCTTCCTGGTTGCAGGAACAAAGTGCTGAATCTTTCGGGAGGCCTAGAGTTCCCTGGGGCCATCAATTGGGAGGTGACCTTGTGCCTCATCGCCTGCTGGGTCCTTGTCTATTTCTGTGTCTGGAAGGGTGTCAAGTCCACGGGAAAGGTAGGTTGCTTGGAGGAGATATCTTGGCTGGAGAAGGTGCTGGAATCTGAAGGAGAAACAGTGAATCAATTCTAGCAGATGTGAATTTATACTGTAGAATTTGAAACCACAGTACGTGCCATAGTTCAGTGCTATGGAAGTTGTCGGAGTTCTGGTTTTACATCGGCTTTAGCCTTCCCTTGCTTAGTGTGTGGATACCTTTCCAGTCTACAATTCCCAGGAGCGATGACAGTCAAACTGCATTAATTCTACAGTAGAGAGGCACCCATATCCTGTCAGAAACATATGCTGTACTGTATTAAAGTATTCTCAGTTCTCTTTGAAATCATCGTTTTCCCAAGGAGCCATTGCTCCTGGCTCCGTGGCCTACTCTGACTGGTCTCATGCCCATTGAGGAGGCACCACACTTGGATGGGAAGACTTGCATTAACATGTCTGCTTGTACCTCTTTCCTTCCAAAGAACTGGTTCGCCTCCCAGTTTTCATCTTCTCAATGATCTTATACATTTGGTTACTGAGATTGATGGCTAGGGAGATGATTGGTTCTCAAGAATGGTGAGGATTTGTGAGAGTGGGATGACCAGCCCTCTGGCATCACCATCCAGCACCTGCAAACCAGTATTGGGTATAGCTTTATGACACAATGGGGCTGGTGGATTCAACAAGTGCATACTTGCATCCTATCAGTTAGTGTTGGTAGTGACAAGATAAAGTCAAGTATCTAACTCAGTATTATAAATCAAACAAAATGATATAAGTCTCTGCAGTCCTAAAAGGATTAGATTGGCTTAAAGGCAAACCGATTCAGAGTCTCTGCAGTTCTGGAAGGATTCCTCAGGACTCCACAGGTTTTGAAACAATAGTAAAGCCCGCACCACAAAATCCACAGCAGCATATTGATACTGCAAACATAATACCTGAAGCAGAGCCATCAATAAAGAAATAATAAAACATTTGCCGCTTACCAGAAGAAGAGTTACCGAAACTGGGATAAAACCCGGGAACCAGTTGTAAACGGTGTAAACGGATATATTACCACCTACTCCAGTCAATAACCAGCTAGTCAGGATCTACATCAGCATTGACTCTGTCTCCTTGGCTTTACTATTGTTTCAAAACCTGTGGAGTCCTGAGGAATCCTTCCAGAACTGCAGAGACTCTGAATCGGTTTGCCTTTAAGCCAATCTAATCCTTTTAGGACTGCAGAGACTTATATCATCTTGTTTGATTTATAATACTGAGTTAGATACTTTTGGGTTATATACCAAAGGACTGAGCATTGATGTATATGATGCTCTAATATACATATTGTGTACTACTTATGTTTTGAACCATTATTGTGTTTTGTATAGCTCATTACTTTGTTTAGAATAGACATCTGTGTTTATCCAATAAGATAAAGTGAAGATAAAGTGATAGATAGCTCTTTGTAGTTGCTTGTCAGAATTGCGGCTGTATAGGCCCCACTCCTGACTATGCGCATGTTGGGAGCAGTAGCCCCATAATTAGTAATTTGTCATTAGTGACCTCACACACACTTTACACATTTAATGTGAAAAACAGAGGAATAGGGAGCTAGAGGAAATAGAAAATTCTAGAGAGAACGTTGTAGGAATTCCTAGGTGCTCTAGTGCTGTTGTATGGTAAGCTTCCAGTAGAAGTCAACTATGGAGTCATGATGGAAGAACCTCCAAATTACTAGAGAGATGTTCTCCCATTTAAAAAACCTAGCATTTTTTAAATTCACATTTTCACTTTCATGTGTGTCCTGCATGGTGTAGTGGTTTGAGCATTGGACTAAAATTCGGGGAGAGTTCAGGGTTCAAATCCCTGCTTAACCGTGGAAACCCATTGGCATCAGAGGGAAGCAAGAAAAAATCTCCTTGGAACAAATCCTGCAAAGGAAACCCTGTAACATTTACTTTTGTGTCACCATGAAATCAGAAATGGCCTGAAGACACACAATAATTGCAACCATTCATTTCAAATATAGGAGACAGCAGTGGTAGCATGTAGAAATGTTGTCAGTATATATCGGGGTCCTCAAACTTTTCCACGGTCTCTCAGAAGGTTGGGGGGCCCAACTATGATGAAATTGTCCAAAATTAGGATTGTTATTGTTGTGTGCCTTCAAGTCGTTGCAGACTTAGGTCAACCGTAAGTCTAAAGTTTAGGACAGGGGCCAGGTAAAGAACCTTGGAGGATCGCATCCAGCCCATGGGCCTTAGTTTGGGGACCCCTGATCTAGACAATCTCATAAGACCATAGGTAAGGAAAGTGACCCTCAAAGGCCATCTAGACAATCTCATAAGACCATAGATAAGCAAAGAGACCTCCAAAGACCATCTAGATGGTCTCATAAGATCAAAGGTAAGGAAAGTGATCTCCAAAGACCATCTAGATGGTCTCATAAGACCATAGGTAAGGAAAGTGACCTCCAAAGACCATCTAGATGGTCTCATTAAGACCATAGGTAAGGAAAGTGACCTCCAAAGACCATCTAGATGGTTTCATAAGACCATAGGTAAGGAAAGAGACCCTCAAAGGCCATCTAGACAATCTCATAAGACCATAGATAAGCAAAGAGACCTCCAAAGACCATCTAGACGATCTCATAAGACCATAGATAAGCAAAGAGACCTCCAAATACCAGGTAGACTTAGGTCAACCCTAAGTCTAAGTTTAGGACAGGGGCCAGGTAAAGGACCTCCGGCCCACGGGCCTTAGTTTGGGGACCCCTGGTATATATGATACACATGAAAGCGTCGGTCAGGTAGTGGCAAGTAAAAGGCAGGAGAGGTCCTGAATATGTTGCTTCCTGAGACAGAAAATCCAAGAGGACACTCCTCGCCCTCTTTCCAAAGAGCAATGATACATTTATAAGTTCTCCGGTGCTTCTGCCATGGGTGGGAATGGGTGCTGTCCTTCATGTCATTGGGGGATTCCATAGGAAAAACGTTTTGATTTTCAAGCATGACGTGACATCCACAGCCATAGCTCTGGTCTTGCCTCATCTATATAAAGCAGAAGAGGGTAACAAAATACATAGTAGGGCCTCGGAGGGCAGGTTGAACTGTTCCCCTGCCTGCATATTTTGCCCAAAACATTATATGGCCCAGCTGTCGCCTTTTTTTCATTCTAGTAGGGCTTGCTTCCATTTTGGGAGCCCATTTGTGGGGGACAAACAGCAGCTGGGATTTAGCAGCTGTGAGGCAAACATTTGCATGCAGGAAAGTGTTCAGACTTTTTTTCCCCGACTGTTCATGCCAAACTTTATTTCACACTAGTATAAGTATCCAGCATTGCCCAGGTGTCAGGGGGGCTGCTGCCCTACTCCTTTAATCCTCCTGTCTCTATCGCTTTCCTCATATTGTTTCCACTTTCCTTTGTTTTCCTTCCTCCTCCTCCCAATCTCCACTTTTCATATGGGTTTGACAGATAGTCCAGTTTTAACACATAAATCTTCTCCAGGCTCATTTTTTTTTCTTTGGTTGATTGTATTTCTGAGTTTGTCATGGTTGATCTAAGCCCAGAACTGCATCCTGAAGCAAATGCCTTATTTTGCTTCAACTGCTATTTCATATCCTGGGCAAAAGGTGCTCACTTTGCAAAGTATGTGGTCTGATGGGAAACATGAATATCCTTTCTTATTCAAGCTGTTCTGTGGCTGCATTTACTCCCCATCCATTTGTTGGGAATGTGCAGATACTGAGGCAGCTTCCCTTATAAGGTAGAGGTAAAGGTTTTTCCCTGACATTAGGTCCAGTCGTGTCTGACTCTTGGGGTTGCTCATCTCCATTTCTAAGCCAAAGAGCCAGCGTTGTCCATAGACACCTCCTAGGTCATGTGGCCAGTATGACTGCATTGAATGACGTTACCTTCCCACAGAAGCAGTACCTATTGATCTATTCACATTTGCATGTTTTTGAACTGCTACATTGGCAGAAGCTGGGGCTAATAGTGGGAGATCACTCCACTCCCCAGATTCGAACCGCCAACCTTTCGGTCAGCAAGTTCAGCAGCTCAGCGGTTTAATCCACTGAGCCATCGGGGGCTCCTATGAGGTCTGATGGGAAACATGAATATCTTTTCTTATTCAAGCTGTTCTGTGACTAGGTTAAAAAGATTTTCCTCTGACATTAAGTCCAGTCGTGACCAACTCTGGGGGTTGGTGTTCATCTCCATTTCTAAATTGAAGAGCTGGCATTGTCCGTAGACACCTCCAAAGTCATGTGGCTGGCATGACTGCATGGAGCACCGTTACCTTCCCGCCGGAGCGGTACCTATTGATCTACTCACATTTGCATGTTTTTGAACTGCTACATTGGCAGAAGCTGGGGCTAATAGTGGGAGATCACTCCACTCGCCAGATTCGAACCGCCAACCTTTCGGTCAGCAAGTTCGGCAGCTCTGCGGTTTAATCCACTGAGCCATCGGGGGCTCCTATGAGGTCTGATGGGAAAGATGAATATCTTTTCTTATTCAAGCTGTTCTGTGACTAGGTTAAAAAGGTTTTCCCCTGACGTTAAGTCCAGTCATGACTGCCTCTGGGGGTTGGTGCTCATCTCCATTTCTAAGCCGAAGAACCTGCATTGTCCGTAGACACCTCCAAGGTCATGTGGCCGGCATGACTGCATGGAGTGCCGTTACCTTCCCGCCGGAGCGGTACCTATTGATCTACTCACATTTGCATGTTTTCGAACTGCTAGGTTGGCAGGAGCTGGGGCTAACAGCAGGGGCTCATTCCGCTCCCGGGATTTGAACCTGGGACCTTTCGGTCTGCAGGTTCAGCAGCTCAGCACTTTAACACACTTCGCCACCACCAGGGGCCCATTCTGTGGCTACTATCTGCATTTACTCCCCATCAGTTTGTTGGGAATCTGCCGGTATTGAGGCAGCTTTCCTTATAGTGGGCAATATTTCGCACTTACTTCACTTCTTCACTTCACTTTATTTCTTAATTAGTCGCTCTCCACCAGAGTGCTCCGAGCAACTTACAATTTAAAATATCATTCCACAATATAAAAACGTTCAACATAAAAACATTCAACCTAAAAACATTCAACAGTGACTATTTGGCAAATTAGATCTGATTTACTTAAATGCACAACCAAACAGCCAAGTCTTGAGCGCTTTTCCAAAAGGTCGCAACTCCGATATTGCTCTAACATAACTTAGGCCATGGCTCCTCATTTTTCTGGTTGCAAAATTATCCTGAGAAGGAACGTTTCAGCATTCTTGTCTTTAAAGAAGACAAAGAATCGAATAATAATGCTAGTGAGGTTTGTCCGGGATTGTGGCTGTCTGTGGCTCTCAACACATCTTCCAATTGTGGGAGTGGACCAAAACAAAGACAAAAACGTTTTACCCCAACTTTGACTGTCAGTCCAAGCCTGATTTCCCCTGACTATAATTGTCAATCTGAAAAAGGACATTGTGGCAAGTTGGCCATGAGGCAGGGACCTTCCCTTTCTCAGCCTACTGCCAGAGTCTTTCCTAAATGGAAATTCTAGGGTTTAAACTTTAGGCTTACGTGTGCAAAATTTGAGCTCTGTCCCATTCTCAGGCATGTGTCAAAACCTTCTTTGGCCACACAGGGAGCCTATAAAATGTTTCTTTCTCTGTCACACACACACACACACACAGACACACACAAAGGCATGCTTCTTTCCCCCCTCAGACTCCCAGTGCCTGCTTCTCTGTCTCCTCGGCATTGCAAACTGATTTGAAATCCCACCCGTCAGCAAGTTCCACGCCTGAGAGCATCTGACATTTCTCCCCAGACAGCAGCTGGAGGTGGAAGGCAGGAGGCTCAGGGCCCCAGCAGACAAGCAGGCAGGCTGGCAGGCACACACGTGGCACCACTTCCCACACTTGGCCACTGGTGTTCACGTGGCCTGGGTGAGGGAGAGGTTGCCCGTTTGAGAGGCAGATGCTTCTCCAGAGCAGTGTTCATTCTCTCTCTCTCTCTCTCTCAATCTCTCTTTGCTGTGGGTATAGATTGAGATGTAGAGTGATCCTATGAAAATAAGGACAGAGCTTCTGAATGATAAGAAATGCCAGCTGAAATGCCTAAACCAAGGTTCAGGGCTTCTGTCTTTTTTCGGCCCACCTACATTGCCAGATAAGGAGCCCGCAGTGGCACAGTGGGTTAAACCGCTGAACTGCTGAACTTGCTAACCAAAAGGTTGATGGTTCGAATCCAGGGAACGGAGTGAGCTCCCGCTGTTAGCTCCAGCTTCTGCCAACCTAGCAGTTCAAAAACATGCAAACGTGATCAGATCGATGGGTACTGCTCCAGCGGGAAGGTAACAGCGCTCCATACAGACAATGCGGGCTCTTCAGCTTAGAAATGGAGATGAGCACCACCCCCCAGAGTTGGACACAACTAGACTTAATGTCAAGGGAAAACCTTTACCTTACACTGCCAGATAATTACAGTCCCCGAGTTACAAACATCCGACATACAAATGACTCATAGTTCATAATGAGGGTGAGTTCATAATGAGCTGCCCCTTGGAAAGGAAATTCACTCCTGAAAGTGTTATGATCATAGGGAAAAGGGGTTTCCATTGAAACTTTCTCATCAATCCTTGTTTCCATACAAGCCAAACCTTTCAAAATCCAGCTATAACAGGGACAGAAAGAGAGGTGAAATCTTCTGATCAGGGGCACAGACAGCAAAACGAACACCACGGGGGTATTAATCCTTCCCTGTGCTATCCAAAGCCCGCTCTCTCCCTCTTTGTGTGTGTGTGTAGCTGAAGTTGCACTTTCAAAATGTACCTTTTCTGACTTCAAAAACAAACCTACACAACCTCTCTTGTTCGTAACTTGGGGATTGCCTGTAGCGAAGTTTCAATACATTACTGAACAAAACTCTTTAAGTATAGGCAGTGCATTTAGATCTGAATCCTTTGTTCCTTAACGTGTTTCTTCTAATGCCAATTGAGAAAAAAGTTGTTAAGAAGTGGCGCCTAAGCACTGCTTCAAGGAAGACAGTATTGATTACCTGTGGGTTTATTAATCTGTCAGAAGGAAGCGAGATGAAAGCCAGCTCCTTAAAGTGTGTGTGTAGAGAGAGAGACAGAAAGAGAGCACTTCCATCTATAACAGTAGGCACTTTGTAACTGCTGGCATCCCAACAATCTACTGAGTTCATGAATATATGGGTCCGCTGCCTGAGCATCTTAGAGGGTGCCTGTGTAGTTTTACATATCCCGATGCACTAGGAAATCAGTCACTTTCTGATTCTCCAAAATGTTGTGTTTTGGAGAATCATTGTAGTGTAATGGGGTGAATTTCAGGTGTGCCATGATAGTGACTGGAAGAAAATGGAGAAAGGCAGTACATGGATGCTGGGATTTCCTTTCCTTGCACAGCCTAAAGGGGTGTAGGATTTTTGGAAAGTGGGCCCTCGCAGGCTGGATCTACACTGCCATATAATCCAGTTTCTGAATCCAGATTATCTGCTTTGAACCGAATTATAGACTCATATAATCCAGGGTTCTCTAGCAGTGTAGATCTAGCCACAGTCCGTGTTGAGGGCAAGGGGTGGTGGGATGTTTTCATCCTAGGGTTGGACCATAATATTTTGCTTCATGGGGCAAATAGTGTCACCCTTCCAATTACAGGCTTCTGCCAACCTAGCAGTTCTAAAACATGCAAATGTGAGTAGATCAATAGGTACCGCTTCGGTGGAAAGGTAACGGCGCTCCATGCAGTCATGTCAGCCACATGACCATGGAGGTGTCTATGGACAACACCGGGTCTTCAGCTTAGAAATGGAGATGAGCACCAACCTCCAGAGTCAGACACACACCATTACCTATCCAATTACATTGTTCCCTAGACTGGCCAGTATCAATATGGAAAGAAATTGTGAGGTTTTCAGAGATAGAAAGTAAAGCAAACCACAGCCACCCATACACTACATGGGGACGATGGATTATAGTGAGACACAAACACCCTGCTATGGTAATGAATACAAGTATAAACCTGGGTAAATTGGCCACATGGACAGGCTTTTCCCATACATCTGTCACAAAACCTAAAAGTAACAAATGACCAAAAAGTTGTTAAATTAGTTGCCTTGTTGTACCAAGAATATAACAAAGTTCCCTTTGAAAAGAAAAACATTGTTGAGAAAGTAACAGTTTCTAATTATTTTCAAGTTAACACATTTTAAGAGGCATTTTGACAGGACATACTCTCTTATCTGTGAAAAGGGTTTGGGGGATACCTTATAAAGTAACAAAAAGTACTGGGAAAATAATGATAAAAGCAACAAGAAAAGTATTTTTATCATCATTATGAGGCCTCTTCTCCACTTCCATATAAAATCCAGATTAGCTGCTTTGAACCAGATTATATAACAGTGTAGACTCATAATGTGGATTCTCTGCTTTGAGGATCTGAATTATATGGCAGTGTAGAAGGACCCTTAGGCCCCTTCTACACTGCCATACAAAATCCAGATTATTTGCTTTGAACTGGATTGTTTGACAATGTAGACTCATATAATCCAGTTCAAAGCAAATAATGTGGATTATCTGCTTTGATCATCTGGATTATATGGCAGTGTAGAAGGGGCCTAAGTCACTTTAATCAGTAACCGTCCTGAGTCCCCTCAGGGAGATAGGTGCGGGGTATAAATAAAGTGTTATTATTATTATAACAAAACAAATTACTCTCCAACAGCTGGCACCAAATCACCCCTCCTTCCCTTATGTTTTCCCAGCAATAAAAATAATGGCAATGATCAGGATAAGGAATTAAAACGGGAATTTACTGCCCTTTCATGACACCTGGAATCAAGCAGCCAACTTTGAGCACTTTATTCTGCTTAATGGTGAAGCCAGCCTTGCTTTCTCCACCCACCCATTCTGCCCTTTGGGGTTTAAAAAGAAAACTTCACTTCAATCTGAAATGTCAGTGGATGACTGTTTCCCAAACAATTCAACGTCAATGCGCTAACACTGACATTTTCGAGGTTTGACAAGAATCCGCGACTACTGAATTTTTGAAATCGCAGTGGAAGCTCAGGGATGGTCAGTAGTTTCCCTGCTGAATGTGTTAGGCCCCTTCTGCACTGCCATATAAAATCCCGATTACAGTAGAGTCTCACTTATCCAACGTTCTGGATTATCCAATGCATTTTTGTAGTCAATGTTTTCAATACATCGTGATATTTTGGTGCTAAATTCATAAATACAGTAATTACTACGTAGCATTCCTGCATATTGAACTACTTTTTCTGTCAAATTTGTTGTATAACTTGATGTTTTGGTGCTTAATTTGTAAAATCATAACCTAATTTGATGTTTAATAGGCTTCTCCTTAATCTCTCCTTATTATCCAACATATTCGCTTATCCAACGTTCTGCCAGCCTGTTTATGTTGGATAAGTAAGACTCTACTGTATCTTTTTTAAACTGGATTACATGGCAGTATATACTCATATAATCCAGTTCAATGCAGATAATGGCAGTGTAGATCCATCCTGAATAATGTGGCAAAAAAGTGAAAGGTTAATTCGTCCCAGGAGAACCTAAAAGAAGCACCAAGTCTTTCTACTCTCAGAACCTTTTCTGGCTTTTTTGGATGCCTGAGCAGGGAAATGGTGGCCAGGGCTTCACATTGTCTTCTTTGAACTGGATTATATGAGTCTACACTGCCATATGATCCAGTTCAAAGCAGATCTTTCCCTCTCTGTGATATGATCTTCAACATCTATAGGACTTATATATGAGGTAAATTTATACATGAGTATATACCGTAGTTCCTGCACTCCCAATTATGGTTGGCACAGACAAAGGCAAAGGCTTCTCCTTTCATTTCTGGCTCTGGAGGCGGTACTCACCTCTGGCTCTGCGGGAGGTGCTCTTCATTTTCAAACTGAGGAGCCTGCATTGTCACCTCCTGGTTGTGTGACTGGCATGACTGCTTAGAGCATCTTTTGTGCCTTTCCTAGTATCTATTTTTTCTACTCACATATGCATGTTTTCAAACTGCAAATTAGCTAGGGCTAATAGCGGGAGCTCACCCCGTCCCATGGATATGAACTGCCAACCTTCAGGTTAGTGGTTCAGCAGCACAAGGGTTTAACCCATTGTGCCACCATAGCCATGTTGTGGTAATCTCTGAGCGGTTAGACTCAATTTAACCCTCTCTGGGGGGGATTCCACCAAAAATCAGCCGAGTAGCAAAAGCAGAAGCTTTCAAATGCAACAGTCACTTACACGGGGTGAGCAAGAGAAGCCTTTGACCATTTAGGATTGCAATGGACTGCAGAGTCTCAGTAAAAGTTCAAAAAATATTTATTCAGGTAAAAAGAACTCCATTGTAGATAGAAAGGCTTGGGAGCTGTCTAGTCTACTCTAGACTGGTTTCTAAGGAAAAATAAGAATGGAAAAATAACAAATATCTAAATAGTTACATCTTGCCAGGAGAGATGGCGAGATGCTTCTTGCTAGAAGAACAAAGGGAGAAGAGACTGAACCAAAATGGTTCGAACTTCATGGTCCAGTTTATTGGGGCCATAAAAGACATTCTGACCAATGAGAAGTTACTGACCCTAGAGATTCACATTTCTACTAACTTCAAAGTAAGGGATGTGACGTAAACAGGATAGAGTGAAACACAGTAAAGCCTGTCTAGGCATGCTTTGGAAACAGGGAAAGGATTCCCTCAATCTAACTCTATCATCTATCTGACTACATTTAGACTTGAGTAGTCCAGGGTGATTCCCAACAGGCCACACAATATGTATTGTGCATTTTATTTATTCATGATATGTGAAGAAGTGCATATGAGATTAAAAAAAAGCATTTCTTGTCTAAATTTGCATGTGATCTCCAAGATGTCCCATTACGTAGGTAAATGCAAACATGGGTATTCTCAGATCCGAATTCCAAAAGACTTAGAGTTCCAAACCTTTTGGATAAAGGATACTCAACCTGTAAAGACTATGAACTAATGGTAACAGATTGCATTTTTGGAGAAACCCTCCAATCTCTGATCTCTCTCCCTGCTCCCTTTTTCTCTCTTTCAACCCAGATTGTCTACTTCACTGCTACATTCCCTTATGTGGTGCTCATAATACTACTTATTCGAGGGGTGATGCTGCCTGGAGCTCAGGATGGGATCATCTACTATCTCAAACCCGACTGGTCCAAACTGGCCGCCCCTCAGGTAAGTGGAGGGCCTGGACGAGAGTGGGGCTGGGTGGAGCTGAAGTGGGTTGACAACTTATTAACTGCCTTCTGTAGCTGGAACAGCACTTTGGTATGTAGAAATCAATAGAGAACACTCAACAGTGCAATGCCTTAAAGCAAATTTCTAATCCCATCTTGTAAAAAAAAAATCCAAAAGCAAACAGTTGTGAATATAAATCTAGATATGAGGAAGACATAAATCCCAAAATGTTAGGAGCACATGGTTTAGTGTTGTTGTGTGCATTCAAGTATTTTCTAAATGATGGTGACCATATCACAGAATTTTCCTGGCAAAATTTGTCTAGAAGAGGTTTGCTCCTGCCTTCCTCGGTGGCTGAGAGTGTGACTTAGGGCCCTTCCACACAGCCATATAACCCAGAATATCAAGGCAGAAAATCCCACAATATCTGCTTTAAACTGGCTTATGTGAGTCCACACTGCCATATATTCCAGTTCAAAGCAGATAATGTGGGATTTTATTCAGCTGTGTGGAAGGGGCCTCAGCCAAGGTCACCCAGTGGGTTTGATGACCAAGTGGAGATTCGATCCCTGGTCTCCAGAGTTGTAGCTCAGTGCTCAAATCACTATACCACAGTGTTCCTAAGCTAACACAAGGTGCTACAAATCTTTTGTTTTATTCATGGCTGTCCTGAAGAATTTTAGTACCTAAAGCTGAATCTACACTGCCATATAATGCAGTATGCCACTGCATTATACAGTCAGTGCAGACCCTGATAATATAGTTCAGTGCCGTTAAACTGCATTATACAGGTTTACACTGACCACACAGTGCAGTTCCAAACTGCCTTATATGGTAGTGTAAATCCAGCCTGAGACAGATTATCATATACAGTAGAGTCTCACTTATCCAACACTCGCTTATCCAACGTTCTGGATTATCCAACGCATTTTTGTAGTCAATGTTTTCAATACATCGTGATATTTTGGTGCTAAATTTGTAAATACAGTAATTACTACATAGTATTACTGCGTATTGAACTACCTTTTATGTCGAATTTGTTGTATAACATGATGTTTTGGTGCTTAATTTGTAAAATCATAATCTAATTTTATATTTAATAGGCTTTTCTTTAATCCCTCCTTATTATCCAACATATTCGCTTATCCAACGTTCTGCCTGTCTGTTTATGTTGGATAAGTGAGACTCTACTGTATGACAGATTTGTGTGGCTCTCTTTTAAGAATATTATTTTTATGTGCATCATAGTAATAATACAGATTCTATTCAAAGCATAACATTTAATGAGTCCACAACATCTGTGACCAGGAGCTATTTTGGTCCAAAAAAAGTTAAAATGTTCAAGCTCTGATTTTATTTACTGTTTATACTCCACTCTGTGAGATTTGCAAGTCCTGGAAAGTGTTTTAGAAACTGAGTAGCAAATGACATGAACGAATTGAATAAGCCACTCAAAGTAGTAAACAGCACTTAAAACCTTTCACAATGGGAAGGTTGAAGGGGCTGGTTGGAAAACTGGCAACTCTGTTCAGGAGTGCCTTGGAGCCAAGGACTTCAAGTTTCATCTCCAATCCCTGTCTCAATCTCTCTCTCTTTCTCTTTCTTGTTCCCTTGCAGGTGTGGATCGATGCCGGGACCCAAATCTTTTTCTCGTATGCCATAGGACTGGGGGCGCTCACTGCCCTGGGCAGCTATAACCGGTTCAACAACAATTGCTATAAGTGAGAGCCCATTTCCTATGTAGCTATCTGAAGGCAAGCCAGCAGGGCATGGGAAGACTTGGTGCTATTCCCTGAAGGGTTGCCACCATTTCCCCCCATCCACCCCAGCCCTGGCTCCTGACCACTTGATAGACATTCAACAGGCCAAGCACCATCACCCATTGCCTCCAAGCTAGGAAGAGCTGACCTGTTGGTTTGTGAAGACGTTAGCCAGAGGTCTCCATACCACACAGAAGGTGTCACCTGCTGTTTTCTGCACATCAAAGGGATGTTAAAGGAGGAAGAACCAGCTTTTGTTTACTACTTGGTTATTTATGTCCAGTTTGCAACCCAAGTGATTGAGTCATCTAGGGTGCAGAGCAGCTTTTCTCAAGAGCCTATTAAAAAGGCATGGCAGAGTAGGACAGGGAGAGGAAAACATTCCCTTTGCCCTCTCTCTAGTTTCCTGTTTTCTCATACTTTATTGCATTCTGAGCTGCAAGTTAAAAGTGAAGATGACCAAGGAGGGCAGAAGGTATATCGCAATCTATTTGCAGATACCTGGAAGATTAGTCAAAGCAGATGCTCAAAGACTTCTCATTCCCACTATATTCAGGAGCAGATCAGCTAATAATGCCTTTCCTATTTCTAGAATGAATAAAGCTTAGAGGGACCAGGAATGCATTTTTGAGTGGAAGGACTTTTGAGTCCCTTTCAGTTCTGGTGCTCAAATTTAAAACGTCTTAGTATATATGTTTTTTGCACTATGTTGGGTTTTTTTTTTTAAAAAAAATCTATTACAACAAATGAGATTTCTATCCATTTTGTGATTTGAAAGAGGGCCATGAATTCAATTATTAAATCTCATTATTCATTTTAATAGCTTTATGTAGTTTTTTTTTAGTAGCCTTAAAAAACTGAAGAAGTCCATACATATTCAAAGACAACTCCATGGAAAAATACAGAGAAAAAACCATTTTCCATCTCCTATCCTCTCCCCCTACTGAGATCATTGCGTACTTTGAACTCAGTTTTGCAGGAACTGAGTGTGTACCCAGTTGGATTAAAAAGATCAGAAAGTCCCAGGTGTTTCTGTTCTTTCTTATTTGATTATTTATTGTGCACATTTTCTCACAGAATACCAGAAAGAAAAGGAACAAAATCTAAAGCTTTTCAATCCGTCTACATGTGCCCAAGTTCATACCTCGACGACTGCAAATGTTCATAACCTGTGGCTGAATTTAGTAGTCAACTTATTTTTTTTCTTAGTGCCTGTAAATTCCAATCCCAGCATAATTCCATAGTGCCTGTCATGGTAAGACCATGCCTAGACAAGCTGGATCCTGTAACCAGAATCCTTTTAATAAAAGAAAGGACTTTTTGAAAGATTTGTTCATTTATGTGTTTGTATAGAAAGATGAACTGAGCCTTGTGCGCAGTGACTGCTATAGACATTTCTCACAAGCCGTGCCACAATGGAGTGCTCTAAGAGAAAAAGTGGAAAATTACTGAAAAGGCTTATAGTATGGGCTTTCTGCCACTATCCAGCGGCCACAGGATTGGTCAGTTCTGATACTGAAATTTGGTGACAGTCGCTGAATTTTCCAGTACCAAAGTTGCTGCCCAAATTCAGCAGACCCTGTAGCAGCTCTTTTATGATGCAAGAGATATTCGAGCTAACCCACTGAGTATTGCCAGATTGCAAAGCACATAGGGCAGTGGTTCTCAACCTGTGGGTCCTACAATTCCCAGAAATCCCAGCCAGTTTACCAGCTGTTAGGATTTCTGGGAGTTGAAGAACAAAATATCTGGGACCCACAGGTTGAGAACCACTGACATAGGGCAAAGAGAAGGGAGAGAAGGAAAAAGAGCAATCTGATATAGTTTCTGTAACATGGATGGTGGGGATAAGAGCAGCAGGACCTTCAAAACAGGGAAACAAGAGCTGCCTAAACCTCCAAGGCTGTGAGTTTCCCATTCTTGCTTTGGAGTGAGTCTTGAGCCATTAGGAGCTATTAGTATCCCAAAGAAATATGAAGCATGAAGATCATTTAAGTAGGAAACCTTTGTCTGTCCACCAGAAGTTTTCGATACCTAGTACAGTAGAGTCTCACTTATCCAAGTTTCTGGATTATCCAAGCCATTTTTTTAGTCAATGTTTTCAATATATCATGATATTTTGGTGCTAAATTCGTAAATACAGTAATTACAACATAACATTACTGTGTATTGAACTGCCTTTTCTGTCAAATTTGTTGTAAAACATGATGTTTTGATGCTTAATTTGTAAAATCATAACCTAATTTGATGTTTAATAGACTTTTCCTTAATCCCTCCTTATTATCCAAGATATTTGCTTATCCAAGCTTCTGCCGGCCCATTTAGCTTGGATAAGTGAGGCCCGGTGGCGAAGTGCGCTAAAGCACTGAGCTGGAGACCAAAAGGTCCCAGGTTCAATCCCCGGGAGCGGCGTGAGCGGCCGCTGTTCGCTTCAGCTTCTGCCAACCTAGCAGTTCGAAAACATGCCAATGTGAGTAGATCAATAGGTAACGCCCCGGCGGAAAGGTAACGGCGCACCATGCAGTCATGCTGGCCACATGACCTTGGAGGTGTCTACGGACAACGGCAGCTCTTCGGCTTAGAAATGGAGATGAGCACCAACCCCCAAAGTCAGACATGACTGGACTTAACGTCAGGGGAAAACCTTTACCTACCTAAGTGAGACTCTACTGTACTTCATATTTTGGCCTTTTCATCTGAAGCCTCTGGAGTCCAACATACCTAGAAGGATAAGGGTTCTGCTCCCTTGTTTTGTACAGTTTTGATAAAGTAGCTTAAAATTTGCCACTAAACTGAAAACAGTTTCTTCAGATGTTGGCAACTGAGCAGTCTGTAGCTTCTACTACCAAATATTCCAATGAATGGGATATTTAGGAATCTTCTCCGTGCAGAATTAGCTGTGGAGTGAGTATGCATAGGATCACACTAACAGTGGAAAGGAGACAAAAGGAAAAAACACTTAAATAAAAACCTTTTGACCATACCAGGACTGAATCATTACCTTCTCTTGGAACAATTTCTCCCCATAGAGATGTTCAATGTGTTGTCGAAGGCTTTCATGGCTGGGATCACAGGGTTGTTGTATATCTTTCGGGCTGTGTGGCCATGTTCCAGAAATATTCTCTCCTGATGTTTCGCCCACATCTATGGCAGGCATCCTCAGAGGTTGTGAGGTACCTCACATAGGTACCTGCCATAGATGTGGGCGAAACGTCGGGAGAGAATACTTCTGGAACATGGCCACACAGCCCGAAAGACATACAACAACCCTGTGATCCCAGCCATGAAAGCCTTCGACAACACATTACCTTCTCTGTTTACTCACAAGGCTGATGAAATGTTTTATGAATCCAGCAATGAGGAGCTGCCACAAATCCATTAAAAAATCCTGAATGCCCAACACAGCTCAGTTCTAGTGAATGGAACAAAGAGCAAGCAACCTGTGCCACCTTCAAGGCTCTTTCTGCCTTTGGACTAACCAGGTTTCCTCAAACCACAGCCCTCCAGCTGTTTGGGCCTCCAACTCTCAAAAGCCTTAGCCAACTTGTCCAATGGTCAGGAATTCTTGGGTTTGGAAGCCCAAACAACTGGAGGACCACAGTTTGAGGATGCCTGGTTAGTCCAAGAACCTTGAAAGTGGCACAGGTTGCTTTGCCCTTTGTTCCATTCACTAGAACTGAGCTGTGTTGGGCATTCAGAGCTAAACAACAAAACTCCATACTATAGCATGGTCTCAAGGAGTGCTTGGAGGTTCCTCCGCCAAACTATCTCTGCACCTCCACTTCTGCCCAGTATGCAACATATCCTTCCTAGTGGTGCTCGATTTCAGGTCCCAGCAATTTTAGTTAGTATAGCAAGTGGTTGCCCAACTATCTGGAGGACCACAAATTGTCCACACATGTCCTAATCAACTGCTTGGATATGCATGCATGCTTGCCCAATGAAATGCTCTACATATCTTTCCAACCCCAAGCTTTATTGTTTTGGGTTGAGTGGCAACCCTTCACTGCCAACCTTCACCTGGTCTTATGAGATCACTGAAAAAATACATGGATGACATAAGTCTAACCCTCTTGCGTTCACCTCCATGCTTCCTCTTCTTGCTTCTGTGGCACAGACCCTCCCTTGCCACCAAACCTCTCTGCCTCCTGCTTCTATCAATTCTTCAGCAACCTGATCCCATGCAACATTAGGCATGCCTAATTCCCATTAAGCCCAGGATCACCTGTTTCTCTTTTTGAGCTTCGGATCTCCTAATACACAGCCATCAAGTTCTAGAATTGTTGTCGTGCCTGCCAGTGGAAAATGGATGTCCTTGTCCTCTGCTGACAAGATGCCAAGCCCATGACTTTGTATCTGCTCACTGAGTTTATTAGGCATTGCTGGTGAAATCTGCCTTTTCTTTCTTATTTCTTACCAAATAAGAATATTTAAAAGTAAAATGAGTTGCTATCTTAGTATCAAGTGCCCCTTCAAATGTAGTTAGCTGCATTCTAGTGGTGCTTTTTAAAAACTAGAACTTTACTTCCTCAAGTCTCCCAACTGAAATAGCTACTGCTTGGCTACCTTCTAAAATATTTGAATCAAGAAATAAAAAGATGCACCCCTCCAGATGTTGGACTGCAGGTCCCAGCAGTTCTAGACAGCATAGCCAATGGTAAGAAATGCTGATCTGAATTCTACAGAGCAGAACACATTAGCTTCACATTCCTCTTACCATTACCTCTGAACCCACAAAAGCACACAAGCCATGGGATATTCCTATTATTTAGCAAGGCCACAAATAACCATATAAGTAACTAAAATATTCAGTTATATATGCAAAAGGAATGTTATTAAATTACTGTTGTACTTACTAGTTTCTATAATAATAATAATAATAATAATAATAATAATAATAATAATAATAATAATAATTTTATTTTTGTACCCCACCACCATCTCCCCAGAGGGACTCGGGGCGGCTTACAGATATAAAACCAGCATACGGTAATATCAAATATAAAAACACACAAATAAATTTAAAAGGCATAAAAAAGAGTAGTTACAGTCTGCCTTCCACATTTGCATATACAGTAGAGTCTCACTTATCCAACACTCGCTTATCCAACGTTCTGGATTATCCAACACATTTTTGTAGTCAATGTTTTCAATACATCGTGATATTTTGGTGCTAAATTTGTAAATACAGTAATTACTACATAGAATTACTGCATATTGAACTACTTTTTCTGTCAGCATGGTGTTTTGGTGCTTAATTTGTAAAATTATAACCTATTTTGTTGTTTAATAGGCTTCTCCTTAATCTCTCCTTATTATCCAACATATTCGCTGATCCAACGTTCTGCCGGTCTGTTTATGTTGGATAAGTGAGACTCTACTGTTTAACTTTTGCAATTTTGATTATATGTGAATTTAATACATTATCTCTGGGATTCTCTAGATCATTCAGCATAACTAAGAGGTAAACTTCTTCCAGAGGTTCACCATATAGTAGCTTTGAGGAACGTAGAGGTTCCTAGAGAGAACATTTCTCTAGGCATTTGTAGGTGCTTTGGCTGGAAGCTGATTACAGAGTTGTGCTGGAGGACTTAGATAATCTAGAAAAGTGTCCCCATGGATAAAAAAGTGGTTTTACTTATTCATGGATTTCTGTTCCAACCAGCTCAATGTTCTTTGTGCCGATTACCAGTCACTTTCCAGAGTCCCAGGCAGCTTCAGTAAAAACCCCTTCCCATTCCTTTCCGCTCCAACAGTATTGACCTTACTTAGTCTTTACCTTCCCTCCCCAGAGACGCCATCATCCTGGCGCTTATCAATAGTGGGACCAGCTTCTTCTCCGGCTTCGTGGTTTTCTCCATTCTGGGCTTCATGGCAGCAGAGCAGGGAGTAGACATTTCCAAAGTGGCCGAGTCAGGTGAGTGCACCAGCAAGACACTTTACCTGAGAGTATGAGTGCTTGGTTGAGTCCCTGTTTCTGTGATAAGTTACTTAAGATCAGGGGAGAGAAATCAACCCGTCCAAAGGTATTTGCACAATATGACTTAGATGCAGGCTTTCGAACAGACCCATATCTCCCCATATGATCCTGATTGAAAGAGCTCCTTCTTCCAACCCCTCCATTTTTACAGATATGGTTGGTGAAGGAACCTTCTCAAAGGATGCCCCAAGTTTCTGAAACTAGGATGCCTGAAACAGCTCCTCCTTACTGTCTCTTCATCAGAAGACAAAGAGTGTATCTACACTGTAAAATTAATGCTGGGAAGATTGTGGGTAGAAATTGGAGAGAGTTGGGAAAGATACTTAGTTTTAAATGTAATTTTAATTTTATGAGTATTTTTGTTGTCTTTTAATTGTATTTTAAGTTGTATCTATGACATAAATATGTAATTTTTAATTTTTTAATGTTTTTAAATGTATTGGGTTGTGTCATGTTATTGTAAGCCACCTTGAGTCTCCATGGGGAGAAAGGTGGGGTAAAAATAAAGGTTATTATTATTATTATTTTAATAATTTTAATAATAATAATACTTTGGACAGAAAAACAAGAAAACTCATGACCATTCATCATTCGCTGCACCCTTGCAGTGATGTTGACCAGCAATATCTGCCTAGAAGATCAGGGGGCAGAGGACTCTTACAAGTCAACAAGCAGTAAAAGAAGAAGAACATGCCCTGGCAGAATATGTAAAGCAAAGTGAAGAACCTGCTTTGATTGAAGTCAAAAATCAGAAACTCCTCAAAGCACAGCAGACAAAAATCAGTACAAGAAAACCACACTACAAACTAGAGCTGACAGCTAGCACAACAAAACAAACCGACGACATTGATCATCTCCTCAGCTGCTGTAAGAAAATTGCACAGACAGACTACAAACAGAGGCACAACTACGTGGCCCAAATGATTCATTGGAACGTATGCCTCAAGTACCACCTCCCAGCAGTAAAGAATTGGTGGGATCACAAACCTGAAAAAGTATTGGAAAATGAGCACACAAAGATACTGTGGGACTTCCAGATCCAGACTGACAAAGTTCTGGAACACAACACACCAGACATCACAGTTGTGGAAAAGAAAAAGGTTTGGGTCATTGATATCGCCATCCCAGGTGACAGTCGCATTGACGAAAAACAACAGGAAAAACTCAGCCACTATCAGTACCTCAAGATTGAACTTCAAAGACTTGACAGAAACCAGTGCAGGTGGTCCCATTGGTGATCGGCACATTGGGTGCCGTGCCAAAAGATCTCAGTCAGCATTTGGAAACAATAGACATTGACAAAATCACAATCTGCCAACTGCAAAAGGGATCTGCACGCATCATCCGAAAATACATCACACAGTCCTAGACACTTGGGAAGTGTTCGACTTGTGATTTTGCTGTGTCATAATAATAATAATAATAATAATCTGACTGGCACAACTGTCAAGGACAGAACGCCACAAGATAAGATATAACAAAGTTTATTGGAGTTACAGAACCAAAAATGCCCGTAAAAGACAAGGGCTAGGCAAACATTGGCCTTAAAAGTAAAAAGACACAAGGAAAACGTCCAAAAGATAAACCGGATTAAACCGGAGTTTAATCCGGGTTAAACCAAAAAAAGCTTACTTCAGCCTGGGACTAAAACAAACAAAAACTGGTGAACAAAAGGTTCAAAGGAATACAAAAAACTGGCAGCAGATGCTTCTCTGCTGCCAAAAGCTATGTTTGAGTAACTAAGAGGTTACTCCTCCACACAGCAAGCAATTTCCAGATACAAACGCAGCATTCAAGGGCAGAAGCGGTCAGCGAAGTTCCAATCCGGTCCGAAGGTCTTAAGGCAGGTACAGACGTTTGTAGTTCACCAGGTCCAACGATAATCACAGGAAGGAGAGTCCGAGGCCGTAGTCAGTCAGTCAGTCAGTCAGTCCAGAATAAACAGATGGCGTCCGTCAAGAAGACGACGGAGGTCCAAGCTATTAAGATTAAGCACAGGTTGCACAACAAAAGCCCACACAGTTCCTCCCGCCGTCTATGCCCAGTGTCCTTGGTAACTTACGTAGTCAGCAAACGAATCACACCCGTCTTCAGGAATTTCCCACACAGAGCCCAAGCGTTCGTCCAGATTACCTTGCCCAACGCAATTAGCCATTGCTTCCAAACCCCATTTTATGCCAGTTTACAGCTCCTCATCACTATCAGCTGTTACACTAATTCCAGGCGTTTCCTCATCACTTTCCTCATCAGAACTGAAACACCTTTGACTACGCCCCACAGCATCCCCAGCTGTGGATCCCGTCCCATCCCTCCAGCTTGTCCACGGGTCTAATCCTGAAGGTCCCCAATAGCCTTCCATACTATCATTGCCAGTGGCACCCAAATCCTCCCTCACATGAGTCCATTCCATGTCATCCTCCTCTGAGCTAACCATCTCTTCCTCCATTCTCTCAGTAAAACCCTCAAAGGAATCCTCGTCAGATGGTTCTGCAAATAAGTCCCGCAGCCGCTTCCTTTCTCGCTCCTCGAGAGTATCTGACTCCCGAGGAGTCTTACGACCACGTCTCCCCGTATCGGAGCCATAAGGCTCAACCATAACAACAACCTGGGGATCACAATCAGAGACAGTGAAGACATCTACCCTTGCGCTTTGCTACTCTGCTGCTGAATACTCATGCCCAGTGTGGAACACATCTCACTACGTTTAAACAGTGGATGTGGCTCTTAATGAGACATGGCACATTATCACAGAATGTTTATGCCCCACACCACTGGATAAATTATACTGTTTAGCCGGTATTGCACCACTTGACATCTGCTGGGAAATAGCAGCCAGCAATGAAAGGACCAAGGCAATGACATTTCCAGCCCCTCCCCTGTTCGGATATCAGTCAGCATGCCAACGTACCACTTTAACTGCCATGTCTTAATTCTATAGAAGTCTGGGATTTTCAGTTTGATGAAGCACCAGTAGTCTTTGGTAGAGATTATAACTCCTGTTGTTCTATGATGATTAAAGTGATGTCAAATTGTAGATGCAGCCAAAAACTGCTTTATATGCAGGGTTTAAGAACTGAAGGCCTTTAGGGAAAAGATTGGTAAGAAGGTATATATTATTCAAATTGTACTGTATAACTTTTAAAATTATTTCTGAAGCATTCTTAGATTGTTCTTTGTTAACGTTTTGTATGTTTCTCACTATATTGCAGTCGTTTTTGTTGGTACACTACCTTGACTCCAAATCATGGAGAAAAGATGGGGTATAAATCAAGTTAATAATAGCAGCAATAACAACCATTGCCAGTCCAGGCTAGGTTGCTACAGCTTGGGGCAAATGACGCACTTCTCCCAAATGGTGACCAGTATAAGCATCAATAGCACAACTGTGCAGCCAGGTTCATTTGTAAGCAGGCAAGTGAGAGATTGATTTCTGGGCAATGTAAGTGTAAGTGATTTACACAATCAATCAATTCATGGCACACAGCATATTTTGATCCAAAGAGTCAGACCATTTGGAGGGTTGAGCCTTGGAATCAGAAATGTGTTGTGCATCATTCTTTTCTGGCTAGGGTTAGAGTTTCTTTATCAGTTCTTTGCCTATTTGGGGAGCAGGTTATTGGCATTCCAGTAACAGCCAACACTAGTACTCCGACCTTTACTGCAATAGAATGAGAGATCATTGTAGAAATATAATCAGATTTGGAAAGAAGTGAATGGACCACAGGTTATCCCATAAAAGGAATCTTCGGCAAATCCCAACTTTTATTTTAAAAAGGGGGAAATCAATATATAGATAAAGCAGGTTCTTAATGATTGTGAGTCTAAATGTCAGTTCTGTGCTTTGGCACAACAGAAAAATCCACCTTATACAAAATAAATAAAATTTATACACATAATAAAAATGAAAATAGGTATGTATGTGTGTTGCTGGGGTGGCCACTTACACAGACAAGCTCCCACTTCCACAAATAGCTTTAGCTCCCACTACCCAGGACACCAAAGGCCCTCCCTCCAATGACATTGCAGATCATAGAGAGCACATTGAACATGTCCAAGAGCCCAGGCCAATGTCCTCCACAAACACTATACTGCCCACCACCCAAGTAAAGGTGTTCATACAGGGACAATTTTATCCTAGATTTTCTGTTTTTCCTACACTAAAGATACTTCCTTACTCTCTCCATTGGTGTGGAATTTGCACGATCCCGCCCACTGTCTCTCCCATAACCCTTTCCTATTCTTTTCTATGGTTTTGAGGGGAATTGGCCTGGACATTTTGGAGTTGTAGGTACTGGGATGTATAGATCACCTGCAATCAATGAGTACTCTGAACTCCACCAAAGATGGAATTGGACCAAATTTTACAGAGCCCCCATGACCAGCAAAAAATGCTAGAGGTCTTTGGGGAAAATCCACCTTGATTTGGGGGAGTTGTAGTTCACTTACATCCAGAGAGCACTGTGAACCCAAACACTGATGGATCTGGGCCAAACTTGGCACACATACCTGATTCTAGACCAGAATGAAGAAGGCGGGGCCAGGAAGACATCTTTCCACCATGTCTCCTGTATCAATTTAACAATATAATAATATATAACAATATTATACTATACTAATATTATAATATATTGTATATACATGTAATATTAATAATAACATGATGATGTAGGTAAAAGGTAAAGGTTTTCCCCTGACGTTAAGTCCAGTCATGACCGACTCTGGGGTTGGTGCTCATCTCCATTTCTAAGCTGAAGAGCCGGCATTGTCCGTAGACACCTTCAAGGTCATGTGGCCGGCATGACTGCATGGAGTGCCCTTACCTTCCCACCGGAGTGGTACCTATTAATCTACTCACATTTGCATGTTTTCAAACTGCTAGGTTGGCAGGAGCTGTGGCTAACAGCAGGCGCTCATTCCGCTCCCAGGATTTGAACCTGGGACCTTTCGGTCTGCAAGTTCAGCAGCTCAGTGCTTTAACACACTGCGCCACCACCAGGGGCCCTATTACGATGTAATACAATGTAATAATAATTATACTTCACTATTATAATTGTATATTTATATTACATGCAATATTACTAATAATATTGCAATATAGTCTTATAATATAATATTCTGTATGTATATATACTTGTAAACAACCCTGAGTCCCCTTCGGGGTGAGAAGGGTGGGATATAAATGTCGCGAATAATAATAATAATAATAATAATAATAATAATAATAATAATAATATGCTGAAATTCGATTACTGGAGGAGTTTGGGGGAACTGACCTTCCTTTCTGGGAGTTGTAGTTCACCCACAACCAAAGAAACTGTGACTTCCACTGATGATGGATATGGGCCAAACTTGGCACACAAAACCCCCATGACTAATTCGATCTACTGGAGGAGTTTGAGGGGACTGACTCACAATAGTGGGAGTTATAGTTTACTCTACAGCCAGAGAGCACACTGAACCCCACCAATGACGCATCTAGAGCAAATTTGCCCAAGATAGTAAACTTTAAGTACGGATGGAATTTCTCAGGGTTAACCTGGTATGTTGTCAGTTGTAGTTCACCCACAACCTTATGCATTTTGTACAATTTTTTTAAAATGACGTTTTCAAATAACCCAGGCAACGCCAGGTACCCAAGGTAGTATTAATGTAAATCCAGGATATGGTTTAAGGGCACACAATGCAGCCACTTTACTGAAATTAAGTGGCACTGGGAAGTTCTGAGAATCCCGTTTGTGAGTTTCATCTAAATAAATCAACCCAATATTTTCACACGTATTTCCTCCAGAACTGGGTTTGCAGACTGTTATGATTGTCAGTTCCAGCTCTCTTTTTTTCCAAACATTGTTAAAGCAGGAAACTTTCCACTGTCTAGTGTACCCCATTCTGCTCTTCACTTCGATTCATCTGTGTATCTTTTAAATCACTCTGTAATTGGAAACTTGGCCTTTGTTGCTTTTTCGATCAAAGAGTAGCCACTGTGTTTAAGCAATGAGGCATTTTATGTGAATGTGGCCAAGAATGCAGGAGAAGTTAACATCAACTATCTAACCAGGGTCGATGGGAGTTGTAGCCAAATACATCTGGAAGGAAGGTTCACTGGAACAGGAACGGGCAACAGCAGATGATTATAGCTCCTATTGGGTCTTACTATTGGCTATGCTGGCATGGGTTACTGGAAATTGTTTGTAGTTGTGCTCCCACCAAAAAACCAAATAACATTCCCAAGGGTTATATTTGCTTATTACAAGTAGAGATAAGCTTTGTAAACTCTAACCAGAAGTGAACCAGGGGTACAAGTTGTAATGTATTTGAAAACACAAACAAAATTTAAAAAAACTTGGCATTATACTAAATGTCCTTTGACCAGTAGCTGGCCACTTGGAGGTCCTCTGGTGTTGCTGTAAGAAGGTCCTCCATGGTGCATGTGGCAGGACCCAGACTGCATTGTAATAGGTGGTTTGTGATTTGCTCTTCTCCACACTCGCATGTCGTGGGCTCCACGTTGTAGCCACAGTCTGTTCAGCACCTTCCAAGTCACCCAGTCTTCTGTGTGCCCAGGAGGGAGTCTCTCATCCGGCGCCAGCCACTGATTGAGGTTCCGGGTTTTAGCCTGCCACTTTTGGACTCTTGCTTGCTGAGGTGTTCCTGCGAGTATCTCTGTAGATCTTAGAAAACTATTTCTTGATTTAAGGCTTTGGTGTGCTGGCTGATACCCAAACGGGGTGGGCCGGAGATGTCAATGCCTTCATCCTTTCATTGTTGGCTGCTACTTCCCGGTGGATGTCAGGTGGTGCAATGCCGGCTAAACAATATAATTTTTCCAGTGGTGTGGGGCATAGACATCCTGTGATAATGTGGCATGTCTCATTAAGAGCCACATCCACTGTTTAACGTGGTGAGATATATTCCACACTGAGCATCCATATTTGGCACCAGAGTAGCAAAGCGCAAGGGCAGATGTCTTCACTGTATCTGGTTGTGTTTCCCAGGTTGTGCCAGTCAGCTTTGGTACAATGTTATTTCTAGCGCCCACTTTTTGCTTGATAGTCAATCAGTGCTTCTTGTAAGTCAGGGCACGGTCCATTGTAACTCCCAAGTATTTGGTGTGCTGAAATGCTCCAGTGGGGTTCCTTCCCAGGTAATAAAATAATAATAAAACTTTATACCCCGCCACCATCTCCCCGCGGGGACTCGGGGCAGATTACATGGGGCAGAGGCCCAAAAAAGAGGTAATCCTCAGAGCTCGAGCTGCTTGTCTGTTCTTAAGGTGAAAAGCACACATCTGCTATTCTTGAACATATATTTTCCTCCTTTAATTAAAGGACTAGACATTTTCACTTCCTCCCTTCCCCCCGGTCTTGTGTTAAAATCAAAATGTTTCAACAGAATGTGATTTGGTAGCATTGCAGAAGCCCAATTATAGGGATGCTTGTACATCCCTACAGCTGGAGATGAAAATGTATTTAATGAAGTGAGGAGATAAGTGAACCACGACTCTATGTCAGCAGAGGAAATGAGAAGGAAGATTATCCTCATTACCTCTTTAGATGTCTAATTAATGACCAGATTACAGAAAAAAACTATCTCAGGGATTTGTTGCATAAGATTCATAATTGGTCATCTAGATTTAAATGTCTTTTATTCCCTAAGTGGAGTTCATAATTTATCCATACTTAAGATTATTTATTATGTTTGGTCCGCACCAGTACTAAAGCTGGATTTGAATGTATGTAATTTTACAATGGAGACCGCGGTGATGCAGCAAGTTAAACCGTTGAGGTGCTGAACCTGCTGACCAAAAGGTCGCCGGCTCAAATCCGGGAAGTGGAATGAGCTTCCGCTATTAGCCCCAGCTTCTGCCAGCCTACCAGTTCGGAAACATGCAAATGTGAGTAAATCAATAGGTACCGCTCCGGTGGGCCACATGACCTTGGAGCTGTCTATGGACAATGCCGGCTCTTCAGCTTAGAAATGGAGATGAGCACCAACCCTCAGAGTCGGACACGACTAGACTTAATGTCAGGGGAAAACCTTTACCTTTACTAATTTTACAATGGAGTGAGGAGCAGATGTTGGACTGCAGATCCGGTGAGACCTTGCCATGCTATGCAGCCAGAACAGGGGTTGTGTGAATTGAAGTGACAGCCCAACAGCATCAAGAGTGTGTACACATTCCCCACGTTGTTCACAATGAGTATGGAATTTATGTCACATCACTTTTCACTTGTGATATGAGTCACCATATAGAACAGGAGATGGAGTTGTCAGGATTTCTTTTACACAACTGAACCTTTTTATCTGTTATTCTGCATACTCGGCATTAAGAACGTTGCTTAAACATTGTCTGCTGTTTTGTTTTGTTTTTTCATTAGTGGTCAAATGGCATCCATCCCTTGCTATCGGTTACTTTATCAAATAAACTATGGATAAATTGTTCTTCTGTTCCAAGAAAAACTGGTTTTTGAGATCTAGATCTATTTGAGCAATTTGCATTAGCAATTCATATGTCAGTGGTCACATGGAAGGCAATGAACTGCATGGAGAGTTTAGGTCCTTTCAAGGTGACAGCACTAAATGCTTTTGTTTTTGTTTTTTTCTCTTGTTCATATTTTGCCCATGGACCAGTCAAAGCCATAAGATTTAGGCCCGTTCTGCACTGTCCTTATATCCCAGGATCTGGTCCCAGCTTATCTGCTTTGAACTGGATTATATGAGTCTCCACTGCCATTTAATCTGGGATAAGCAGATAATTTAGGATCAGATCCTGGGATATAAGGACAAAGTAGAAGGGGTCTTTGATACCTTTTTTTTTCTTTTGAAGTAGGGAAAGTAAAAGCTGAGATTCTGTGGGTTCCACATTTCAAAACCAGTTCAATTTAGGATTTCACAATACTGGAATTTTGAGAATAACTAGCCCAGTGTGAAATTTACTCTGATAGCATCCAGTTACTGTGGCAATTTGAGCCCGCCGTCCTCCACCAATTTTGCAAGTCACTTGATCTAAGATAAGGTTGAAAACAGTACTGAGTCCTTAACTCTTGGCAACTGGAGTTACAAAAGTATTTCTTCAGCCACAGAGACTAAACACCTGTGTTGCTGTTCGTAAACTAATGCTGAGCATTTGCAAATGGTTGTTGTGTGCCTTGAAATCATTTCCAACTTATGGTTCCCTAAAATGAAACTATCAGGGGCCGGGCTGTGACACAGGCTGGTAGCAGCCTGCTGCAATAAATCACTCTGACCATGAGGTCATGAGTTCGAGGCCAGCCCGTGGTGGGGTGAGCACCCGTCAATTAAAAATAAAAATAGCCCCTGCTTGTTGCTGACCTAGCAACCTGAAAGATAGTTGCATCGATCAAGTAGGAAATAAGGTACCACTTATAAAAGTGGGGAGGCAAATTTAACTAATTTACGACGTTGGAATGAGGAAGTGCCGTCAGAGTGGATAATGAAGCAGCTGTTCCCCCCTGTGGCCAGAATCGAATATCCCCTGAGGAGAAGGTTAAATTGCCTCTGCATCTGTCTGTCTCGGTTCTATGTGTTTATGGGCATTGAATGTTTGCCCTATATGTATATAATGTGATCCGCCCTGAGTCTCCTTTGGGGTGAGAAGGGCAGAATATAAATACTGTAAATAAATAAATAAATAAATAAATATCATGGGGTTTCCTGAGGCTAAGAATGTGTGACTTGCCCAAGGTCACTCAGGGCCCATCCAGACAGGCCCATATCCTGGGATCGATCTGGGTTTTTACGAGGGGCATCCAAACAACGCTTCCGGTAAAAACGAATTAACACGGAATAACCTCTGTTATTGCAAATTAATTAAATAGCACACTAGATCCAGGCTTTCCCAAAAGGTATTAGGCCTGTGGGGACTCACTCCCAGGACTTCCTGGGGGTGAGTTCCCATTTGCCACCCCAAATCTTTTGGGCTTCTGGAGCCCAAAGGTCTGGGATGGCATACAGCCCCTCCCCCAACCCCACAGCAACCCTTAAAAGTTAAAAAAAACTTACCTGGCTGCCATTAAGGTTCTCCTTGCATCCTCCTGGCGCAGGAAATGGCGTGTCATTTCCTCATACCAGGAGGACACAAGGAAGATTTTAATAATGGTCACGTAAGCTTGCTTTACTTTTAAGGGTTGTTTTGGGGGCCTTCAGGGTGGCTGTATGCCATCCTGGCTGGGAAAGCTTGGGTTTTGGGTGGCTTGTGGGGACAGAAATGTGTGCCAACGCGAGTTTTAAAAACCCACTTTGGCATGCATTTCTAGCCTGCCTGGAAGCACCCTCAGTGGGTTTTCATGTCAGAATGGGAATGCAAACCCTGTTCTCTAGAGTCATAGTCCAACATTTAGGCCAATGCGCCATGTTGCCTCCATATATTTGCAGGATAAACTGAAGTTGAGGGGTTAATAAATGAGGAGGAGTTGTGAACAAATTAAGGTAACTGCTCAGTCTGGAGAAAAGCTACTGGCAACTTCATTGCAGATAATGAATTCAATGTGGGGTATTAGTTTGTGTGTGTAAAATGACATTATTGTTGTTTTAAACTGTTTATTTTATGATGTTTTATACTTTTTATCAATGTGTTTGGATTGTTGTTTACATGATTTAAATATGTTGTGTGGCACTTTGGGTCCTGTGAAGGAGAAAAGTAGGATATAAATAAAGATTTATTATTATTATTATTATTATTATTATTATTATTATTATTATTATTGACACAACGACGTTGTATGACACAGCAAACAAGATAGACATGCTGGATTTCATGTCACAAAATCACAAGTCGAACACTTCCCAAGTATCTAGGACTGTGTGATGTATTTTTGGATGATGCGTGCAGATCCCAGCAGGGTGGCCTTTTGCAGTTGGCAGATCGTAATTTTGTCAATGTCTATTGTTTCCAAATGCCGACTGAGATCTTTTGGCACGGCACCCAGTGTGCCCATCACCACCGGGACCACCTGCACTGGTTTCTGCCAGAGTCTTTGAAGTTCAATCTTGAGGTCCTGATAGCGGCTGAGTTTTTCCTGTTGTTTTTCGTCAATGCGACTGTACCCTGGGATGGCAACATCAATGATCCAAACCTTTTTCTTTTCCACAACTGTGATGTCTGGTGTGTTGTGTTCCAGAACTTTGTCAGTCTGGATTCGGAAGTCCCACAGTATCTTTGCGTGCTCATTTTCCAATACTTTTTCAGGTTTGTGATCCCACCAGTTCTTTGCTGCTGGGAGGTGATACTTGAAGCTTTACTTCCAATGGATCATTTGGCCACACAGTTGTGCCTCTGTTTGTAGTCTGTCTGTGCGATTTTCTTACAGCAGCTGAGGATATGATCAATGGTTTCGTCGGTTTCCTTGCACAGTCTGCATTTTGGGTCATCAGCTGATTTTTCGATCTTGGCCTTAATTGCATTTGTTCTGATGGCTTGCTCCTGGCTGCAATTATTATTATTATTATTATTATTATTATTATTATTAACTGAATAACTTCACAATTTTGTGTAGCACCAATTCTGGGAGCCGGACACCCTGAGAATGTTCTCTTCTCTCTTCTTTCCCTCCCTACACAGGGCCCGGACTGGCATTTATTGCATACCCACGAGCAGTCACCCTGATGCCAATTGCTCCACTCTGGGCTGCCCTCTTCTTCTTCATGTTGCTGCTCTTGGGCTTAGATAGCCAGGTGAGATTTGTGGCTGGTTGAGAAGATACAGGAAGAATGAAGTAGAGAGCAGCAAAGAAGCTTGTCGCTCTCATGAGGCAGAGAAGGGCAGCAGGTCCTTCGCCCAATATCTCATTTTCTCCCTCCCTTCTTTTTCCTTTTGCTTAACCTTTCCAACCTGGCAGTTTGTGGGTGTTGAAGGTTTTATCACTGGCATCCTGGATTTCTTCCCAACCACCTACGCCTTCCGATTCCAGAGAGAGGTCACTGTGGCTGTCACCTGCGTCGTCTGCTTCTTCATTGAGTTGTCGATGGTGACTGAGGTAGGTCTGCCTGCAAAGGCACTGCATGTTGGTTGGTTGGGTGAGCAGCTAAGTAAAGAAAGTATGCCTGCTGATTTTGGGGAGGAATTGGAATTAAAATGGGAAGTTTAAATGGAAATACACTGAACACAGAATCATAGAATCATAGAGTTGGAAGAGACCGCATGGGCCATCCAGTCCAACCACCGGCCGAGAAGCAGGAATCCCCCGCTTCCTCATGAGATTTAGTAAATGTGAAAGGGGTTTCAAGGGACAAATGCTAATTCACATACAGATGCCTATGCAGGAATCAATGAAATGAATAGTGATATTCAGATCCTCTGAAGATGCCAGTCACAGATACAAGCAAAACATTTAACATATTTATTAATGACTTAGACAAAGGGTTAGAAGGCACGATCATCAAGTTTGCAGATGACACCAAACTGGGAGGGATAGCCAACACTCCAGAAAACAGGAGCAGAATTCAAAACGATCTTGACAGACTAGAGAGATGGGCCAAAACTAACAAAATGAAGTTCAACAGGGATAAATGCAAGATACTTCATTTCGGCAGAAAAAATCGAATGCAAGGATACAGAATGGGGGACGCCTGGCTAGACAGCAGTTCATGTGAAAAAGATCTTGGAGTCCTCGTGGACAACAAGTTAAACATGAGCCAGCAATGTGATGCGGCTGCTAAGAAAGCCAATGGGATTCTGGCCTGTATCAATAGGGGTATAGCGTCTAGATCCAGGGAAGTCATGCTACCCCTCTATTCTGCCTTGGTCAGTCCACACCTGGAATACTGCGTCCAATTCTGGGCACCGCAATTGAAGGGAGATGTTGACAAGCTGGAATGTGTCCAGAGGAGGGCAACTAAAATGATCAAAGGTCTGGAGAACAAACCCTATGAGGAGCAGCTTAAAGAACTGGGCATGTTTAGCTTGTAGAAGAGAAGGCTAAGAGGAGACATGATAGCCATGTACAAATATGTGAGGGGAAGTCATAGTGAGGAGGGAGCAAGCTTGTTTTCTGCTGCCCTGCAGACTAGGACGCGGAACAATGGCTTCAAACTACAGGAAAAGAGATTCCACCTGAACATCAGGAAGAACTTCCTCACTATGAGGGCTGTTCGGCAGTGGAACTCTCTCCCCCAGACTGGTGGAGGCTCCTTCTTTGGAAGCTTTTAAACAGAGGCTGGATGGCCATCTGTCGGGGTGCTTTGAATGCGATTTCCTGCTTCTTGGCAGGAATGGATGGCCCATGAGGTCTCTTGCGACTCTACTATTCTATGATTCTAGGAGAAAATGCCGCTAGAACACAGCCATACAGTCCGGAAACCACACAAGACCCCAGAATAGAGATATTGTTTACAAGGGATTGGCACACAATATTCCTTATGTAATGGTATATATGTTCTGAAATAATCTTATGTGTGTTACAGCCTATAGATCAAACATATCTTTGATAGATTTCAAGAAGCTCTGAATGTTTTTTGACACATTTTGCTCAATGATTTGCTGTGTAAGGAGTACAAAAGCTTACATACGATTTTAAGTTATTTTGGTTGGCTTAAAGACCACAATCAACACTATACAGATTTTGGAAAGTCTGCCACCGTTAATGGCATCAAACACTTTGTCCGTACTAGCACCAGCTTCTACATAGCTGCCGTAAACGAAGTACTGTATATACTCGAGTATAAGCCGACCCGAATATAAGCCGAGGCACCTAATTTTACCACAAAAAACTGGGAAAACATTGACTCCAGTATAAGCTGAGGGTGGTAAATTTCAGAAATAAAAACAGATACCAATAAAATTACATTAATTGAAGCATCAGTAGGTTAAATGTTTTTGAATATTTACCTAAAGCTCAAATTTAAGGTAAGACTGTCCAACTCTGATTAAATCATTATTCTCATCTTCTTCAATGTAAATGTGCTTATGTATCCTTTTAATAATAATAATAGAGTAAAATAATACATGTAATAATAATAATAATAATAATAATAATAATAATAAATATAGGAAAATAATACATGTAATAATAAATAGAGTAAAATAATAAATGTAATAATAATAAGATCAGAATGAAATAATATTTATTTATTTATTTATTTATTTATTTATTACAATATTTATATCCCGCCCTTCTCACCCAACAGGGGACTCAGGGCAGCTTACAATAAAACACACATATAAAACCTGTACAATACACTATAAATCAGTTAAAAATTAACTTACATAAAACATTCATAAAACGCATTATAAAATACAGATAGGCGTGTAAATAATAAATGTATTAATAATAAAAATAGAGTAAAATAAATGTAGTAATACCAATAATAATAATAGAGAAAAATAATAAATGTACCAAATGTACCATGTATTCTCGAGTATAAGCTGACCCAAATATAAGCCAACCAGGACCCTCACCCAAGTATAAGCCGAGGTGGGCTTTTTCAGTCTTAAAAAGAGGGCTGAAAAACTAGGCTTATACTCGAGTATATACAGTACATTCGCCTTGATTTAGAAATTGTAGCTCTTTGACCTTTCTTATTAATTCTAATGATTCAACCCTTTCTTGTTTCTTGTCACTGATCATGCAACAAAACTGCTATACTTCTTTTTTCAAGTGATGCTGATAATTATAATGGAGAAAACACATAAAAACACTACTTCCATACTATTAAAAAAAACTATGCCCCAGTAATGAAAATTGATATATGTCTGCACACAAGGTTTGCAAACTTCCCTTAGTATCCATCCCCACTCCTGAATGGCTGCTGTTGCTCACTTACCCACTATTGATACCATCCCTTGATAGCAGAATATAGTGTGTTCCTATATCAACAGAACTCCTACCCGAGGCTTCATTTATTCATCTTCAAAAAAAAAAAAGGTGTTCTCTAGGCATTTTCTAGGTCCTCCACCATGTTTTTTATGCTTTGTTTATACTGGAAGATGGCCAAAGAGTTGCTCTGAAGGGTCTATAACCACTAGAGAGATGTTCTCACTTGGCTTTCTCTAGGACAGGCATGGGCAAACTAAAGCCCAGGGGCCAGATGCAGCACTTACCACAGGCCCTCCTAATTCTCCCTGTCATCTTGGCATAATGACACAATGGCCTGCCATGGGAGGAAGGCACACAGCAGCTGAGAGCCCTCTGGAGCATTCCCAGCCACTGCGTGTCTCATCTTCCTCCCGGCATAAGGACGGGGCAAGCAGCCCCATCCTTATGTCAGGAGGACAGCTCAAGGAAGGCACGAGGTGGCTGAGAAACCACCAGAGCACTCTCAGCCACTGCCCAGCATAATGCCAAGAAGACAGCCTGAGGATCAGGGGAGGAGGATGGGGAGGAGGATTGGGACAGTCGTTGCATGTCTCACCTTCCTCCCGGCATAAAGATGGGGCAAGCAGTCCCGTCCATATGCCGGGAGGACAACCTTAGCATGACCCAGGCCGTGCTCTGTCCCTTCCTGGCTCAACCCTCTCCTGGTCCCTCCTGGCCCAGCGTGTGCCCAGCCATCCTTCCTCCCGGCATGCGGCCCTAAAGCAAAAAAGTTTTCCCATGCCTACTCTAAGACCTTTGACATTATTCTATGCTATGTTTCTGTCAGAAGAGGTTCATTCAGTAGGGTTTGCTATTATGGGTAGTTTTGTATTTCCATTATAAGTGCTGGGAAATATATTCCACAGTTCTAGGGGATGTACTGCGTAACTTTAGGTATCGGTAAATGCAGCTTCTAAACTTCTTTACCAACGGGCATTTATGGCAGCAGCTTTTGGGCAACATTAAAGTGAAAGGAGCTGCCTGTCAAAGGCTGGGATACTTTATTTATACTTCTTCTATTGATACGGTATTGACTCTATTGATAAGAGGAGACATGATAGCCATGTATAAATATGTGAGGGGAAGTCATAGGGAGGAGGGAGCAAGCTTGTTTTCTGCTGCCCCGCAGACTAGGACGTGGAACAATAGCTTCAAACTACAGGAAAGGAGATTCCACCTGAACATTAGGAAGAACTTCCTCACTATGAGGGCTGTTCGACAGTGGAACT
Organism: Anolis carolinensis; assembly: GCF_035594765.1. NCBI lineage: Eukaryota > Metazoa > Chordata > Lepidosauria > Squamata > Anolidae > Anolis > Anolis carolinensis. The sequence continues at coordinate 183,098,576 of NC_085842.1, forward strand.
CTCTCCCCTGGACTGTGGTGGAGGCTCCTTCTTTGGAGGCTTTTAAGCAGAGGCTGGATGGCCATCTGTCGGAGGTGCTTTGAATGCGATTTCCTGCTTCTTGGCAGGGGATTGGACTGGATGGCCCATGAGGTCTCTTCCAACTCTACTATTCTATGATTCTATGATACTTGAGATATGTGGGAGAGTGTATGTCGACTGAGCAACGTTCCCTTTTGCACGAGGCCTGCTGTTGTCTTTCCTTCACCCTTTTCTCTTCCCAGAGGGGAAGAAGTGGGTTCACACATGCATTCATCAGAAAGGAATGTTGCTCCCACCAGCTTTTATGGGCAAATGTGCTGCCCTTAGCAGCTCCCTATGAAAAGACTCCCTCTGTGTTTCAAGCATTTGGGGTTAGGGAGGGAAGAAGTGGGTACTAGATAGCAGGGGCTGAGAGGGATCAATTTTGAAAGTGTTCTGTTATGTCAGGCCAGCCTCACACTCAGGCCCTTCTCCCCAGGGGGGCATGTATGTCTTCCAGCTCTTCGATTACTATTCAGCAAGCGGCACAACACTTCTGTGGCAGGCCTTCTGGGAGTGTGTGGTGATCGCCTGGGTTTACGGTAAGTGGGAGTTCTATATTTGAAATTAGGTTGAAAAGACAAGGAATGTGGCGCAAATATTGGCACTCTGGACCAGGGTGGACATCTACATAGAACCTGATGGTCAGTTTTTACCAGCCCCCTCTCTGCAAATCATGCATTACCCAAACAATGCTCCCAATATCTCTATCCCACCCGAATCCTTCCCTAAATGGTGTCTAGAAGTATTGTCCCTCACTTCCAATCATCATTTTGAGGACTCCAATAATCTTTGGAGGTGCTGTAGGATTCTGATGGTTTTTTTGGGTGGTTTTTGGTGCACATTTTAAAATTGTGCAACTTTGACAGGGGTTGGGGGCCTTTGGGAAACGGACAGGGAGCCTTCAGGAGGTACAAAATGCCTTACCCACAGAGATCCACTAAAATGACAGTCACTTCTCACACAGATATTGTAAAGAGGTTTAATAACGGCTGAGGTTCTTCTAGGCAGGGGGGAAATCTTTTGAATCCCACCTCTGCCACCAAATTGCAATGATGTCATCAAGGGGGAGGAATCTTTATATTTTATATCCGCTGCCACCAGTTATTAAAGATGTTTTATTTAAAAGCTGCCACCAGATGTTAAGGGGATTATCAACTCTTGCCACCACTATAGAAGATGTAGCCACTGGCTACTTAGAGAGGAGACTTTTAAAATTTTATTTTTCTTCTTTCTTGTTTGCTTTTGATGGTAATATAGATGACAGAAGCTTAGATGGTAGAAAGAACAATAACACGTTTATTCAGGCACAAGCTTAATGATTACAGTAACTTCTCTTTAGAGACACTTGGACTAACCGTTGCAAAGCTATATTGAGGTGTTTCAAACTTTTTAAAATGTTACTTCATTCTCTACTGCTTTAAACTGCAGTCATCCTGTGAATTACAATCAGACTTCCTTATCTGGAAACAGACTACCTTAAAATAAGCCACCAAACTTATTTTAAACTGACTCAAATAAACCCCTACTGCTTTAAACTGCAGTCACCCTGTGAATTACAATCACAGACTATCTGTTCCAAACTTATTTTAAATTGACTCAAAATGACCAATTGAGTCTCCCTGATTCTCCAACTGAGAATCAGTCTTCCCTGAGCTTCAACAGAGCACAGACTGACCGCTTTTTAAAACATTCCCTCCTTTTTCTCCAAACAGCAGTTGGCTCCACCCTCATTACTATGGCAACCTGCCTCAGAATGCTGAGCTGGCTACCATCCCCCACGCACTGGTGACTCTAATACTTACCATTTTAAAACACAGTTAAACATGACTTTTAAAACGTAATTAAACATGATATCTGTAAACTAAAAAATTCACACTTCTTTACAGATATGTACAAGACAATGCTTTTAGTCCTTAAGAATGTGAAGGGAGAAAAACGTGGGACACATTGCATGCATGACCTTCCCTCCAACACAAACATATAAGGTCAATTGCGGTCTAGAGTAGTATAAGATTACTACTTGTATAGTTCAGCATTAGCGCATTCTATATTCCATATTCAAAGCCCAAGTGGCTAAAGAATTCAGAAAAGCATACTTCAAGGTGGAGGTGAACATTAATTGACATTACCTTGTATATACAAAGCCTCGTGTTTAAATATCACCTCCTGATTCTGAGTTCACAATTGCTAATGTAGATTATAATCTGCTTGGTAAACATTTACTGGCGAGAGTGAGGAGGCGGGCTTTTCCCTTTGCTTCCATTCAGCCATCTAAGTGAGAAGTATGGAATATGCAAGGGGCATTTAAAGGGCACTGAGCAGTAACTAATTCATTTGAACTTGACCAGTTAATGATAGTGTGTTCAGGGACCCAGAGTTTGGAAGCAATTCCAACTTAATATTATTGGAAGTAATGGGAAGTATGATTTTGCGCTTGTAGCAAATATTGTCAAATGTTGGGCTTGATGCATGTTCCATTTGGCGCCATCGTCAGTCAAGGGCATCTCTGTTTTCACTTTCTGCCAAGGCAGAAACTTGTCTTTGAATGGCCCTCAACTTATCTCCAACCATTGGGAAAGGAGGAGCCAGTCCAACTAGGTAGAAGGAAAGCAATCCAAGATACCAGGAAGTAGCAGGTTGGATCAAATAAAGGAGCACATAGGAAGCAGAAACTTTTGCTTTGCAGAAAGAGCCTGCCTGTGAATATCAGCCATGGGGAGCATGAACAAGAGGATGCCAGTTTGTCCTACCTGTGGCATTTCCCAAAGATTTTGGTTGGCCAGTGTGTGGAAACAAGGTAGATACCATTGTGTGGGGACAAATGGTCCAGCAATAAATTTTCAAGTGTAAGTGGCCAGCAGGACCATATCAATTGCTCACCCTCACTCTCCAATGACAGTCTAAAAATTCAAGGGAGAAGGAAGGAAAGACAAAAGGCAAAGGAAGGGAGGGAGAGAAAGAAAGGAAGAGAGGGAAGGAGGGAAAGGGAAGGAAGAAAAGGACAAAAGAGAAGGGAATGGGGGAGGGAAGGGAGAAGGAAGGAAAGACAAAAGACGAAGGAAGGAAGGAAGGAAGGAAGGAAGGAGAAGGAGAAGGAGAAGGAGAAGGAGAAGGAGAAAGGAAGAGAGGGAAGGACAAAAGGGTTGAAGGGAAAGATGGAGGGGAGAAAGAAGGAGGTAAGGAAGAATGGGAAGGATGGAAGGAGAAAAGAAAGAGAAGGAAGGAAGGATAAGATAGTGAGAGAGAGGGGGGAGGAGGGCCTAAGAAATAAGCCCAAAGGGCCACATCCGGCCCCCAGGAATGGGTTTATCCATACCTGTACTAGATGCTGTTGAGACATTACATCAATGTAATTCCAAATCGTGCTAGTGGTGGTCTTTCCTACTCACTGACATAAGAAGGCATCCAGTATCACCTTACACAAGCAGCAGTACAGTCAGATAGCTTAAAGGCCAAAATGGCACGTAAGCACTGTAGTGTCCTTCCATGAACTGCTAATACTACTGGAACATCATGCCGAATGTCAACGTAGCAATGCAGTGGGTAAAGCATTGAAGAGGATTGTGGCCCCCACAAGATCAAAATGGCTCTATTGCATTGCAATTAGATAGTTGGCAACACTATATATCTCCTTTCCTTCTCCACCACCACACTACTTTGAGGACTGCAGTCAAGCTCAGAGAGAACAGGGAAGCCCAAAGAAGGTGGGAGATGAGATCATGGTTGCTGCTAATCCAAAGGCTTTGGATGTTTTGACTTTGCAAGCCTTGTCTCCCCAAAGCACTCACTCTGATTCTCATACAGGAAGGCTCTCCTCTTATTCTTTTCAGTTGAACCTCCCTTCTATATTGGTCTAGGTGCTGACCGTTTCATGGATGACATCGCCTGCATGATTGGCTACCGGCCCTCCTCATGGATGAAGTGGTGCTGGATGTTCCTGACCCCTCTCGTCTGCCTGGTAAGAATGCTGTGGGAGAGATTGATTTCAGAGAGAGAGAACTGCAATGCAGAGGGAGGCGGAGACTTGACTTCTAGTCTGTCCACACAAAAGCTTTTCATTATCTAAACTCACTGGTTGCTTTTCTCTGGCAAGAACAATTAAGCAAAACCTGAGAAGCAGAAAGTCAGCTCACTTGTTAGACCTGTGCCTTGAATCTCACAAGTAAGGCCAGCACAAAGAGCTGCTCAAACCAAAGTACTAAATTCACTAGTGCTTTAATGCAACAAGTGAACCTTTCATGGCTCAATATAAGGCATCTTCTTTTGAATTGCATCCTTTTAATGGCAGCTACAGACATGCATGTATTTTTGGACACTGAAGATTTTTCTGGCCCAGAAATAAGTTGGAATATTGTTATGGTAAAGAGGATTAGTCCACCCCCAAACAAAAGGGTCAATTCATTGCTTGCAACCAAAGCTAGGCTTTTAACAGGTGTAGGTGGGAAAACGGTATAATAATAATAGGGGGTTTTTTTTGTTATTGATTGTTATGGCTCGAAAGGAAAGAAAAGGACTGGTTCAAAAGAACTAGGCAGATATTTCCACAGAAATGATTGTGATCATAATCAACCTTTGCACTAGAGATGGCTTATATAGAGCAGGATGGGCACACCAAGCCCTCAAGGATACTTTAGTGCCCTTCCACACAGCCATCTAACCCAGAATATCAAGGCAGATAATCCACAATATCTGCTTTGAAGTGGGTTATCTGAGTCCACACTGTCATATAATCCAGTTCAATGTGGATTTTATACAGCTGTGTGGAAGAGGCCTGAATGAATCTTGACTTCTACCCTTTTTCTGACAAATGAGTAGAGTAAAAACTATAGCAAAATATGCTGCAGGATGTCCCACCAAAAAAAGTTTTTGTAGTTTGATAAACCTCTAAGCTTTAATGAAAAAACCAATTAGGAAATGACATATATAACCCAGGAACAAAAACCATGTTACATAGTGTAATCAAAGCACTTCCAAATGATGACCATCCAGCCTGTTTAAAAAGCTAATATTCAGGTGGAATGTCTTTTCTTGCAGTTTTAAGCTGTTGCCCTGGAGTAGCAAAAAACCAGCTGGTGCCATCTTCAATATAACATCATTTCAAATTTTCATTTCCTTGTACTATAAAAATAAGACACGTTGCCTCCCACAAATGGCTAACATGGACCTATGTAGTGAGGCTCAATGGCATCCACAAAAGCAGTGCCCATAGCATGGATTCTCCAGAGAGAATTTTGAATTCTTCCTCTCAGTCTTCTGGGTTCTTATTAGATGAATGTTTCTTCAGGCAGAACACATTGCAGTAGCACACTATAGAGTCCTTAGCATGAGTCCTGTCCTTTCATCTTGGATTGTTTTTTATCTGACTAGCTTGGGTACCTGGCAATGCCCGGGTTATTTGAAAAGGGCCTTGTTTGTTTTTGAATGTGAGATAATATCAGTTTGGTCATATGTTGCTCTATTTCTTAGAAAAGAACTCAATCTTTGCTTTTGTTGTTTATGATGCTCCCATTAGAAAATGCATAAGGATGTGGGTGAACTACAATTCCCTAAAATCTTGGGTCAATCCTCCCAATACTCCCCCAGTATTCACAGTTCGCCATGTTGAGTCTGTGTGCCAAATATGGGTGACCTATAACTCCTGGATGTCAAGGTCAATCACCCCCAAACCCTGCCAGTATGCAAAGTTGGCTGTGTTGGGTCTGTATGCCAAGTTAGTTGCAGGTCCATCGTTGGTGGGGTTCAGACTGCTCCTAGATTGCAGCTGAACTATACATCTCAGTCACTACAACTCCTATAAATCATGGTGAATTCTCCCAAAACCTCTCTAGTACATTCAGTTGCTGATGAATTCCTCTGTTTGCTGTGTGCCATAGAAAAAGGTAGAAAAGGGTTAAGGGAGAGGCAGTGGGTGGGGTCATGCAAATAGAGAGAAAAAGGAACACTGGGATGTGCTCACTGTAACCTACAATGTCCTGGGAGGGAGTGACTTGGTGGCTCCTCAGCACTGAGAACTATAGCCTGTTTATGGAGGCCGGAAGCTGTCTGCGTGAGCAGACACCTGTGCCGCATACACACATACAGATTTTCACTTTTATTATGTGTATAGATTATGCATGTAGGCCCATGCAATCCAGGATGGCAGTTCTTGCAGTGGGCGGAAGAAATTCTTCAAATGCTTCCTGGAGATGCTACCATTTGTTGCCATACATCCCTCAAAAAGTTATTTTCTTGAATTGCCGCTCCTACAATGCCACTGGTCATTCTGGTTTGGGGATTCTAAAAGTTGTGGCCCAGAGAAACAAACTGTCACATTTATGAAATATTAGAGAGGTGTAGCAAAAGCCATCCCCCCCCCCCCCAAGTGTAATCTTGTGTGTGTATATCTATATATATAAAAGAGTGATGGCATCATGGCAATTCACAAAACAACAAAAGTACAGGCCCCTCAACCTCAAAATTTGACAACACAACCCATCATCCACGCCTCAAGGTTGATACAACAAAAAGAAAAGAAAAATAAAGTCCTAATTAGAGGGAGAGCAATAATTTTTTTTATCCAATTGCTGCCAGTTTAGAGGGCTAATCTCTGCCCATCCTAATCATTTTTCCTAATTGCAGCATTCATACTTGCCTCCAACAAACAAACAAAAAACCAATCAGAAATATTGTATATTCACAACCTTTAGGAAATAATATCCCCTGATGGCGCAGCGTGTTAAAGCGCTGAGCTGCTGAACTTCTGGACCGAAAGGCCACAGGTTTGAATTGGGGGAGCGGAGAGAGCCCCTACTGTTAGCTCCAGCTTCTGCCAACCCAGAAGTTCGAAAACATGCAAATGTGAGTGCATCAATAGGTACTGCTCCGGCGGGAAGGTAACACCGCTCCATGTAGTCATCCCACATGACCTTGGAGGAGTCTACGGACAACGCCGGCTCTTCGGCTTAGAAATGGAGATGAGCACCAACCTCCAGAGTAAGACACGCATGGACTTAATGTCTGGGGAAAACCTTTACCCTTGACCTTAACTACCACCAATTCCTCAATACTTTATTTCCCAGACCACCAGACTTCGCCACAGCAACGCGTGGCCGGGCACAGCTAGTATATATATAATTTGAACACAGGAAATGTGATTGCTGTAGTGTTGGAAGAGTGTTGGAACAAGAGTGTTGGAGAGATTTTTCACATATCCATCATCTATTCCCAGGGCATCTTTCTTTTCAATGTTGCCTACTACAAGCCATTGATCTACAACAACAGTTACACCTACCCCTGGTGGGGAGAAGCCATCGGCTGGGGTTTTGCACTATCCTCCATGCTGTGTGTCCCTCTTACCGCCCTCTACAAACTAATCCGTGCCAAGGGAACGCTGGCAGAGGTAAGACAGGTTTCTAAATTGGTCGAACTTTAAAAAAAAGATGGGGATTCAGGACACTCATGACTAGCAAGTGTGGGTCTGGATGCATGTGCAAGATAACTTGCCACATAATGTCTAGAATACAACAGTAGTGAACAAAGTTTAGCATCTACAATAGTCTAGCTATCATCCATAAATCAGACATGGGGATCCATGCTGAAGTCACATACGTGGAACTGAACTTCTCATCAGAAGATTCAGTGAAATCAGCCAACTGCCACTGTTGAGCAATGACTGGGCTGGGCAGGGTTGGGCAAGTGTGGAATTTATAGCACAGGTGGATAGTGTGTGTTTGTATGATACAGCAATAGTTTTCAAGCTATAGTCCTCTAGAGTATTATACTTCAATCCACAGTCATTGTAAAAATATGGTCAAGTGTTAGGAATTCTGAGATCTGAAGTCCCAGGCATCAAGATGGGAAGAGTTTGAGAACCAATGCCATAGGGCAAAAATGATAACTTGCCCCTGCCGGTGACATCATTAATTTGCAAAGGGAGAGTGTCTCTTCATTCACTAAGGCTTTTCTTGGCAGCCTTGACCACAGCTTGGAAAGTTACTTGGCTGCTAGCTGAGGGATTTGGGATGCTGCAGTCCAAAAAAGCAGCACTTCTAATCCCTCAGCTAGCAGCCAAGTAACTTTCCAAGAATTGAAACCAGAACATTCATTGGTTATGCACGGGCCAGTCTGATTCTGTTTAGTCAGGCTTCTCTCAACATGCTCAACTTCGTTTCGTGTTCAAAAAGGGGCCACAATCATTCATTGCCATTCTGCTAGTAGTAAGACTGAAGGCGTTTCCACACAGGACTAAAATCCACGCCGAAGCAGGTTTAAATAACCTGCTTTGGCGTGAGTTTCAGTCCCCACACCCAAACAAAAACCTGGGCTTTCCCAAGGAGGGTGGCTATATGCCATCCCGATTAAAATCCCTTAGTTCCGAATTAATTTGTTTTTACAGGAGGCATAATTTGGACGCCTCTGGTAAAAACCGAGACATGTCGAGCATTTTGGGTCTGTCTAGATGAGACCTGAGTGCGTGTATATGTGCTTCCAGGTTTATGGCGACCCCATGAATTTCACAGGGTTTTCTTAGGCAAGGAATACTCAGAGATTGTTTTGTCAGTTCCTTCCTCTGTAATATTTCAGGTATTTCTTGGCTGTTTCTCAACTAACGACTAATCAGGACTGGCCCTGTTTGGCTTCCAAGATCAGACAGGATCTAGTACCTTTAGGGCATGCTTTTAAATGCTCCTGTAATCCTTGAAATGCAACGTGGATTTTTTTAAATGTAAATGTATGGGGAATGTAAAACTGGGGAACATCCTATTACTTGCCCTCTAGTAAAGATAAAGGTTTCCCCTGACGTTAAGTCCAGTCGTAACCGACTCTGGAGGTTGGTGCTCATCTCCATTTCTAAGCCGAAGACCCCTCCAAGACCCCTCCAAGGAGATGTGGCCGGCATGACTGCATGGAGCGCCGTTACCTTCCCGTCGGAGCAGTACCTATTGAGCTACTCACATTGGCATGTTTTCGAACTGCTAGGTTGACAGGAGCTGGAGCCAACAGGGGCCGCTCATGCCGTTCCCGGGGTTTGAACCTGGGACCTTTTGGTCTCCAGCTCAGTGCTTTAACGCACTTTGCCACCGGGACTCCTCTATGTACCTGTTAAACATAGGTTAAAACTGCAGCTAAACAAATTAGATATTAAACTAAACCTAGCAGAAATATTTTTTTAAAAAAGTATTTTTTTAAACATTCAGGCTGCATATAACCTATAATTTGGTTATAACTTTTTTAAAATGCTCTAGGAGAGCTCTGGTTTACATTCATTGAAATGAGTCTTCTCTGGGTATTGGTCTACCTATGTCAATGATGGACAACCTTTTGCACTTGGTGTGTCAGAATTCACCAAAAAACCTAGCATGACTTGGGTGGTGTGTCACTTCGAGAAAAAAACCCATAATTTCACAATATATATAGTTTAAATAACAAAAATATATAATTGTAATATATAACTGTATTCAATAAATCAAAAACTATTTACTACCATTATTTCCATGTACAACAATCTATAGTACCTCTTGCAATTTCCACGCTGACTTCTCTCTATTGTAGTTTCAATGTAGTCATGAATAATGAATAATATAATAATATAATAGTAATAATAGAATAGTATACTACAATAATAATAAAATAATAATAGAATATATATATAATGTAATGTGCATAATTCCCATGGAGTAAACAACAAAACCACTGGACCAAATCACACCAAATTTGGCCACAAAAGACATTAGTCATCCAATAAATCTGCATTCGGCAGCGTGTCAGCACAAACGGCTAGGCATGTCAGTGCTGACACGCATGTCATAGGTTGGCCATCACTGACCTATGTAGATGTCACAGAATTTGTTTTAGCTTTTTAAAAAAGAATGCACATTGATGGAGTGGCATGGTTATGCAATTGAATCGGAAGAGCTGAATGGGGAAAGGTATATAAAAGGGGCATGTAGACAACATGTGTGTCTCAGTGCTCCTTGTGCCTGGGAATGCTTGCTACTTTGTGGGAGGGAGAATGAGTAATGAACACAGAGAACACAGAGAAGGTATTACACACTGATTTACAGTACAGAAGTTGATGTAGATTGGCATTTGTCAAAACATCTCTCTCTCTCTTTCTCTCTACCTCCCTCCTCTACAGCGCTGGCACCACCTCACCCAACCAATCTGGGGGTTGCACCATTTGGAATACAAGGTGCCCGAATCCGATATTGGCGTTCTGACCACCTTGACCCCGGTCTCAGATGGGAGCGCCAAAGTTGTCATCTTGGAAAGCGTGATGTGACCAACACCCGCTCACTGTACCCTAACAAGAAGCATCATTTCTCTGTGCCACTCGACCCCTGGGTTTTGGTTGGGATGGGAGGGGAATGCATGTTGCCTGCCATGAGCTGAGTTGGGGGGCAGTGCTCCCTGTGTGTTGGGAAAAGGTATTACTGGTTCTTTATCCACTTCCCACCTTTACATCTCTGGGCCCAGAATTAACCCTGGCTGAGCAGGAGAGATAGCCAACTGCTTCGATCTCTGAGTGAAAGGTGGGAGCTTTAAAGGCCATAGGGGTGGTGGGAGGGACGGGGGGAAAGAGAGCCTTAGATTTACATTTTTTTAAAAAGAAAAAAACATTATTTTTAAAAAATAAAGTATTTTAAATTTCTATATATACATTATATATAAATAAAATAAATATATATGTGTGTATTTAGCCAAATGCATGGGAGGCAGAGTACCCTCCCACCAAATAGGTTGTATTTTTGGGATCCAGAATTCCTAAACTTTTATTTCCCTGCCCTCTGCAATCATACCTGGCTCCAGTTGGGAGATCTGATTCCTATCTCCAACCGGTGTGAGGGATGCAGAGTCACAGAGGCAATTGGAAAAAGCAAGAAGGGTTAGAAAGGGCTATGGGAACAAGGACACCTGGGATTTGGATGGGGAGATAAAGCCAGTAGTTTGCAAACTGCTAGGGCCCTCTCCTCAACTCCTTCCCAGTTTGGTTGGGTTGTTAAATGTGCTCGTTCTTACAGCATGTCCACAGACAATTGGGTCCATGCAGTTGCCTTGCCTTCTGGCCCCATTGCAAGGAGACTGAATGTGACAGCAGCCCTTTTTGGCCTCTCTTGATCAGCCAGTCTCAGTATTACGGGAAGTCCCTTTCCCTACCTTTACTTCTCTGGCTGACATTTATAATCATGTGGAAAGGAATTACAATCTTTGTCTACCTGGGAGCTGCCAAAGCTTGGAAAAGTTAGCTCGTTCAACTACAACTTCCAGAAATCCCCAGGTAGCTTAACAGTATTCTAAAACTTACCATTACCCCAAAGAGTAGGGAGTGTCTTTATCCATCCATACAGCTGATGGAGGAAAGAGCTAGGATGTCTTAATTCAGAATAGAAAGGTTCTTTTGGGACAACCTTGCTTCTTTCCCACCTCCCTTCTCTTGTGAGCGCCGGTAGTGAGTGATTTTTTTTTTTCGTGTCAGGAGCAACTGGAGTTGCTTCTGGCGTGAGAGAATTGGCCGTCTGCAAGGACGTTGCCCAGGGGACGCCTGGATGTTTTGATGTTTTTACCATCCTTGTGGGAGGCTTCTCTCATGTCCCTGGAGCTGATAGAGGGAGCTCATCCGTGCTCTCCCCAGGTGGGATTTGAACCTGGCAGCCTTCAGGTCAGCAACCCAACCGTCAAGTCACAAGGCTTTTATCTCCTAGGCTACCGGAAGTTCCTAGTGAGTGATGAAAATAACCCGCCAAGCTCTTACGTCCTCAGTGGTGTTTTTTTACACACTGGAGGTTGTACATTAGAAAATGAAGCAGACATTGAGTTGCCTCCCTCACTTGCAGTATTCAAGACACAAGACCATTTTGTACAGTGGCTGGGAGATATGTTCTCTGTTGTTCCTTGCCGTTTCAGTATCTGTGTACCAGACTTGTGTGCTGGAAGAGAAGAGGAATGTAGAATTCTCCCTTAACAGAGTCAATTTGATTCCAGCAGAGGGTTCAAAGTGTTAAGAGATTAAAATAAAGACAAAAGAAGTGATGCGAAAAGACAGGAAGGTTACAAGTAAGGGCCCTTCCACACAGCCCTATATCTCAGAATATCAAGGCAGAAAATCCCACAATATCTGCTTTGAACTGGGCTATCTGAGTCCACACTCAGATAATGTGGGATTTTCTGCCTTGATATTGTGGAATATAGGGTTGTGTGGAAGGGCCCTAAGAAGATGTGTTATCTGGAAATACCTCCCCACCCTTCCAAATTGCCATGGAGCTAGAAACACTCCTAAAAAAGAACCCAGGTGTCCTGTGTCTCCTAAGCCAAGACTATGTTTCAGACTTTTCCCCTGCATGAGAGATAAAATACCAACATCTACCTGAATATCAAGGATGGGGAACCTGCAGCCTTGCAGATATTAGACCACCACTATCGTGATTCCTCTCGTGTTCCTCATGTAAGATGGGGTTGATGGGAGTTGGGGTCAATCAGCAACCAAAATCCTGTTCAGTACCAGCAGATCCATATACAGTTGTGATGTACCAGCCAATCTTTTGGTGGTTGTGTCAGATCCTTGCCAGTAATGAGAGATCTTTGCCATTGCAGGTGCTGGGGACTATGGGCAAGGGGCTACTGGATACATCCTTATCTAACAAAAACAAGATCCCTCAAACTGGAATTACACAAGGATTATGGCCATAAATTGCAGGGCCAGTTTCCCCACCCCTGCTCTTCATCTAGTATCTGATGTTCCTCTGTGCTCAATTGCTCCTCCCAGAAGGCGGGGGACAACCTATTTGTGGCTTTTAATTTGCACATTTTGTAAAAGAGAGAGAAACACTGTATGTGTATATATATGTGTGTATGTGCATTTTATACATGCACGCACACGTCACTAGCAAACTGAACGTTAATTGTGTGGAAAGCTACCCACTTCTCTATTTTTTTAAGGAAGTATGCAAGAAAGAGAAATGATGGATTTTTCTTAATATTTTCTGCAGGGTATACAAAAATATATATGGCAGAAGAATGAGAGATATCACAGAATTTTATTTTGTGGCAAGAGTTATAAATATTCTGTCTATATTTGTTTCATAAAACATACATCTATACATATATATATATATATAGACACACATACATGTGAGATAACATAACAAGCCAACCTCATGATATAGGGATTGGGATATTTGGGGTTTTAGGGGATAGTGGGGTTGGGGAGGAGGGATTTTTTTTCAGTATAGCAGGTAGTGATGGTGGAGGGAAAGTGGACAAGATCGGCAGGGGGGTGGGTGGGGTTGAACTAAGCTGTGTCCACACTAGCCAACCCGTTGTGTGATTTGTTCCATCCTCTGCTCTGTGTAGCTTGCTTTTGTCTGCACCGGATACCGTCTTCTGCTGAGATCTGCTTTCAGGGCTTTTAATGTATTAATAGCAGCTCCTTCACATAACAGGTGAGACACTTCAGGCATGACAAAAGTCCTGGCACTGAAAGCTGAGTGTAACTTCCACATTCAGGTGCTGTTTATACCAAGAATACTAATGGCCTAATAGAATATGAACAGGAAAGGTTTCCAGTTCATGCCCTGCCTATAAGCCAACATTTGGGAATCTATGGTTTGTTTGGACTATGGGTTCCAGACTCCCCAGCCAGGTTGGTCCCTGTTGGCAGTCTGGTGGATTCTGAAACACAACCAATGTTCTGAAGCTCAGTTCAAAAGTATTGTGTTTGCTCCTATTGCAAAGAAGACATTGAACTGGAGGGATTCATCATCCTATAAGAGTCCTTCTTAAGGCTTGATGTTCAATTATTTTTTTATTATTGTTGTTTACTGTATTTATATCCCGCCTTCCTCCCCAAGGGGACTCAAGGCAGCTAACAGTCACACACTTTTGATCAATTTAAAACAAAGCAAATACAAAAATTTAAAAAACCAATTAAATAATACTGTGTGTGTTAGGTTACAAATACAGTAGAGTCTCGCTTAACCAACATAAACGGGATAAGAATGTTGGATAAGCAAAAATGTTGGATAATTAGGAGGGATTCAGGAAAAGCCTATTAAACATCAAATTACGTTACGGTTTTACAAATTAAGCACCAAAACATGTTTTACAACAAACCGATAGAAAAAGCAGTCTCAACTGCGCCCCCGTATGTTTTGCGCCCGAAGCGACCGCTTAATTCGCCTCATTGTTGGACCGGCTCTGGTCTCACTTATAAAGGTTCATAAGTAAGGCCAGCACAAAGAGCTTCTTAAACCAAAATACTAAATTCACTAGTTCTTTAATGCAAAAAACCAATAGAAAAAGCAGTTCAATACACTGTAACATTATGTAGTAATTGTTATATTTATGAATTTAGCACCAAAACATTGCAATGTATTGAAAAAATTGACTATAAAAACATTAATTACTAAAAGGCAGACTGTGTTGGATAATATAGAACATTGGATAAGCAAAGATTGGATAAGCGAGACTCTACTGTAGTCAAAATACTATAAATACAATTAAAATGCATTTTAAAATACCAAATCCCCCCGCCCAATCCTATATTTACTTTTAGTGGGAAAGAGCACGAGACATGCCTGTACCACCTTGCATTGGATCATCATACTTACTTCATTTTGCTGTGCTCACAGCTGTCCCTGTATTAGGCCTAATAGTCTACATGCAAGCTATCTGCTATTTCGTGCACTAATGTATGGAAAAATTTGTCATGTCTCAACTGTTTACTGTGATGTCTTTTGGTGCCAGTTTGGGCAATGAGTTTAGATCCTTTCCATTCTGGTCGTCCTCTTCTTCCATCAGTTTGCTTATCGGTCCCACTCTGGCTAATTATTGAATGCTTACTTGATCTGTTGCCTGCCTTCTAACCACTTAAATAGAAATATATTTGTATATTACCAAAATGTCTAATATGGGTGCCTTTCTGAGATGTTTGTCATATGATCAGCCTAAGGTTGTATGTGACTCAGTGTTAGAATGAAAAGGCCATCTTTTAACGTTTTCCTCTGTTGTTTCCCTTTATGGTAGATGATCAGAGCCAAAATAGCCTCAAAAGATCTGTGCTTTTTATTCTCAGCCACAAAAGTCAAGGCTGCCCTTCTGCCCCCCTGCTGTTCAACTAAAATTGAACTTTGCAGTCCTCTTTCTCAGGCCCATATCTGCTCAGGTTCAACAAGCTTTATTAACAGAGGCGCCCTTTCAGTCTTTTGCACTGGCCCACATGTCCATTTGTACATGCTTCATAATCATCTTTCCAGTATTTTTAAATGATTTTTTTGCACGCGCACATGCACACACCACTTTGAGCAACATCTAATGGGGGGTACAAATCAAATGCAATTTTGTTTTGATTTTTAAACAAAACCTACTGCAATTGCATCCCCTAAACCAGTGGCTCTCAACCTGGGGTCCCCAGATGTTTTTGGCCAACAACTCCCAGAAATCCCAGCCAGTTTGCCAGCTGTTAGGATTTCTGGGAGTTGAAGGCCAAAAACATCTGGGGACCCCAGATTGAGAACCACTGTCCTAAATGGAAAGAACAGCTGTTTTTCCACCTCCGTTATAAGAAAGAAAAAATTTCCTATGTTGTAAACAGAATACAAACAATGAAAGAAAAAGCAGCATGTAAGAACAATATGTTAAAAAAAGCAATATATTAATTTAAGGATTCTGCTGTGGGAAGCAGAAGTCAGTTTTGGTACAGGAAATGGATAAATTCCAGGTTATTATTCTTTTTGGCACTTTGGGAAAATTAATTAGGATCTCATCAATCCTGTTAAAAATTATTGCTACTAACATACTGGTCTGTTTTTCATTTCTTTTCCGAAACATCTATTTCAATGCCCTGTGGCTCCGACCCCATACCCTTCACAAAATTGTAAATACTGTGCCATCCAGTGATATTTTTATTCACTCTTTCAGCAGTCCTATTGAATCTTTTGCTTTTCAAAGCCATTCTGCTGCTGCCACTTGGACTTTCAGTAATGTGAGCAATGGTGGTCATGGAGGAATCATTAGACATAAAACTGGCCAGGGATTACTAGCACTGTAGGAATTAATCCCTGGCCACTTGTGATAATTGATGACCACTTTTCCGATCTCGGTGGACAATCACATTATAGGTTTGCCTCAGAGCTTAGGAAAGTTACCTTTTTTGGACGAACCCTTAAGAAACCCCAGCCAGGCAGTCATGTGATTCCAAAATAAGTTCTGCTTTTTGTCCAGCTTGAGATGGAAGGGGTGTTTCTAGCATAGGAGTGACACATCCCTTGCCAATTTTACACTTCTCTAATGGTTCCTCATCTCTTCCCCAGTTCTCCTTTTCCGCATAGCCGTTAGTGCTGGTCTCTGCCTGACACAGGCCCTGTGCCACCCCACATTACCAGTAAACAACAGGACCTTTGATACAGGAGTTTGAGGTTCCAGGACTTCAGACTGAAGAAGAGTTGAAATTCAGCCAGCTTTTGCTGTGGGAGTCTCCCCGCCCACCAACCCCCCATGCCAAAGGCTATTAGCCACTGGCATAGGTTGCCAAATACACAGCCATCAATTTCCTCTCTCATTCCTAGACCAAAGCAAACCTCTAAAGAGATGATAAATTTAACTGCCTTGCTCATATAATGATTAGAGAGGAATTTGAGCCCGCTTGCCAATTATCTGTACTCTTTTGTTCTTGCTCTCAGTCGGGCAGCACTCTCCTTACGTGCTGAACTGTGGCACTAGTTTATTTATTTGTACACACTTTTCATGTTTCCTATACTAAAATGCAAGGCTAGAGTCAAGGTAATATGGCCATCCATATTTTCCATTATTGGATCCTGCGGACATGAGTTGACATGGCATAGGAGGTGCAAGGTGAATTGTGTAAATATTAATTCTGGGCTTCTAGTCACATTTGTGCTCTGAGATCTGAGAATTTCTAACCAGTCCCACCAGTTCCTGTTTCCATGAGAATTGTTGGAATTCCTCTCTTTGCCCATTCTCCCTGCGCAATTGGGTCCCTTGCTATGGATATTTCCAAGCACTTGTTGCTTCTGATAAGATGGCCGCAGCTTTGTGAAAGTGCCAAGTCTTATTTAGTCTCCTTTCAAAGGAAGGAGCAAGTGGCTATCACCTGCTCAGGGCCAGATTTCTCACAGAAGGGCAAATCCATGTCTTCTCACACATACACGCGCGCGCACATGCACTCACGCCTGCATTCGCAGCACTGTGGGAGAATCTAAATGCCGTCTTCCAGGGTTTCAGCTTTAACTCCACCAGTGTTGTCTCAATGCCAAGTGTTGTTTCCAAACCGTCCCCTTTGCGCCCCGAGCCCTGCCTAGTGCAGGTGATGTATACTGTTTGTGGTTTTTCATTTTTGTGCGCTGACTTTATCATGGAACATAGCAATAAAAGGAACCACCCTGACTTTCCATCCAACTGAATGTTCGTGTTTCTGTCTTTATTGAGGATGGCAGGGAGGGGGTGAAAAAGGTAGGGAAGGAAATTCTGTGTAAAAGCCATTAGATCTGAATGTAGATTCTGAACAGAATTCTTGCAAGCTTACACACACATTAGGCAAGAAGTACAAAAAATTCTGAAATGGCATATGTATATAATCGTCCAGTCATTTCCGACATATGGCAAGCCTAAGGCAAGCCTATCATCGGTCTTGGCCAGATTTGTTCAGAGAGGATGTGCCTTTGCCTTCATCTGAGGCTCAGAGTATGACTTGTTCAAAGTCACCCAGTGAGTTTCTACACTGAGTAAGGATTTGAACCTTGGTGTCCAGAGTCATATTTATTATTTGTTTACCATATTTATATTCTGCCTTTCTCAACCACTGGGGGACTCAAGGCAGCTTACAAACAGCACTACGTGGTGCCTAAGGCATAAAACATAAAAATGTTACATTAAGATTAAAGTAAGCATACATAAAAACATATTTTTAAATACAATCCAATGTTAAGACACAGCATCCAAAAACAATGGCTAAGGCCGATCCAGAGTCAATTGCACGATTTCAAGTAAACTTACTGCACAACTACTTCTCGAAGGCTTGCTTCCAAAGCCAGGTGTAAAGAAGTGTGAAGTTTTTAGTTTACAGATGTCATGTTTAATTGCGTTTTAAAAATCATGTTTAACTATGTTTGAAAGGGTAAGTAAAAGAGTTACCAGTGCGTGGGGGATGGTAGCCAGCTCAGCATTCTGAGGCTGGTTGCCATAGTAACGAGGGCGGAGCCAACCGCCGTTTGGGGAAAAAGGAGGTAATGTTTTAAAAAGCGGTTAGTCTGTGCTCTGTTGAAGCTCAGGGAAGACTGATCCTCAGTGAAGGTATCAGGGTGGCTCAAATGTTTCATTTTGGGTCAATTTAAAATAAGTTTGGTGACTTATTTTAAGGTAGTCTGTAATCTTAATTACTGTTAAGACTGATTCTCAGTTGGAGAATCAGGGAGACTCAAGTGCTTATTTGAGTCAGTTTAAAATAAGTTTGGTGGCTTATTTTAAGGTAGTCTGTTTCCAGATAAGGAACAGATAGTCTGTGATTGAAATTCACAGGGTGACTGCAGTTTAAAGCAGTAGAGAAAAAGTAATGTTTTAAGAAGTTTGAAACACCTCAATATAGCTTCGCAACTGTTAGTCCAAGTGCCTCTAAAAAGAAGTTACTGTATCCATTAGGCTTCTGCCAGAATAAACGTGTTATTGTTCTTTTTAACATCTCAGTCTCTGAAATCTATATTACCATCAAAAGCAAACAAGAAAGAAGAAAAATAAATTTTAAAAATCTCTTGTCTAAGTAGCCAGTGAATATATCATCCCATAGTGGTGGCCGCACTATAAACATCTTTAATAACTGGTGGCAGCGGATATAAAATATATAACAATAATATAAATATAATTAATTAATAGAAACTCCTCCACATCTCCGCAATTGGTGTCAGAGGTGGGATTTTACAAAGATTTCTTCCCCCTTCCTGACATCTTGGCAATTTGGTGGCTGTGGTGGGATCAAAAGAATTCCCCCTGCCTAGAAGAACCTCAGCCGTTATTAAACTTCTCTGCACCAGGTTTTAACTCTTTCTGAAATCCAGGAGGAAGCGGGCTGACCAGACATCACTAGGAAGGGAGTTCCACAGCCGAGGGGCCACCAATGAGAAGGCACTATCTCTCGTCCCTACCAATCGTGCTTGCGAAGGTGGTGGGACCAAGAGCAGGGCCTCTCCAGACAATCTCAGACTCCGAAGTGGCTCATAGGGGGAGTCCAATGCTGAAACTTATTACCCCACACTAACTCTTGGTCACTTCATACTCTCTAACATTTCATAGCAGAAAACCAGGCTATATGTAGTCAAGCAACATCAGAGTGTAATCAAGATGGTAAAAGGGATGAACGAAGGACAGGCAGGCTAAGAGAGGCTGCAGCAATTTGCTTGTCTCTGAATCCACCTTTCCTGTTGGGTTAACAAGAAGCTTTTTATTTTGCAGTTCCAAACTGCATTATATGGCATTGTAGATGCAGCCTCAGATTTGAATGAGTTGAATGATATACTATGAGTAACTGTGATTGATGCTTTATGACAGCACCAGGGAGTGCCCCTTGATATAAGGTCATCCCTAAGTCTAAGGTTTATAGCTCAGGATCTGGGATAATCCTGATTTGACAACCTGACACAAGAGATAGTAAAATTAGAAAATTATTAAGCTTAAAGTCCAACTGAAATGCTCATGTTGGCAGGAGAGGAAAAGATAACTATTACAGTTATTTAAGTTTAAGTTGCCAGCATCCAATAGTGGCCTGTCTAGAAAATTTGAAACTTGAAAATGCCATTTTCCATTTTGCTCCATGTTCCCCTTCTCTTGGTCTTGAGCTCAGGACAAAAAAAAACTGTATGAATTTTTAAAAACCCCATTTTTTGTCTACACCACCCAAACACCCCTTCCTTCCTCTCACCACTATAACATAAAATTAACACCTATATGTGCAGGAGTTAGGGGTACAGGACTCCTGTGAAAATAGAAAAACCACAGATAAAACATCCCACTCTTTCTACCCAAGAACATCTGTCTAGGACTCTCTTGGTCATACATCATGATTCTATGGTCAACTAGAAAACTTAGAGCAGTGGTTCTCAACTTGGGATCCCCGGATGTTTTTGGCCTGTTCCTGGTGTTATTTGGGGCACTGAGTCAGAAAATTGCATTGGATAGACCACATCAGCTTTAGATTATTAAATATGGTTTTATGTGGGCGAGCAGATGACAACACAGATGACGACTATTGGATGACATATGTTGTGTATCAGAAACTAGGGCTGATGTGGTCTATCCAATGCAATTTTCTCATTCAGCACCCCAAATAACCAAACAAATCTAAAGTTGACCAAAAACAGATTCATAACCCTTTTGGTTCTAATGTTGGAGAGTGGTCTCTGGTTAAAGTGATCCCTGGTCAAAAAAAGGTTGGGAACCAATGCACTAGAGCAGGGGTCCCCAAACTTTTTAAACAGGGGGCCAGTTCACGGTCCCTCAGACTCTTGGAGGGCCAGACTATAACTGAAGAAAAAACTATAAACAAATTCCTATGCACACTGCACATCTCTTATTTTGAAGTTAAAAAAAAACCAAACAGAAACAAATACAGCCTCAATGTTAATCATAATCATAATCATAATAAAAATAATAAAAAGGGTTGGATGCATCACACAGCCCTAAACGCTTGGGAACCTGTGATTTTGTGACACGAAATCCAGCATACCGTATATACTCAAGTATAAGCTGACCCAAATATAAGCCGAGACACCGAATTTTACCACAAAACAACTGGGAAAACATTGACTCCAGTATAAGCCGAGGGTGGTAAATTTCAGAAATAAAAACAGATACAAATAAAATTACATTAATTGAGACATTGGTAGGTTAAATGTTTTTGAATATTTACATAAAGCTCAAATTTAAGGTAAGACTGCCCAGCTCTGATAAAATCATTATTCTCATCTTCTTCAATGTAAATGTGCTTATGTATACTTTTAATAATGATAGAGTTAAATAATACATGTAATAATAATAATAATAAATACAGGGAAATATAACAAGTAATAATAAATAGAGTAAAATTATAAATGCAATAATAATAATAAGATCAGAGTGAAATAATAAATGTATTAATAATAAGAAGAAGAAATATAGTAAAATAAATGTAATAGTAGCAACAATAATAGAGAAAAAGAATAAATGTAATAATACCAATAATAATAGAGAAAAATAAGAAATGTACCATATATTCTCAAGTATAAGCTGACCCAAATATAAGCCAACCAGGACCCTCACCCGAGTATAAGCTGAGGGGGGCTTTTTCAGTCTTTAAAAAAAGGCTGGAAAACTAGGCTTATACTCGAGTATATACAATACAATACTTATCCAACACTCGCTTATCCAACGTTCTGGATTATCCAACGCATTTTTGTAGTCAATGTTTTCAATACATTGTGATATTTTGGTGCTAAATTCGTAAATACAGTAATTACTACATAGCATTACTGCGTATTGAAGTACATTTTCTGTGAAATTTGTTGTAAAACATGATGTTTTGGTGCTTAATTTGTAAAATCATAACCTAATTTGATGTTTAATAGGCTTTTCCTTAATGCCTCCTTATTATCCAACATATTCGCTTATCCAACATTCTGCTGGCCCGTTTATGTTGGATAAGTGAGACTCTACTGTATATATCTTGTTTGCTGTGTTATACTGTGTCTTTGTGTCAATAATAATAATAATAAAGAGGATTGGAAGAGACCACTTGGGCCATTTAGTCCAGCCCCCTTCTGCCTTTGTGCACAAAAAGCACCAGCAATTAATTAATTAATAATTAAATTAAAATAATAATTAATAATTAAAATACCATTATAAACAAGCAAAGTTCTGGAAGGCACGAACCGGGCGAGGGAGGAGGCGGGGGCCAGATAAATGGCTTCGATGGGCCGCATGTGGCCTCCGGGCCTTAGTTTGGGGACCCCTGCACTAGAGGATCTACTGATTCCAGAGAGGTATTCTTCCAATATGATTCTGTTGTCAATTTCTGGTAAATGTCAACCATATCGTTGCACTGGAGGATCTAGAGTAGTGGTTCTCAACCTGTGGTCCCCAGATGTTTTGGCCTTCAACTCCCAGAAATCCTAACAGCTAGCAAACTAGCTGGGATTTCTGGAAGTTGTAGGCCAAAACACCTGGGGACACACAGGTTGAGAGCCACTGCTCTAGAGAGTCTCAAAGAGAACATTTTAATCAAATCCATGAATAATCAAATCCACAAAAGTCAACCCTGCAATGTGGAGGACTGATTATAATCGCCTTAGCCTCATCTTTTTTTAAAAAAACTTACTACAGAAGTCAAAAGACTCAAGGTTAAGAATTTCAAATTTCAGTTTCCTGGAACAAATAAGCAGCCTTTGTTCGATGCCTCACGTAGAATATTATAAACTATCTGAATACACAGCCAGCCTTCTGCTGATTTTCTCTTATTACTTGATGGTTTGAAACTTTTTAACCCTTACAATTGGTTGAACCATTTCTTTTTTTCCTAATGATTTTTATTAATTACCCATTTTCCAATATAATAAAAAAGCAAAATGAATAAACAATGCATACACACGATGAAAAAACTTTAAAAAGCGGGTGAGGGGTAGATAATAAAATAACACTATAACAACAAAACCACCCAGTATAAACACTTCCGATTGTCTTTGGAGTGATCTAGTCTTTTCTTCCATCCTAAACCAGTTCTTAGCCCATCTGTCACAGACAGAACGCCACCAGATAAAGTTCAACACAGTTTATTAAAGGTACAAAACTAAAAAGTGCCCGTATGAAACAAAGGACTAGGCAAACACTTGCCTTCAGTGTAAAAGATACACAAAAAAGACTCCGCTGATACTAAAAGCGGTTCAAAAGATAAACCGGATTAAACGGGAGTTTAATCCGGGTTAAACAGAAAATGCTTACTTCAGCCCGGCAATTTAAACAAACAAAAGTTGATAAACAAGGATTCAAAGAAACATAAAAAGCTGGCAGCAGATTCCTCTCTGCTACTCGAAGGCTGCAAATGAGTAACTAAGGTGTTACTCCTCCGTGCAACAAACGGAATCCGGATCCAGGCACTTCAATCAGGGTAGCAACGGTCAGCAGGGTTCCAGTCCGGTCTGAGGTCGAAAGCCAGGTACAGATGTCTTTGGTTCACCAATTCCACCGAAAGCCACAGAAGGGGTAGTCCGAAGTCGTAGTCAGTCAGTCAGTCCAGCGTCAATCCAGAATAGGCAAATAATGTCCGTCAAGAAGACGACGGAGGTCCAAGCTAATAAGATTAAACACAGGTTGCACAACAAAAGCCCACACAGTTCCTCCCGCCGTCTATGCCCAGTGTCCTTGGTAACTTACGTATTCACCAAACGAAACACACCCGTCTTCAGGAGATTCCCAACAAGAGCCCAAGCGTTCGTCCAGATTACCTTGCCCAACGCAATTAGCCCTGGATTCTAAACCCCATTTTATGCCAGTTTACAACTCCTCATCGCTGTCACCTGTTACCCTAATTCCAGGTGCCTCATCATCATCATCCTCATCAGAGCTAAAACACCTTTGACTACGCCCCACAGCATCCCCAGCTGTGGATCCCGTTCCATCCCTCCAACTCGTCCACGGGTCCGATCCTGCAACCCACCAGTCGCCTCCCATACTAGCATTGCCGGTGACACCCAAATCCTCCCTCACACGAGTCCATTCCATGTCATCCTCCTCTGAGCTAACCACCTCTTCCTCCATTCCCTCGGTAAAACCCTCAAAGGAGTCTTCGTCTGTTGGTTCTGCAAATAAGTCCCGCAGCCGTTTCCTTTCTCGCTCCTCAAGAGAGTCTGACTCTCGAGGAGTCTTACGACCACGTCTCCCAGTATCGGAGCCATAAGGCTCAACCATAACACCATCTCTCCTCTTTCTTTTAAAATCCGGCGGGATAATTCTTTATATTATTACTTTCTTCTTATTTCTAATCATGTAATCTTCTACTTTCAACCAGTCCATCTTCTTTATTGGTTTTCCTTGATGTTTCTTCATTAAATATGTAAATCTGTCAATGTTTCTCATTTCCCACAGTTTTAATATCCATTTATCTTTTGAAGGTATTCTGTTAAGTCTCCATACTTTTGCAAATACTATTCTTGCCGTGATCACTAGATAGTTTAATAATATTTCCTCATTCTTTTCTAATTTTATATCTGTAATACCAAGGAGATATAGCTCCGGTTTCATTTGAAATCTTTTCCCCATTATTTTTTGACACTCTTTTTGTATTTCTTTCCAATTTTTTTTTTTGCATGACCACCACATGTGGTAAAAGGACCCATCACTTTGATCACATTTCCAGCATTTCGTCTGTAATTTCTTGTTGTATTTGCCCAATTGTTGTGGCGTGATGTACCACCTGTACATCATTTTCTAACAGTTTTCTTTCAAATCAAAGGCATATGTGAACTTCATTTTTCTATTCCAGATACTTTCCCATTCTTCATATTTTATTGGTCTGCCTATGTTTCGGGCCCAGTGTATCATGCATTCTATTATTTGTTCCGTTTCTGTGCTCCATTCCAATAATTTCTTATATATTTTTGTGATTGGTTTTTTCTTCATCCAAAAAACTTTGTCCCAATAAGTTTTTCTCTCCATGAATCCTCTTTGTCGATCTATATTGTATCTTTCTTTTATTTGTCTATATTGAAACCAGGAGATGTTTTCAAAAGTTTTGGCAATCTCTTCCTGTGTTATTATCTTGTATTCTTTTCCTTGTCTTCTTAGGATGTCTTCGTAAGTAGGCCAACTCGTTCCACTTGATGTCCTCCTTTGCAGGGCTTCCAAGGATAAAACCCAGAGGGAGGTTTTAGGAAACATTCGTATTTTATACTTCTCCCAAATTTTAATCAATTGGTTCCCAATTTTTTTTGTTTTCTTTTTATTGTACCATACATAGGAGTGCCATCCCATTCTGAGATTGAATCCCTCTAGGTTTAGGATCTTTTCTCTATTCAACCAGAGCCAGTCCCTGATCCAAATAAGGGCACTGGCTTCATAATATAATTGAAAGTCCGGTATAGCTATTCCTCCTTTTCTTTTATCATCTGTTAAATTTTTATGCTTGATCCTTGGTTTTTCCCTAGCCAAATAAATTTTGTCAATTCTCTTTTCCACACTGTAAAGGCTTTCTGATTTTGTAGTATGGGTAGATTTTGAAATAAATAAAGTAGCTTCGGGAGGACACTCATTTTGATAGCAGATATCCTTCCTAGCAGTGACAATTTCAGATGTTTCCAATTGTTTAGTTCTGTCTTAATCTCTTTCCAACTTTTTCATAATTATTTTTCAATTGGATAAAAGAGGAACAAACAGTATTCCTGCTAAATAGAAATATAAAAGATAATGCTAGAACAATTCTGGACTTGATAGAATATTATGAAGAGAAAAATCATTAAGAAGCACTATTCCTAGCCCTAGACACGGAGAAAGCATTCGACAATATAAATTGGGATTTCATGAAATTATTGATGGAGTTTGATTGGGGATTTCAAATCCAAAACACAATAGAGGCCATATATGACAAACAAGAAGCCAACATAATTGTAAACGGGTTGCAAGCTGATAAGATAAAGATACAGAGGGGTACAAGACAAGGATGCCCTCTCTCACCGCTATTATTCATAATGACTTTAGAAATTATACTGAATAGTATAAGGGAGGACAAGAATCTAAGAGAGGCCAACATACAAGGACAAACATATAAGAGCTTTTGTGGATAATGTAATATGTGTTATTGAGGACCCAACTGACAATTTTAAAAAGTGGATGGAGAAGATAAAAAAATTTTGGAGAGGTGGCAGGGCTCAAGATAAATATGGAAAAGACACAAACATTGACAAAAATATCACAAAGAGACAGATGTTGCTAATTGAAAGAACAGGGCTGAAAATAATTACAAAAATGGCATGTTTATAACTGCCAAAATTCCCAGTGGTTGAACAATTTCTGATCAGGGACAAAAGTAAACAGAGATTCCTACTTTCTATTAAATAACCACTTGGGAAATGTAAAACTTATCTGTGTTTCTTATCATTAAATAACAGAATCAGTAACTGAACTGGGATGAATGTAAGACTGGAAGTCCAATCTAAGTCAATCCATTAAATTCAAAGATAATTGTCAACAAGTACCTTCCCCCCCTTTTTAAAAATAGAAACAAATTGCTTGCAATTAGTTATTCCTATTGGAAGGATGGAAAGGGAAACTGCTAAAGAAAAATAGTTGTAGCAACAATACAGACCTTAAAGCACTTTAAAAGTTCAAATCAAAAGTTCTTGATTTTGCGTTGATTTTGTCTGCATTGACTATTACTGGTTCTTGTCAAGCACTGATGTGTCCAATATTATGACTCCCATATCCATTGTTTTATTTATCCACATCCAACAAAACATATTTTCTCTAGTCCTTTCATGAGAGATTTAAAATAGTCTTTCCTTTGTTCATATGGATGAATTCCTTCCAGCAGCTCATGAAGAAAGAGTACATTTTAAATTCTGTTATGTCTCTCTCTCTGCTTCTTTCTTCCAACTGTCTCTGCGCCTGCTTAACTCAAGCCTGAACAAAATTGCAACAGTATCAAAAACTCCCAGGCTAAACAGCTCTCCAGACATGGCTCAACCAATCAGCTTCATGCATCTTATTTTACAGCTGGCACACACATTAACTGATTTCTTACATATCGTAACAAGAGGCTTTTAACATTTTCAGGAGAGAAAATTTAAGTGTGGGCTATCATAGACTCAGACTGCTAGAATTTGGCAGTCCTCCATAAAGTTTATTGCAATTGAGTCAGGACTGACAAAAGGGAGTATTTATTCACACTCTGCACTGTTAACTTAGGAAACCACAAATGTGGTGATGGACCCTAGCCAGAACATCTTTTTTAATAAGAAAAAGGGATTTAGACAAATTCATAGATAGGCGCATCAAGATTGTTTATTAACCAAGATGGTAAAAGAGCGCCTCTGTGACTAGTCGCTGCTGGACAACAGGGGAGCCCTCTTCTTCAGCCAAATGGTTTCTATGTCCTTATTTTTCAACATTTACTAGAGAGAGGCTAACCTCTCCCAGCGGTTTCATGTAGATGTTAAAAAGCATGGGAGAAAGAATGGAACCTTGCGGGACCCCACAGGTCAAAGGCCAGGGGTCCAAGCAGGTTTCCCCCAGCTTTACCAACTGGTTGTGGCCCTCCAAGAGTGGAACCACTGCAGAGGAGTGCCCCCAATACCCATTCCGGAAAGCTGCCCCAGAAGGATACCATGATTGATGGTATCGAAAGCCGCTGAGATGTCCAGGAGAAACAACAAGGACACGCTCCCCTTGTTGTCCAGAGGTCATCCACCAAGGTGACCAAAGCTGTCTCGGTGCCGTGACTAGGCCTGAAACCAGATTGCGATGGTTCCAGATAATCAGTTTCGTCCAAGAATCCCTGGGAAGTGGTTGTTTCAGGGGAAACAATGTTTGTTGATGGAAGGATAAGACTCCTTGATTAAACAATAGATAGTAGCAGTCCCAGGATGATGGGTTTGGGATTTCTTTCCTTATAGAATCATAGAATAGTAGAGTTGGAAGAGACCTCATGGGCCATCCAGTCCAACCCCCTGCCAAGAAGCAGGAAATCGCATTCAAAGCACCCCCGACAGATGGCCATCCAGCCTCTGCTTAAAAGCCTCCAAAGAAGGAGCCTCCACCACAGTGTGGGGGAGAGAGTTCCACTGCCAAACAGCTCTCACAGTGTGATCGAGGTGACCACCCTCCCCCCCAGGACTTTGTAAAAGATAGTTCAAAAATCAAGACTTTATGTTCTATATTCCATATATTTATAGTAGAAGGTGATTGAGACTTTTTACTGGAGTTTACTGTGGATTATCCCTGCACTCTGAGGCAAGAGATAACAACTTCATGAATTGTAAAATCATGCTGCTAAAACTCCACTTTTATGAATTTCCATATTGGGTTCCCCAGATGTTATGAACTTCGTACTTATCAAATGTTTTTCAATTGTTTATATCACTCATGATTCCCCTTTATGCAATGTAACTCACTTTTATGGATTCTCCCTTATTTCCATGAAATCTATCTGTCTGCCTATATGTATTTGTACTCTTTGGGATCCCCGGAAAATATGTATTTTTCCCAGCAGGGTTTATATTCCAACTTTGTTTTATTTTTCATTTTATTTCATATAATTGTCAAGTCATGAAATCAAATAGGAAATATTCTGAACTCAACCTGAACCCTAGAACCCATCCCAGCTCCTATGACCCAGGCTTCCCTTCCCAAAAACAAAAGGTGATTCGCCCCCAAGGCAAACATTGTCATATCTCATCCTAAGGAAATTCCAGGACACCTCAGGAAGGCGCCCTGCAGAGCCTGTAAATATGGCTCATTACCACCCATCCTTACTTCCACCTCTGACACCCCAAGGCATATCTAAAATCTGTATACGTGACAGGAACCCTTGATTGCTGTCATTAATCCCTTTAGAAATCGGTCTAGCAGGAATTAATATGATATTTCCTGCCCTGTCACTTCATTGTTTCAATAACTCCTGCCTTCTCCTTCCTGATTGGCCCGGGTAGAGACAAAAAGCAGCTCCCTATTGGGCCAGCAGAGCAAGGCGGGAAACGAAAGCCCGCCTCGTTCAACACTCTAGCCTATCCGCGATCAGATGGGCGGGGGAGCGGGGCGGGAAATTCAAGGGGCTGTCAGACTGAAACATTGTATAAATATGGCTTTATTTTGGTTATATGGTACCCTAGTAGACTGAATGATCACTACTAGAGTCCTTTTCAGCTGAATCGCTCAATAAAGACTCCTTGGCGGAATTTTCCTTCAACTTTGGCGGACCTTCTTCATTTCGGCTTCAGGTTGTATTGCGGCTCATATTTTCCTATTGGCTCCGCCAAGGTCCGTTCTCTCAGGACCGGATCGGGACTCTCCTTAAGGGCCCGATCCCCTAAAGTGCGGTCGACAACAACAGTGAGGAAATTCTTAATAATAATAATAATAATAATAATAATAATAATAATAATAATAAGTTTATTTATATCCTGCCTCCATCTCCCCCAAAGGGGACTCGCGGCGGCTTACAGCCAAATCAAAATACAAGCAATGATAAAATATAAAACATCAAAGGACAAAAACAAAAACCAATAATACAATATACACAATAGGTGAAAAAACACAACACAGAATTAAAACATCAAATTAAAAACAATGAGGTTGCAATAGTGGATAAGCAAGGAGCACATAGAATCATAGAATCATAGAATAGTAGAGTTGGAAGAGACCACATGGGCCATCCAGTCCAACCCCCTGCTAAGAAGCAGGAAATCGCATTCAAAGCACCCCCGACAGATGGCCATCCAGCCTCTGCTTAAAAGCCTCCAAAGAAGGAGCCTCCACCACGGCCCCGGGGAGAGAGTTCCACTGTCGAACAGCTCTCACAGTGAGGAAGTTCTTCCTGATGTTCAGGTGGAATCTCCTTTCCTGTAGTTTGAAGCCATTGTTCCGTGTCCTAGTCTGCAGGGCAGCAGAAAACAAGCTTGCTCCCTCCTCCCTATGACTTCCCCTCACGTATTTGTACATGGCTATCATGTCTCCTCTTAGCCTTCTCGTCTGCAGGCTAAACATGCCCAGTTCTTTAAGCCTCTCCTCATAGGGCTTGTTCTCCAGACCCTTAATCATTTTAGTTGCCCTCACCTGGACACATTTCAGCTTGTCAACATCTCCCTTCAACTGCGGTGCCCAAAATTGGACACAATATTCCAGGTGTGGTCTGATCAAGGCAGAATAGAGGGGGAGCATGATTTCCCTGGATCTAGACGCTATACCCCTATTGATGCAGGCCAAAATCCCGTTGGCTTTCTTAGCAGCCGCATCACATTGCTGGCTCATGTTTAACTTGTTGTCCACAAGGACTCCAAGATCTTTTTCACATGTACTGTTGTCTAGCCAGGCATCCCCTATTCTGTATCTTTGCATTTCATTTTTTCTGCCGAAATGAAGTATCTTGCATTTATCCCTGTTGAACTTCATTTTGTTAGTTTCGGCCCATCTCTCTAGTTTGTCAAGATCGTTTTGAATTCTGCTCCTATCTTCTGGAGTGTTAGCTATCCCTCCCAGTTTGGTGTCATCTGCAAACTTGATGATTGTGCCTTCTAACCCTTCATCTAAGTCGTTAATAAAGATGTTGAACAGAACCGGGCCCAGGACAGAACTCTGCGGCACTCCACTTGTCACTTCTTTCCATGATGAAGACGATGCATTGGTGAGCACCCTTTGGGTTCGTTCGCTTAGACAATTACAGATCCACGTCACCGTAGTTTTGTCTAGCCCACATTTTACTACGGTAGTTTGTTTGCCAGAAGGTCAAAACAATTATTAAACAATAGTAATTGATAGCAGTCCCAGGATGATGAGTCTGGGATTTTTTTTTTGGAGAGACCTTATCATATTGGGATATAGGACCTTATCACATTAGAATATAATTCATTTATATCAGTATGCATCCCATTTTTAAAGAACTGGATGCATACTGTATTGAGACAGGATGCATACTCTCCTCATCACACTTGATTATTATGATTCTTATTATTTGAAAATACAGTAGAGTCTCACTTATCCAACATAAACGGGCCGGCAGAACGTTGGATAAGCAAATATGTTGGATAATAAGGAGAGATGAAGGAGAAGCCTATTCAACATCAAATTAGGTTATGATTTTACAAATTAAGCACCAAAACATCATGTTATACAACATATTTGACAGAAATAGTAGTTCAATACGCAGTTATGTTATGCAGTAATTACTGTATTTACGAATTTAGCACCAAAATATCACGATATATTGAAAACATTAACTTAAAAAATGTGTTGGATAATCCAGAACGTTGGATAAGCGAATGTTGGATAAGTGAGACTCTACTGTACTGTGCTTTGACCCATCACACCACGAAAGGCTAGCTCCTCCCAACCCATTCAAAACGCCTCCTACATCACTCTACGACCTTTTAAAAAGTATCATTGCTGATGGGATGTATACAGATTTTCCTGTCACACATAAAAACAGTGCTTCAGCAACTGAAGAATCTGTAGTATTTCAAAAAAACACAGTTAGAATTCCATCTGCAAATAATCCGTTTCTGCGATGCTTTGCAGACGCATTCTGATGGAATACTGACGGGATGGGACAAACGTCATGTGATGGGACCAGTTTGAATTCCATCTCAAACAGACTCAGAAATAGAGTATTTCCTAATGTGATGCGGTCCTCATTCCAATCTCAGTTCTAAATCCAGGGATGAGGCTGAAATGGAAATTCTAGCACCTTGAGCCGATTATGTGGAGATGGGGGAAAGGAAAAATTGGCAGTGATGCTTGGCCTGAGGTGTTTTCCTGCTTCCAAAGCCAATCTGAACCCCCATTTTGGAGGTCCCAGTTTCAGATAACAGCAGGTAACCACAAAGTGCAAATTCAAGGACTCCATAGGATGTTGCCCCAGCAATTAAAATGAAATCATAGTGCTGTAACTCTATACTGTGAAAAATCCCTTCTTGGAATTTTCACATACCAAGAGCAACACAATCATTTGCCAAAGAGGGAGAGGTATCACATAAAATAAAGTAAATATTTGGAAATTCCATGTTAGTGGATCTTTCTCAAAGATTGACTTTCTCTTTGCCCTTAAGTAAAGGCCAAGCTAGATATCGCCATGTCTATCTTGGCCCTCAAATGAAGGCAAACACAAAACTAATCTAATTGCCAGGTATTTTTTAAGCATATGAAGAGCTAAGGATATTTGTTGCCAGCCTGATGCACTCTTCACCAGTGAATTCAATCTTTTCCATTCCTTTTAATGCTGACCTGTAAGAGGTTATATTTGGAAATTTTAGAGAACAGATAACACAGATTTAAATGCCGTTCTTTGCTGTAGTCATTTATTATTAAAATATAGACTCCATACTTGGATAACATATCTTGAGCCAACCCAAAGTGCACAAAAATATGCATGCTTTTGAGGTCTTCAGATTTCTTCATCAGCTGAGAGGCATTGTTTGGGGTGAAAAAATGAGCACATGCTCAGGAAACATCCAAGGCCCTAATCTACACTGCCATTCAAAACTCATATTATGTACTTTGATAATCTGGATTAGATGGCAGTGTAGAAGGGGCCAAAAATGATGAAGAAATCTACTTCAGCAAATTAAATATCCTCTATTTCACACATTTCTGGCATTGTAGAGTGAAACAGTGAAAATCATTTACATCTAGGATGTCCACACTCACTGAGGTTAGGGACACAGGATTCCTACAAATGTAGGAGGAAAGTAAATAACAATTTCAACAAAAAGTTCTTCCTCTTCTTCTTCATTATTACTTGAGAGAACATGAATCTAGATACCTCTCGGTCCTCCAACATGGCTCTATAGTCAACATGGTGGAAATAATGATAGAATTGTACTGGAGAAGCTAGATATCAAGATAATCAATTCCGCAAAAGACAACCCCACAAATGACTGGAAAAGCACATTCACGATAGTCCAGTCCAAATCCAAGAAACACAGGAACCAGGAATGCCAAGCTGTAGAGCCAGGACCCAAAGCCCAACAGGAAAAACAGGCAGGGACAAACCTACGCCAAAATGACACTTTGCCTTCTGCAAAGGATCCCTATTTCAGACCCTATTTTTATCTTACACATCATTATCTGAAGATGAGCTGGCCTCCACCCCATCATCATCCCTCACAGCTGTTCCTGTCGTTACACGTGAACCCCGCCCATCATCCCTCCAGCGCCTCCATCTTCTATCAAGACTTAGGTTTCCCCATGCCCTGGGTGTATCAGCTGTTTGCCAATCCTCCTGTCCTAAAAACCCCACAAACGTATCACCAGAAGTTGGTTCTGCAAACACATCCCTCATTTCTTGTACCCTAGTCCAGTTCAATGTGCCCTCCACATTTTCATCACTCCCAGACCCATCATCCCCAGAGAAACCCAAAAACGACTCCTCCTCTGTGGGAGCAGTAAGTATATCCCAGAGCTTTTTCCTCTCCTTTTCCTCATCTGATTCCTGCTCCTGAGTAACCCTTTTAATTCCTCTATTCACATCCATCCTGTTTCCTCCCTCAATCATTGATTCCTCATCACTTGAAAACCCTTCAAACATGTATTCCTCAGAAGGTGCCATAAGTATCTCCCGGATCTGTTTCCTTTGTTGTTCCTCATCTGGCACCTGCTCAAGATTACCCCTTTTCCTCCTACTAGTACTTCTACTACTGTTTGTAATATTGCCAGGCGACTCAACTACAACACTTAGGTGCTCTTTTGTAAAAGCATGTCCATAGCAGTGCGTTAAATACTTTGATAAAAGAAGAGATTATTTAAAATATCTTGGGCCTTCTCCACCAAAATGTCTTGGTCCTTTTCCACCAAAGAATGCTGATGCCTCATCCAACTAAAGATCCTAGAATTCCATAGCATTGTGCCCTGGCCATTAAATTACAGATGTCATCCCTCAAATAGAAGCTGCAAGTGCTCCTGAAACAGCTTTCCCTTTTTCTTTGGCTTAGCATTACGCAAATCTAATGCACACCCTAATTTTGCAAGGTGATTTAACCAAAAAAGGTGAGCATTAAATTTGAGTAAATACAGTAATATGAATGGACCCTTAATTAATGGTGTCTTTTCTTATCTGCAAGAATGGTGAGGAGAAACAACCAGATGGGCATTTTGTTTCTGCAGTAAGAGAAAAGCACTCGCTGTCATACTTTGTCTAATGGGCAGAGACGGCTGAAGCTATAAGCCGGGTAAGCAACTGCGGGTGGCGCAAAATCCGCTAGGGACACCGTTGAGGCGCCGGGGCCTGGAGCGCCCAGGGAGGGTTGCGAGGTTGCCGCCCAGCATCCTGGTTCAGCCCCGAGGCCTGGCCCTGAATAATGATCATTATTATTATTTCTTGATCATCTGGAAAAAAATACACTATGTTGTTGACGGCTTTCATAGCTGGAGCCATTGGATTGCTGTAGGTTTTTCGGGCTGTATGGCCATTTTTCAGAGGCATTTTCTCCTGATGTTTGCGGGGAGGGGCACCAAAATACTGTTTTCTTACACTTGAAAATTACCTAGGGCGGCACTGCTAATGGGAAACCTGCTATCATACCATAGACTGCTGTGAAGGAGCAGCACAGCAAAGGCCTTGGGAAGCTGTTAACCCAATATGGGATAAAATACAAATACCTTTGTTTACAGCCATCCCAGGGGCCAAGCACAAGCTGTTCCGACAGACAAGCCCTTACTTCTCTTGAGCAGTGCAAGAAGCCAAATTTCTGACTCTCGGCTCAGGAGGTTGGGCTCCTCTGGAAGCCTAGGGCATCAGGTTTTACTACACTCCCATTTCCAGGAAAGGGCACATGGGAGAAGAGAGGGTCATTGAAGCCAATACAGACCAAGATGTTTGTTTGCTTTCTCTGAGTTCGTTCAGCAGAAAAACACATTCAGAAGCTTGTTTGGGAGGCGGTTGTTAAAGAACCATGGAGATAGGTCAAGGGAAAGGTGGGCAAAGTACAGCCCTTGTGCTGCCCTGTTTGTTTGTGTGGTCCCCAGAAGGTAAAAAATTGTAAACTTCTTTTTGGATGAATGTAATTTTGTTACAAAATAATTTTTCAATTATCTTTAATGGATGTAGAGGGTATTTCCAAGTTTTTGGAATTTTACAAAAGTAGGAAAAAAAATGTTTGCCTCTACCCAGGAAGGTCCACAAATATGTCCCATAAAGGCTATATGGGGAAATTTGAGTCCCTTTTGGGGGAGATAAGGCAGAGTATAAATAAAATAATAATCATAATATATGTATTTGTGTTGTCGAAGGCTGTCATGGCCAGAATCACTGGGTTGCTGTGAGGTTTTCAGACTGTATGGCTATGTTCCAGTAGCATTCTCTCCTGATGTTTCATCTGCATCTGTGGCTGGCATCTTCAGAACTTCTATTGCTAGTGAGGCAAGTGGGGTGTGTATATATATACACACACACATATATATAGAGAAAGAGGTAAAGATTTTCCCATGACATCAAGTCTAGTCGTGTCCAACTCTTGTGGGTAGAGGGGTGTTCATCTCCATTTCTAAGCCAAAGAGCTGGCATTGTCCATAGACACCTGCAAGGTCATGTGGCTGGCACGACTGCATGGAGCACTGTTACCTTCCAGCCGGAGCAGTACCTGTTGATCTACTTACATTTGCATGTTTTCAAACTACTAGGTTGGCAGAAACTGGGGCTAACAAGTGGGAGTTCACCCCGCTCCCCGGATTTGAACCGCCAACCTTTTGGTCAGCAAGTTCAGCAGCTCAGTGGTTTAACCCACTGCACCACCGGGGGCTACACACACACACACACACACACACACACACACACACACACATCTATTTGAATCAAGTGTGTTACAATTAGCAATTAAAAACCCCAGAATAAAGACAGTAAATAAAGAACACTACTCAGAAACAGGTGAATTCCAGACAGCAAACAGCCAAATGCCAGTAAACACCTCCCAAACAGAGGATGCCTTCAGGCACAACAGCCAAGCTAGCTCTATGCAAATACCTTGACTGATTGACTTTGCAGCTGCAAGGCTACTCAATACAACTCAAGTTTGCGAACTACAACACTCACACTTGTTTCAAAGAGACAAGGGTTCTTTCTCCCACCTTGGACATTCCACAGATATATATACACCCCACTTGCTTCACTTCCAACAGACCTCTGAAGATGCCAGCCACAGATGCAGGTGAAACATCAGGAGAGAATGCTAATGGAACATGGCCATACAGTCTGAAAAACTCACAGCAAACCAATTTATGTATTTATTTATTAATGCTATCCTAAGGTATACAGAAGGGCTGATGTGGGTTCCTAGTTTTTCATGGTTGCCCATCCCTGGAATAAAGAAGGAGGGAACTGCAAAAGAGAGGATTTGGCGTCTGTGATGAATTTCACTCAAGGAAGTTTACAGAGAAGGTTAGGGGAGGCTGTGGGTGCATCTACACTGTAGAATGAATAGAGTTTGATATATAATTCTTAAACAAGGGAAATATAATAAAAAGAGGATAATTTGGGAGAGGTATTTAAAATAATAGAAAAATCTAAAGAAAAGGGTGACAGAAATAATATATACATTGATGGTTAAGGATAACGAATACATGGTAAGAACAATACAAAACTAATTGCAAAGAGAAGGCCCTCTCGCGAACCAAACAATGCAGAATATAATGAAGGGGATGAAGAAAATTAAAATGGAGAAGCATAAAGAACTGGAAGGAAATGTATACTAAAATGGTACAGGAATATGGCCCAATTATCATACATGATAAAAGGATTAAGCCCAATGTGTTGGCACTGTGGTACAAATAAGTGATGGGAATCCCCAAAGGCAACTCCCTTTTGGGAGAGGATAAAGAAAACAATGGAAAAAATATTTAAAGTGCCACTATGGGTAGATTTAGTGGGATAATAGGTGATAGCAGAATGAAAACAAAAGAATAAAAACTGTTCAAAAGTATGATTCTGACAGGGCAAGTGGTAATTGCATAGCAGGGAAAGATGAAAAAAATGGACGATGGAAAACTGGAATCGTTACCTATATGGTCAGATCCAATTTCAAATTATAACAGGCATAACAAGGGATGATACACAAGAAGACAAAATAAATGAAATAAAGAACAAACTGATGAATTATATGGAATGGGTTAAAAAGGGGGAGGCCAACACAAACATCTTACAGAAATTAAAAAAACCTGTGTGCATGGTTAAAGATAATTATATATATAAAAGAGTGGTGGAATCCTGGCGACCGCCAAAACAACAAAACTAAACACCCCACAACCTCGATAACTGACAACACAACCCATCATCCACGCCTCTAGGTTGATACAACAAAAAGAAAAGAAAAATAGAGTCCCAATTAGAGGGAGAGGAATAATTGTTTTTATCCAATTGCTGCCAGTTAGAAGGCTAAGCTCTGCCCACTTGGTCTCCTAGCAACCCACTCACCCAGGGGACAGGCAGACTTAGGCCTCAGGCCTCTTCCACAGATTATCTAATTTGCACTAGATTAGATGGCAGTGTAGATTCAAGGCCCTTCCACACAGCTATATAACCCATTTATAATCTTATATTATCTGCTTTAACTGGATTATCTGGACTCCACACTTTTACCCTTTACCTTAACTACCACCAATTCCTCAATACTTTATTTCCCATACCACCATACTTTGCCACAGCAACGCGTGGCCGGGCACAGCTAGTATATAATAAATATGTGGTCAGAGGGAGGGTTGGGGGGTAACACAGGTGACTTTAACATTTTAAAAATTATTTAAATGTTTATCCATTTTGAAGAGAAAAAAGAATGTATATAAGAAGACTTACGTTAACAGCCTATTGAATTAAAATGGAATGCATTGTTGCGCAGCTGGTTAATTACCAGCAGCAATAAATCACTGCCGACCGCAAGGTGGCAAATTCAAAGCCTGAGTCGGATTGAGCACCTGACCGTCTAATAGCCTAGCTTACTGTCCACCTAAGCAGTTTGAAAACAGCTACAGGTGTGAGTAGATAAATTAGGGACCGCTTAAGCGGGGAGGTTAATTTAATTTACGACACCATAAAACTGCCGGCGATCAAAGAGCAAGGAGGAAACTTTCAAAAAGGCCTCGGCATCATAGTGGATGAAGCGACAGCTCCCCCTGTGGCCAGAATCGAGCATAACCTCCTGAAGCCGAAGTTGGAAGAATGTTGAATTATCTCTGTCTATCTGTATGTGTTGTATGTCTATAAATAGCATTGAATGCTTGTCACGTATATGTGCATTGTGATCAGCCCTGAGTCCCCTTTGGGGTGAGAAGGGCAGAACATAAATACTGTAAATAAATAAATAATGCATTGATATTTTATAGAACTATACTATATATGTATGTGTGTATATGTGTGTATATATATATATACACACACAAACACACACACTCCGTTTCCCCCAAAATAAGACCTACCCTGAAAATAAGGCCTATCATGATTTTTCAGCATTTCTGAGGATGCTTGAAATATAAGCCCTATTTCAAAAATAAACCCTAGATATAGTTCATTTAAAAAGACAATTTGGAAAAATAAGACTGCCCCTGAAAGGAAGCCCTAATGCATCTTTTGGAGCAAAAATTAATATAAGACCCTGTCTCATTTTGGAGGAAACAGGGTACATAATTTGCACTTTCGGCCCAGTTCCTTTTGGAGCCAACCCAAGATTTTATCATTATAGTTTCTTGTATGTGATTTTTTATTACCTGTTTTTATTGTTGTTGTTGATTCATTTGTTTTATTGCTTTGTTTTTATATTGTTGATGTCCAGGCTTGGCCCCATGTGAGCCGCCCCGAGTCCCTTCGGGGTAATGGGGTGGGGTATAAAATTATTATTATTATTATTATTATTATTATTATTATTATTATTATTATTATTATACATATACATACATATTGTTTGTACACTGTTATTGTTTTGTATCTGATATTTCTGTAAGCCGCCCCGATACAAATAAACTTATTATTATTATTATTATTTTACTGTATGACACAGCAAACAAGATAGACATGCTGGATTTCATATCCTAAAATCACAAGTTGGACACTTCCCAAGTGTCTAGGACTGTGTGATGTATTTTCGGATGATGCGCGCAGATCCCAGTAGGGTGGCCTTTTGCAGTTGACAGATCGTAATTTTGTCAATGTCTGTTGTTTCCAAATGCCGGCTGAGATCTTTTGGCACAGCACCCAGTGTGCCCATCACCACCGGGACCACCTGCACTGGTTTCTGCCAGAGTCTTTGAAGTTCAATCTTGAGGTCCTGATAGCGGCTGAGTTTTTCCGGTTGTTTTTCGTCAATGCGACTGTCACCTGGGATGGCAACATCAATGATCCAAACCTTTTTCTTTTCCACAACTGTGATGTCTGGTGTGTTGTGTTCCAGAACTTTGTCAGTCTGGATTCGGAAGTCCCACAGTATCTTTGCGTGCTCATTTTCCAATACTTTTGCAGGTTTGTGATCCCACCAGTTCTTTACTGCTGGGAGGTGGTACTTGAGGCATAAGTTCCAATGGATCATTTGGGCCACATAATTGTGCCTCTGTTTGTAGTCTGTCTGTGTGATTTTCTTACAGCAGCTGAGGATATGATCAATGGTTTCGTCGGTTTCCTTGCATAGTTTGGGTCATCAGCTGATTTTTCGATCTTGGCCTTAATTGCATTTGTTCTGATGGCTTGCTCCTGGGCTGCAAGGATCAGGTCTTCTGTCTCCTTCTTCAGTGTCCCATTTGTGAGCCAGAGCCAGGTCTTCTCCTTATCAGCTTTTCCTTCAATTTTGTCAATGAACTTTCCATGCAATGTTTCATTATCTATATATATAAAAGGGTAATGAAATTTCGGCCTAGGACAAAACAACAAAACTACACATCCCAGAAACACTAAACTTGGCAGCACAACCCCTCATCCATGCCTCTACATTCATACAACAAAAAGAAAAGAAAAATAAAGTCCTAATTAGAGGGAGATGAATAATTGCTTTTATCCAATTGCTGCCAGTTAGAAGGCTAAGCTCCACCCACTTGGTCTGCTGTCAGTTAGAAGGCTAAGTTCCACTCACTTGGTCTCCTAGTAACCCACTCAGCCCTGGGCCACTTCAATCAGGCCTCTTCCACACTGCCTATAAAATACAGATTATCTGATTTCAACTGGATTATATGGCAGTGTAGACTAAAGATGAGCACCAACCCCCAGAGTCAGACAGGACTGGACTTAATGTCAGGGGAAAACTTTACCCTTTACCTTAACTACCACCAATCCCTCAATACTTTATTTCCCATACCACCATACTTCGCCACAGCAACGCGTGGCCGGGCACAGCTAGTATATACTAAAAAAGAATGAATAGAATTCAATACCACTTTAACTGCCATGGCTCAATG
The DNA here is from genome assembly GCF_035594765.1 of Anolis carolinensis. Taxonomy (NCBI): domain Eukaryota; kingdom Metazoa; phylum Chordata; class Lepidosauria; order Squamata; family Anolidae; genus Anolis; species Anolis carolinensis. The sequence goes on from NC_085842.1 coordinate 183,138,716, forward strand.
CGCTGGGAGTTAAAGTTTTGCAAGGTTTTAAGCCTTCTCTGCCAAAGAGTGCTTGTGGCAAAGTGGAGTCAAGCTGAATTAATTCTACAGCATAGACACATTCCGTGATTCAAAATCCAGCACTTGGGGATGGGGGGGAGGTGATGGAGGCGCATTCACTGGAATTTTCCCAACTCTCTGCTAAACATTTTCTTGAAAATACTTGCATTTGTCCAAGAGGAAAAACACATCCTGCCGTTGAGAAAAGGAGGTCAAGTCCCCCTCCTGTCCTTCCAGGGCTCTTGGCCAAACTCGTCCTCAAGAAGGAGAAAGAACAGGCCTGCAATTGAGAAGGACTCTCTCCACCTTGCCAGGAAAGCTGCCTGAGAAGCAGCTTTTAAGGCTTGTTACTCCTGGCTTCAGCCCTGCTTTTTCACCATGATAAATTACCTGGCAGGGCCTGGGAAAACAGATCCACCAGAGCACGAGCACAAGCCCAGGCAGGGGAGGGAGACAAAATTTTCCACTTCAAGCTGTAGGTTTTGGAAGGCCAGGCAGAAACCCTGCAGTGATGTCCACATAGACTTTGGGCCAACTCTCTTGCAAAAAAACAAAAACAAAATAGGTAACATATTACTTAGTTCTGGTTTCAGGGAAGGGCATGGATGATTGTTATTAGCAAAACACAGTAAGTTACACACCCAACACTGATGATGATAGATGGCCTCATGTGATGGATTATTGACAGCAGTGAGCAAAGGGTGAAACCCATCAGATGTGGAATAGGAATAAAGCCAACCAGCTAGAGCCTTTACTGGCTGCTCCAAAGTCCTTTACATAAGTTTAAACCACGTATATTTATGCAGAGCATGGAAAACACACTATCTTGAGTTCTTAGAGTCCCTATTTGCCATGCTGGCAGGAGGGTTCTGTGGATGTTTTTTGCTCCAAAAATGTAACATCCCCAAATTCTGGAAGGAAATACGGTAGCCACTAGCTATATTACCTTTAAAGGTTTTGGGTTTTTTTGCAATATAGTTTTTATTTATTTCTTAAAGATAAGGATACATCGAAAGTGGGGGAACAAACTAGATAGTGGAGAATAGTAGGAAAAGAGAGTAAGTGAAGGAAGGACACAGAGAGAAAAATAACAATAGGATTATATATATATGCAATAAGAGGAGGAGAAAAATAAATAAATAAAAGGGGAGGAGTGGTGCTTTGACTTCCCATCCATGCTTCAAAGACTTTTCTTTCGTTTTCTTTGACAGTTTCTTTCATTTATTCTAGCCTCCATCTTTTTATTTGTTTTTATATGCAAGACAGATGTATCATGAAGTTCATTCTTCTTTCTCTTAAGAAGTTTACGACTTTTGTCCAATCTGTTTTATTCTTCCCTTCTCTTATCTTTTGTGTCAGTATATCCATGTGCATAATATCTATTATTTTAATCAGCCAATCTTCAACATTTGGGACTTCTTCCTTTTTCCATATTCTTGCTAAAGTCAATCTTGCTGCTGTGCTAATATGGAATAATATTCTATCTTCATTTTTGTTTAATGTTGTAGTTGTGAATCCTAATGTTTCTGGTTTTAATTTAAATTTAATTCCTAACATTTTTTGCATCATTTTGTGTACTGACTTCCAAAATTCTTTAATTTTTCTATTACCTTTAAAGTTTATGTGGAGTAGAGGTTGTTTCATCCAATGTTTTCGCAAGACACGTTTGAGAATTCGCAAGTTCTTTGTCCTCATTGCACCACCACGGATCACACTGAATATGTAATTCAAGGATCAAGTTGATGTTGTTGTTGTTTTCATTAACAACTTTATTTATACTTCCCCGTGTGGCTTGAGCTGTGTCTGGTAGTCTTCTGTGGTGTGGAGGAGGTTAACAAGGTGGACAGGGCAAATATATGTTTTGTACCACAGGCTGGCATTTTATGCTATTCAGGGGTTTCATAGAATTATAGAATAATATTTACTTTATTTCTACCGGGGACTCAAGAGTTGGAATAGACCACATGGGCCATCTAGTCCAACACCCTGCCATGCAGGAAAAGCACAACCAATGTATCCCTAACAGATGGACATCCAGCCTCAGTTTAGAAGTTTCCAAGGAAGAAGCGTTCACCACACTCCGAGGTGTTGAAAAGCTTGTATGGTCAGGAAGTTCTTACTAATGTTCAGGTGGAATCTCCTTTCCTGCCATTTGAACCCATTGCTGCAAGTCCTAGTTTCAAGGGCAGCAGAAAACAAACCTGCTCCCTCTTCCTTGTGCCATCCTTTCACGTATTTCTACATGGCTATCATGTCTCCTTGTTTTAAAGTAAAAGTTAACCAGTTTACTTTCTTCTGAGAAATAGATATGGAATACCTTTGTTTTAAATAAAAAGGCACAACACTAAAAGCACTGACTGGCAGAGGGAAGATGTTGATTAGTAAAAAAAAAAAAAAAAGTTCCACATTTTAGAGTAATACCGTGTTTCCCCGAAAATAAGACAGTGTCTTATATTAATTTTTGCTCCCAAAGATGCTCTAGATCCTATTTTCAGGGGATGTCTTATTTTTCCATGAAGAAGAATTCACATTTATTGTTGAACAAAAAATTGAACATTTATTATATACTGTACAGTAGTTGTCATCACAAACCAGCATAACCAGACAAACTGTGAATCCTATCAAGACTTTTTTGTTACTACCAATATTTCCATGTACAACACTATGGTAAGTACATTTACCGATCCTGCATGCTCTGGTGTTTTGTTCGTTGGGCATGCTTCCAAACACAAACTTTGCTAGGTCTTACTTTTGGGGGAGGCCTTATATTTAGCAATTCAGCAAAACCTCTACTAGGTCTTATTTTCTGGGCATGTCCTGTTTTAGGGGAAACAGGGTACATCCTATCAGTATAATTTCTCTAGTGCTATTTCTGTATGACCAAGTGAAAAAAGAAGGCTGCTCAGAGACAAATGGTAAGACCCAGGTCTCTTCCACACAGCTGAATAAAATCCCACATTATCTGCTTTGAACTGGAATATATGGCAGCGTGGACTCAGATAACCCAGTTCAAAGCAGATATTGTGGGATTTTCTGCCTTGATATTTTGGGTTATATGACTGTGTGGAAGAGCCCCAGATCTACTGATTTAGGGCCCTTCCACACAGCCCTATATCCTAGAATATCAAGGCAGAAAATCCCACATTATCTGTTTTGAACTGGGTTATCTGAGTCCACACTCAGATAATGTGGGATTTTTTGCCTTGATATTCTGAGATATAGGCCTGTGTGGAAGGGCCCTTTGACCCTAAGCATTTCCTCATCTGTCGAAGATGGTGTGGGGAATCCTGCAACTTTCCAGAGATTCATGGACTGCAGCTTCCAGCATTCAGCACATTTGTCTATGCTGCTGTCAATTGCAGCCTTGCAATATGTAGTAGACTGCTTGATTTCCATGTCTACCAGAAGTTAAAAGGAGCTGTCTCCATAAAAGGCATTCAGCCTTTGTTTTAAAAATAAAAGGGAACTTCTTAATGTCTGCTACTAATGTTCAATACACACCATTTTTCAATATGATTTGAGCATAATTGAATAGAGTGCTTTCATCTCCTGCCGAAAATAGCATACCAAAGAACAGCAATTATGTCCCGCAACTCTAGAGCTTCTGTCCTAAATAATTCTAAAAGAGAAAGTTCTGTAGATTTGAAAATGTATAGACCCTAATTTTAAATTGCTTCAAGCAATCCCACTTTTTATTTTTCAGGTGATTTGTCACCACAAGACACCCAAAGAGGGCAGATTTCAAATCAGCAAAGGTTCCACAGGACCAGCACCTACAACAGCAGATCAAGGCTGGATCTACACTGCCATATAATGCAGTTTCAGAATGCAATTTAACTGCATTGAACTGGATCATATGGCAGTTTATCCTCATATAATACAGTTCAATGCAATTAAACTGCATCTGAAAATTTCCACTTTCCTATATGTCTCTATTTCACCAGACGTAAGGACAAAGATATCAAGTCCAATTTCCTCCTACATTCATTCACTTGACTGAAATTGTGAAACTATTCCAAGGCCTCACTATCTTAAGCAATAGAACAAATTCCTTGGGTGGACTGGGGACCTCTTGCTCTAGGAGAGGGTTAGGGAAGGTGTAGTCATCATGTTGTTGTACTCCAGCCATCTATGTAAAATGAGATTTACAAAGCAAATCTCACATGAAGCCCAGATGTCTTAGTTCCACCTCCACACTTGTCTACAAACCTTACCCTATACTTCAACTATTTATGTTGGGCACATGTGCCATTAAGCCCAGCATCACTCAACACATGGAGCTGAAGACATGAGCAAATTGGATGTCTGCCCTGCTTCGCCCTCACTCAAATCCACTTTTATAAACTGGTCATTGTAAGCTTTGTGTTTTCATGTACATGCGAGGGAACATTTTCCAAGATGCATCAGTTCCCATTCTAAAATGTATCTGTTCCACAGCTGCCTGTATTGGAATAGTAATCAGTATTGCCAGATGGTCATTTTGAAGTCTTGTGACCAAGACTTTAAAAAAAAAATCTCATGTGCTCTTCAGAATTTTTAATAGGGCAGCAGGAGAGATGTAAACTTCCAGCATAATCTCTTTCTATAACTCTTGTGGGTGATATGACAGGCCACTTCATTGCAGGAAATGCTTGACATGATAGTCACTAGGCTTGCTCAAATAATTCGATTTCCCCGTTACCCGTTATTAATTCGTTATTTTCGTTTGTTTTGAAGCAATATACGGCCTTGATTGTCCACACGTCTGGATATTGCGGTTTCGAATCGCGAGAGGCCGTTTTTTCTTATTTCTTCGTTTTTTTGTTAGGAAAAAAAAGCTTTTGCAAATCACCCAAACTCCCACCATTCAGGCCCTTTCCTTTTGCCCCTCAGCAAAAGGGGCGTCACGGGCTCAGCCAATGGGAGGGGGCGAAGGGGAAGGAGGCCGAGGAGGAGGAGGAAGACGGAGGGAGGAAATGGCCGCCGCCGCCTCGCCTCAGCTCAGGCCTGGAGAGACCGAGAGAGACAGAGAGGGGCCCGGCGGTGAGGAGGAAGAGGCCCGGGATGCGAGGGGGTGTGGGCCAGGCCCGTCCTCGGCTGCTCCCGGGGAGGGAGGGAGGACTACGACTCCCAGGGGCCCAGATTCGCACCCTCCCTCCCCCCAATACAGGTCTCCATACCACGCTACATGAACTTGAATGGATACTGTGGTTGTGTTGTCGAAAGCTTTCATGGCCGGGATCACACTGTTGTGGTATGTATTCTGGGCTCTATGGCCATGTGCCAGAAGCATTCTCTCCTGACGTTTCACCCACATCTGTGGCAGACATAGAGGTTTTGACGTCTGTGCGAAGCTAGGCAAGTGGGGTTTATATATCTGTGGAAGGTCCAGGGTGGGAGAAAGAACTCTTGTCTGTGGGAGGCAAGTGTGAATGTTGCAATTGGTCACCTTGATTAGCATTGAATAGCCTTGCAGCTTCAAAGCCTGGCTGCTTCCTACCTGGGGGAATCCTTTGTTGGGAGGTATTAGCTGGCCCTGATTGTTTCCTGTCTGGAATTCCCATTTTCTGGGTGTTTCTGGGAAGGTAATGGCACTCCATGTAGTCATGCCGGCCACATGACCTTGGAGGTGTCTATGGACAACACTGGCTCTTGGGCTTAGAAATGGAGATGAGCACCAACCCCCAGAGTCAGACATGACTGAACTTAACGTCAAGGGATACCTTTACCTTTACCTATATATACACACACACACACACACACACACATATGCAGGGACTATATATATATACACAGTATATATCACACACACACCAATTTAACAAAGTTTCAGCCACAAAAACAAAGTTTCTGAAGTAGAACAATGACTTTCACAGTAAAGACAACCCAATTTAACAGGAAATAAGACTTTCAAACCAGGAACAGATTTCTGCAATTATTAAAAAATGGTTTATTATAAAAGCTATGAAAATTCGCCAAAAATCAGAGGATAAGGGAAACGTTCCAAATTTTGGTGAGCTATCAGTGTTAAATGTGTTCTACCACTGTACCAAGTTTGAAGAAGATCACTCAAAAAATGAGGGTGGGAGAGTCCTGTAAAGTCCTCTCCCTCTGTGCTGTTTTTGGGAATTGCGCATGCGCGTCCGCCATTAACGAATTAATTTTGAAAATAACGAATTTTCGTTAATTTCGAATTTTTTGGGGGGCAAAATTCGGAAATACCTTCAGAAACGAAACGCTGCCCCCCTCTAGTTTTGAAACGAGTTTAGAATCAAATTTTTCGTGGATCGATCAAGCCTAATAGTCACACCTGTTATTTTGTGACTGCAAACTCAAGTACCTTACAAAAAATTGTTAATGAGTTGTAGGGGAATCCTAATGTAAGTGAAATTCTTAACCAACAGAAGAGCAATGTTTAATGCTCACCATTTCCCTTTCTGCCACTCTAAATCATCTCCATGAAAGCTACTTGTAAAGAACTCAGGCAGGGGGGAAATCCTTTGAAATCCCACTGCTAATACCGATTGTGGAGAAGGATGATGTTTCTATTAATTAATTATTATATATTTTATATCCAACTACATCCGCTGCCACCAGTTATTAAAAATGTTTATTTACTTAAAAGCTGCCACCAAATTATAGAGGTTTTATGATGCTGCCACCAAATTACAAAGGGATTATCAACTCTTGCCACCACTATTGGAAGATTTAGCTACTGACTACTTAGAGAGGAGACTTTTAAAAGTTTATGTTTCTTCTTTCTTCTTGCTTATTCTTGATGTGTGTATGTATGACAGAGACTGAGATGTTTGAGAGAACAACAACAAGTTTATTCAGGCACAAGCTTAATGGATACAATTCTCACTTAGAGGCACTTTCCTTAACAATTGCAATAACAGAATGAGGTGATTCAAACTTCCTAAAATGTAACTTCTTTCTCTACTGCCTAAACCTGCAGTTGCCCTGTGAATTTCAGTCACAGACTATCTGTTCCTTATCTGGAAACAGGTTACCTTAAAATAAGTCACCAAACTTATTTTAAACTGACTCAAATCCAACCTTTGAGCTACCCTGATTCTCCAACTGAGAATCAGTCTTAACTGCAATTCCTCCGATTACAGATTACCTTAAAATAAGTCACCAAACTTATTTTATCCCTGATCCCCTAACTTAGGATCAGCCTTCCCTGAGCTTCAACAAAGCCCAGACTTCCCTGTGGTTCACTGACCACTGACTGACTGACTGACTGAGTTTCCCTCCAAATTCTGCTCTCTCTTCAGCTAACCCAGTTGGCTCTGGCCCCTTCTCCATGGCAACCAGCCTCTGGTGCAGAGTAACTGAAATATTAACCCTTTTAAAAACATAGTTAAACATGACTTTTAAAACACAATTAAACATGGCATATGTAAATAAAAAATCACACTTCTTTACACTACTGTTCTCAACATAAAGCACAGTTATATCTTGGGCCCAACTTCTGAACATCTGTCCCATGATTGCTGGCAGATACAGTTCAATAGCATCTGAAAGACATCAGGATTCCCTGAACGTTGTACTCAACATTGAGGGAACTTGTGGCTACCTAAGGACGTTCTCAGTGGGCCGCTCACTGGGATCAACAATGCACAGGAGAGAAAGACAAGAATCATCATGGGGATCTTTTGGGGAAGGGTCAGGTCCCAATTACACTATGTAACAAAAATTGAACAAAAAATGTTCCTGGTTTGAAAGTGTGATTTCCTTTTAAATTGTGCGGTACTTATTTTGTTATACTCCAGAAACTTCATTTCTGTGCCTGCCACAAACTAAGTTTAATTGGTTGAAACTCAAATGAGATATTCATTGAAAAACTATAGCAAAATGTACTGCAGGATGTCCCACAAAACCAACGTTTTGGCAGTTTAATAAACCTTTTCCATGTTTTTATGGTAGAACCAATCAGGAAAGGACATTTATAACCCAGCATCAAAAATCGTGTTACATAATGTTATTTGAGTGGAAAATAAGTGTCAATGGCAATGTTGGATTAAGAGGGCTGGGGACCTGTTCTTCTTCTGTTCTGGACACAGAAGAAGTCAAAGAGGTCATGATAAAATGGGCAAGGGAGGTAGGCCATACTATTAATTTAGAAGACTGGGAGAAGATTTGGAAGAAGAAACTGAAATTCACATATGCAGCAGAACTGAGGGAGAATTGTTATAAGACCAGTTATAATATAATATAATTATATTATTGTTATAATATAGATGTATATCACACTGGAAAGGCTGGCGAAATTTAGTAAAGGCAAGGCGGATGGGAAATGTTGGAAGTGCGGAAAACACAAAGGGGATTTTATACATATGTGGTGGAGGTGTAAGAAGATTAAAAAGTTTTGGCAGGAAGCACGCAAAGAAATAGAGAAAAAACTTCAAATAAAACTTGACCTAAAACCGGAATACTTCCTCCTAGGATTAACCGACTTTCAGATGGACTTTAATACGGAAAAGCTCTTTATATATATGATAACGGCTGCTAGGATTAATATAGCAAAATTTTGGAAGAGACAGAAAACCCCCTCAATAGACAATTGGATGTTGAGCCTAATAGATATTAAAAATATGGATTAACACAAATTATATCACAGAATATTTCATTGAAACATAAGACAGATTGGACTAAATTAAGACAATACCTGAAAAGGGTAAACACTGAACTTTTATGAAACAGGTTTACAAGCAACCTTAAGCAACCTTAGGCGGTAGGATGTTCACAGATGTTCGCCGGATAATATTATGAAACGAAGAAAATGTATTTCCTGGTGCAGAGGATCTGGAAGGATACATACTTTGTTGGGTGTGTTGTTGGGGTTTTCCCTTTTTTCTTTCTTTCGTTCTTTCTTTTTTTTCCCCCTTGTCTTTTCTTATAATCTGTCTTTCCTATACCTGTTTATTGTTCCCCCACTTGTTATGTACATTCAAAACTATAAATAATTAAAAAAAAAAAAAAAAAGAGGACTGGGGACATGGAGCAACTCCCCAAGTAGGACCTCCTTTATGTTTATAAGAAGGCTGTTCTGGGAAAAGTGAAACAAATAAGTAAATAATAAATTGCTGAACACAATAAAGCAGCAGAGAAATCTTCATATGGGAGACAGCAGTGCAACTTCATTGAGTTTAGCAACTAGATTCCATACACTTTCATTCCGTTTTTTTACACACAACGCACAAAATATTGGTAACAGAAACCTTAGGAGGTTCAAAAAGAGACTGCAGAAGCATCAACAGAAGCAACATACTCCTTTCTCTTCCAGCACTGGAGGCTCTCAGAGAAATTGCACCACTTGGAGAATCTATAATCAAACCCTGCTCAATGATCTAAGTTGGAATAGGCTAATTATGGGACCCGTGTCTTCCAAAAGAAAACTTTTTTTTCTGTGGACCACCTGAATAACCAAGCACCTCCTTGCAGAGGTTTGTTGTATAAATCAGAGATCTATGAAACTGAAGTTCCCATGAACCCCTGCCAGCCAAGTTAATGGTGATGAATGCTGGGAAGTGAAGTGCAATAACATATGGAGGGCTGCATTATTTCCATCTCTATTTTTCTTCTTCTTCTTCTTCATTCACACAGTCGTCTCCGACTCTTCGTGACCTCATGGACCAGTCCAAGCTAGAGCTCCCTGTCGGCCGTCGCTGCCCCCAGTTCCTTCAAGGTCAAGCCAGTCACTTCAAGGATACCATCCACCCATTTGGCCCTTGGTTGGCCTCTTTTTTTTTCTTCCATTTTCCCCAGCATATATCTCTACTATATCCACCACTAATGGGTATAAAAAGGTACACAGCAGTACTCTCTTTTGCCTAAGTTGGTGAATGGTAGCAAAGTACAAAAAATGTCCTTTATATGTAGCATTGCTAGAAACATGACCTGTAATATGACCTGATCTTGCCAAGGTGGTCCATGCCTTAGTTACCTCTAGACTGGACTATTGCAATGCGCTCTACGTGGGGCTGCCCTTGAAGACAGCCCAGAAATTTCAACTAGTTCAACGCTTCTAAATGGAGCTAATTATAGGGAGGGGTCATCCCTCCTGCTTAAGGAGCTCCACTGGATGCCATTCACCTTCCGGACCCAATTCAAGGTGCAGGTGATCACCTACAAAGCCCTGAAAGGTTTGGGACCCTCCTACCTTTGTGATCGCCTTTCCCCCTACGAACCTGCACGATCTCTTCGTTCTTCGAGGAAGGCCCTCCTCTCGCTCCTGCCTCTGTCATAAGCGCGATTGGTGAGGATGAGAGAGGGGACCTTCTCCATGGTGGCCCCCCGGCTCTGGAACTCACTCCCCAGGGAAATTAGGCAAGCCCCCAACCTGGTGGCATTCAGGAAGAGCTTGAAAACCTGGCTTTTCACACAGGCCTTTGGATAAAGATTGCCCATCCCCATAACAATCATGTTCCATGACCATTTCTGTACCGGTTGCACTTTTTCCTGGTTAATTTGACAATGAACTCAGGGTTTCTCCCATCCCAAATTGCTCTCCCGTGAATTTGCAGCACTTTATCGGTTACCTCGAGTTTACAATTTTTACAATGTGCACTTTACCTAGTCTATTATTACAACCTTGCTGTTTTTAATTTCATGTTTTATTAAGTCTGTTTTTTATTTTTATAGGTTAATGTTTAAATTTTATCACTGCGTACGTTTTTGTCTATTGATGTATTGTACATTGTTATCATTTTTATCTGGGCCTGGCCCATGTAAGCCGCCCCAAGTCCCTTTCGGGGGAGATGGAGGTGGGGTATAAATAAACTTATTATTTGAAACACTGCAAGATGAGTCTACAACAGACACTCTGCTGGCTGCTGAATTGGATCACACGTCGGACACTTCCCCAGTGTCTAGGACTGTATGATGTATCACGAATAATGCGAGCAGATCCCAGTAAGGTGGCCTTTTGCAGCTGGCAGATGGTAATTTTTGTCAGCGCCAACTGTGTTTAAGTGCAGGCCAAAGCCTTTAGGCACTGCACCCAGTGTGCCGATCACCACTGGGACCACCTTGACTAGCTTGTGCCAGTCTTTGTAGTTCGATCTTTAAATCCTCATATCGTGTCAACTTTTTCAGTTGTTGTTCCTCAATCCTGCCGTCACCTGGGATTGCAACATCAACAATCCATACTTTGTCTTTTAACACGATCGTAAGGTCAGGAGTATTGTGCTCCAAAACCCTGTCTGTCTGAATTCGGAAGTCCCAGAGTAGCTTGACATGCTCATTCTCTGTAACTTTTTCCCACCAGTTCTTTGTCGCAGGCAGATGGTATTTGTGACACAAGTTCCAATGAATCATTTGAGCAACGGTGTTATGCCTCTGCTTGTAGTCTGTATTATTATTATTATTATTATTATTATTATTATTATTATTATTATTATTATTATTATGGCTTTCCCTGCAAGGATTACACTGGGCAATACTGCTCCTTCTAGTGTGTTTGCCTACCAAAGCTTGTTCAGAGGCCTTTAATTCTCGCATCTCTGTGAGAATCCCCACGGGGCTTGTATCCCCACCCACTCTTCCATTAAACCCCTTTCCTCTTTCTTGGTGAAATGTCTCAACCGGAACAACTTGCCCCACCCTCTTCTCTTTTCCCCAGCTATCCTGCACTCCTTTACCCCAATCATCAGATCTCTTTTCACCTTAAGAGTGAAATACTTTCCTTGTTTTCTGATGTGCTTGCAGTTGGAGGTGTCTCTTCTGTGGCCACCTTTTTGGCACCAAATGAGAAACTGCACACACTGGAAGCTTGTTGTCCTGTCCCTGACTGACCGCAGGAGAGGTAAGGTCAAGTACAAAGAAACAACATCAGAGCCTTGTGCATAACTGGACTGAGGAGCCAAGCTGGAAGGAGATAAACACAGATGGCGCAGCCCAGGCTGGGAAAAGAGGAGCTAAAGAGCCGTGGGCCTCAAAGGCAATCATAGAGATGGTCTGTGGTCTAGCCAGGTAGACTCAAGATGTTCACCCATCATTAATCCAGAACAGAACATTCAGTGTCAAAAGGTCAAAGATATAATGTGTGGGGAATCAGATTCAACACCATAGGCAGAGCAATGGCTACCATTTTGGATGGCATGTGAAAGATGCAGATACAGGTCCTCCTAGTGGACAGCCAGCAGGTCACAACATAGATTATACAGGCCTTCTCTTGAACCCTACATGGTTCAACCTATCTGCTAATTTCTCTCAGAGACCACACCACAAACACTGTGCCAGAGATTTAATGTGAAGCTTTATACAGCCACTTTGTCTGTAGTATACACATATAAAAAATTAAGAGGAGTGCGGACACAGATCTTTCTTCCCTCTAAGACCCAGTCAATATCTACAAGAACACATAAGCACACAGATACTCATGTTCCTTCTAGTCCTGGGATATCACACTCAAAGACTCTGGGAACTCGGACACAGCTGAAAGGCGAGGGGCAGCAGCATGAAGAGGGCACGCCAAAGTAGCCAGTGGGCCTTCAGCACGTGCTTTTGACCCTAGAAATCCAGTCTCCCCTGCTTCCTCAATAAGAAAAGCTTCTCCTAGCCCTTTGGGATAAAATCCCTTGGGATGCTAAATCAGGCAGCTTTAGCATTTTGGGTAAAGTGATCATCAGTCTCTGATCCAGAAAATTTTAAACAGTGGGCATAGAGAGAGTTAGCAGTCCATTCAAAAGCAGTAGCATCAAGGACGTTGTGTGAGGGACTAAGGTGTGTGGAAGAGAATGATGCTAGAATGGGTATACCAACCCAATCCATACCCAGGATATGGGGGAGGGGACTCAATTCGTTCCCAGCTCTCACCAAAAAGAAAAAGAAGAAAAGGATGAATGTACAGCAACCAGCAGGTAGGGTGGAGTTTGGCCAGAACTGTTGGTCTGGGGATCACTCTTCCTTCTTATCCTTTGGGCCATCGTAAGATGCCTGAGAGAAAAACAAAGAAAAGAAGAAAGTGTTAGGAGAAGAGTGGAATGGTCTTGTTTTGCAAGCTTAAGAACAGAGTTATAGATTCTGTTGGCCCTTGGTATCCACTGGGGTTTTGTTCTAGGATCCCTAGTCGATATTAAAATCCATGGTAAAATGGTATCTCTCCTCTGGCAAAGGGTATTCTTTTTGAATTAAAAATATTTTCAGGGTGTAGAATGGTTGGATCAGTGGATAGAGTAGATTCAGAATCCGTGGATATGGAAGGTCAAATGTATTCCATAGTGAGGGATGAGATGGGAGGGGCCTGCATCTGTATAACTAAGGCTGCATTTTGCAACCAGCAGAAACTTTAGAAGCTTGCATAGTTAGTTCTACAAATTTTCACTAGAGAGATGCAAGTTGTTATATAGGGCAGGGCAGTGTTAACTAAAGCCACAGGGAATGTTATTCAACTACCCATTGGCTTCTGAGATAGCAACAGGTGCTGAACCCACAAACATTCTAGCCTGTACACAGGCATTAGGGATTAGAAACCTGGGGAGAGCAGAGAGCAAATGGAGGTTCCAAAGAAGCTGGATTCCACATCTATTGCCACATTCTGTGCTTCTGTTGCACTCCTTCAGCATCAAGCCTAGGGACAGATCTACTTAAGAGGCCCACAAAGCTACACAAACAGCAGGATAGAACTGTCACTAAGGGCGTTTCCACACAGTCATATAACCCAGAATATCAAGGCAAAAAATCGCACAATATCTGCTTTGAACTGGGTTATCTGAGTCTACACTGCCATATATTCCAGCTCAAAGCAAATAATGTGGGATTTTTATTCAGCTGTGTGGAAGGGGCCTAAGATAGTCTCTGCAGCTGAAAACAAAAGACAAGCCCACTGTCACTTTAGGCCAACAATAGGCCAGTCATAAGATTCTGCAGGCTCAAATACATACTAGAACAGGCTGACTCTCTGCTGGCTGATGACGTAACATCTCTATTCAAACCATTGTTCTTTGTATTCTGCAAGGTTATGAGCTGTTCATTCTTAGGCACATCATTCAATTTTGTCACATTTGTCTCTGTGTCATACATGCCGCAGGGTGGTCAGCGCAACCCCGGCCTTGTGAAAGCAGTATTCTGGCATATTTCCTCAAACAACTGCTGGCTGTATCATACCTACTGAATGGTTAAGCATACTCAAACATTAGCAAATGTTTACTGCATGCCACAGTTATGTGGGAACAGAGATCAAGGTACTGTTGTGTTAGGAGAATACAATGTTGCTTCCTGAAGACCAACTTTTTCATAAACAAATCTAGTTCTTGCTGCCTCCAAAATACAATTGAAAAGGCATGAGCAGTGCCTACTGATATTTTACAACGCCAGCAAGGGACCGCTGAACAGGATTTTGAGGGATTCAGTGACCCATAGTGTTTCCTGTTTTATTCTATCACTATTAAAACTAAAATTTAAATTAATGCAAATGCAGTTTGGTCACTATATTTTCTGGGATTAGGAGCACAAGAACCCTGGAAAAGTTAACTACCACAAATAAGAATCCCACTATTTTTTTAACGTGACAGAAAACTTCTCTCGGTCCTCCAGAGTGATTCTATGATGAACTTCCACCATATGTTTACCATAGAGTGACTGTAGAGGACCTAGATAAGAGAGAACATGTTAATCAAATCTGTAAATAATCAAATCCACAAAGTCAAACCCACCAATGTGAAGGCTGTACTGCGTATATACCCTACTTTATATTACTCCAAACTTGGATCTGAGTTTAGGATTTGGATTGCCTCCCATGACACACTGGCATCTTTGGTAATCTGTCCTGTGAGCAACTGAAATTGCTGTGTGACGTTACACAAATCCGTGTATCTTAGGCTAACTTACCACATGAGGTTGGTATATAGATAAAACAAAGATGGGAAAATCTGTATGTGCTGTTTTTGAGCTCAGTGGAGGAAAAATCAGATAATGTGATGGGCACACGGTTTGGATTCTAGCTCAGCCATGGAAACCTACTGCTTGACTTTTGACAGGCCAATCTTTCTTAATTTCAAGAGAAGACAATGGCAAAACCTCCTCTGAATAAATCTTGCCAAGAAAACTCTATGAAAGGGTTGACCTATACTGGAGTCGACTTGAAGGCTTACACAACAACACCATTAGGAAATAATCCAGCTTAGAGTAGCAGGAAGCTGAGGCTGAGATGTAATGCTTTAGCTAAGGCCACAGAGGCGACATTTGAATAGGGAACTTAGGTTTATAGCTCAGTCATAGCCACTCAGTGAATCACAGGCATCAACTAAAACTAGCTAATCAGCTTGAAAGCCACAAGTGTTCAGTTTCTACTGGAGCAAGTTATATTAAGGTACGTGAGTTTTTACATGAATTAGAGCAGTCCAATGGCACCACAGTCTAAAGGAGAAAGACAGAATGGCTTCCACTGGACCAGAACGAAAAATTGTTTTCGGAGTGAAAATACTCTCATACTAGATGACCAGCCATGCTAGAAAAAATCCTATCCCATGATTAAGTGTCAAGCTCGGTTTTGTTGAAACATATTCTGCCCAGCTGTCGTTCCATAAGAGCAACAGCAACAATTGAATTTTGCTTCTCCGCCAATTCTTTTACTAGTGATCCTAGACGAAAGATTCATTTACAAACCTCAAGAGGCAGGAAACCACCTAGCCGCACGGGGGGATTTTTACTACACAACTTGAAAACCACAGAAAGGAGCTGATTGAGATAACCATGGTGACAATCTCCCTTTCAGAAAGCCGAAGTATTAAAAGAATTAGTTGGCTGCTCAAAATGCTCCTGACTTACTTTCCTTGGAACATGTGGGCTGGAGAATTCTGCTGATCATCCATAACTTGGATTGCCTCTTTCTTTTGGGTCTCACTTTCACCCTCTTTCTGCAGGATTGCAACCCATTAACAGTCAAGCCATCACTTCCTTCATTCAGTCCTAGTATATCTTCCTCTTTTCCTACTGCCTCTCACTTTACCAAGCATAACTGTTTTTCCCAATAAGTAAACTATGAGAGAGCAGAAGCAGCCTCTTGGAACTCCATTTATCAGGTGCTTTTTTTAAAAACCACAAAATGAGAAAAGATAGACATGTGATGGTTACTCAGCAGAAAACTTTGTTGGGAAAAAGGTGTGCCAAACCATACTGTGTGGAGTCCTGCTCTTCAGATCTGTTGGATTATAACTGCCATAATTCCCAGAATAGTTTGTATCCCTTCTAAGGTTTTTTGTTTTTGTTTTTTCGTGTCAGAAATGACTTGAGAAACTGCAAGTTGCTTCTGCTGTGAGAGAATTGGCCGTCTGCAAGGACGTCGCCCAGGGAATACCCAGGTGTTTTGATGTTTTACTTTCTAAGATTAAGGGAAGCTATATTCGTCACTATTCTCCACATCACCTACATACACGTAAATGCATTGGAGAAAACTGAAACAACTTGATTCCTGGCTATAGAAAATGGAGAATTCTGTGCAATGTAGAGAATAGACTCATCGGCTGGAACTAATCCGAGTTCCAACTCAATACCCCCACCTCTCCATACACACAACCTTGGAACTCTTTCACACTATTCAACTGTAGTAATATGATTCCATTTAGTTAGCCATTCTGTCTATGGAATTATGGGGCTTGTAGTTTGGTGATGCTCCCTGATTAAAACTATGAACCCCATCCCCACAAAACCCAGGATTCTGCAGGGTGTCATTGTAAAAGTTAAAGTACAGTATGGCACCCATATCCAAAGGGGATATCTTCCTGGACTTAGCATGTAAACATGAAAATAGTGATAACAGCAAATCTTATTGAAATGAATGACTTCCAAAGCAAGAATACCATAGAATCACATTGGAGGGCTTAGAAAACTCCTAAAGAGAATAGCTCTCTAGCATTTTAAAGTCTTTCATTATAACTCTATGGTCATCTTCCAGCAGAAGAAGAAAGATCTAAAAATGGCTAAAGAGAACATATCTTTTCAGATGTAGATAAGTGAAATTGCAAACACCAGGTACAGTGCAGGAGTCATACTGTAATATTATATTTGTGTTGTGTGGCAGGGCCAACACAACCACAAAATAAGAACAAAAAATCCTTGCTGTTGTTCTTAACATGGCGGTAGTGATTCTGCAGCCTTTTGGAAGTTGTTGCATGGCCATTCCAAGCATTCCTTGCCACTGAGTTAGTTTGTAGACCAAAATATGTAGAAACCACTTGCTTTTTAAACCCTGCACTAGAGACACCATTGTCTGGGTGCAATATGTTCAAGGGCACCCAAGTGGAGAGGGATGCTTCTCTTGCAGATGCCAAGCTGAAAGAGATGCCATTCCTCAGAGGTGGCAGCAAAGTCATTAGAGCAGCCAAACAGAGGTCCTATTTATAGGCAGCTAGGGAGGGAAAACTATTACTGGAGTATGGCAGCCTGATCACGCTGACTGTAACTGCACAGAAGGGAGGAGAGAGCGTGGGGAAAGGAGAAATTGAGAGGGGGGGGGGAGAGAAAAATTCAAGCAGATGGCTGCAGATGGCAAAGCCAAGATAGAACTCAATATGGGAGGGGGTGGAGAAGCACTGGAAGGAGGATATTCCTAGACAGTGCATTAGAATTAGCTCTGGTCAGAGCCAGCTCAAAGACACTGCTAAGGAGGCAGTGTATGTATGTGTATGCTAACTCAGTTCTGGAGGCTGAGGACTTATTTAGTAAGCACTATCTTTGGAGTCCAGAAGACCTCAAGACATCAACTGCAGAGCCATATATGTGTGTGCCCGAGATTAAAAGGCAAGCCAATGGCACTTCTCCCAATTTTGTCCTGGGTCCCAGAAGGATGCAGTTATACACAGTGATACCTTGAGTTAAGAGATTTAATTGTTTTGTGACTGAGCTCTTAACTCAAATCACTTATTTCAAAGCTAATTTTTCCATTGAAATACAATTAATCTGTTCAGAACCCCCCGATTTTTG
Organism: Anolis carolinensis; assembly: GCF_035594765.1. Taxonomy (NCBI): domain Eukaryota; kingdom Metazoa; phylum Chordata; class Lepidosauria; order Squamata; family Anolidae; genus Anolis; species Anolis carolinensis. The sequence continues at coordinate 183,156,665 of NC_085842.1, forward strand.
GTTACATGTTTTTAAATAAGAACATTTACTTTATAAATAACAAATAATAAATAAATGGGGGGGGGGGGCTGGTGGCACAGTGCGTTAAAAGCGTTGAGCTGCTGAACTTGCAGACCAAAAGGCCCCAGGGTCAAATCCCGGGAGCGGAATGAGTGCCCGCTGTTAGCCCCAGCTCCTGCCAACCTAGCAGTTCGAAAACATGCAAATGTGAGTAGATCAATAAGTACCGCTCCGGCGGGAAGGTAACAGCGCTCCATGCGGTCATGCCGGCCACATGACCTTGGAGGTGTCTACGGGCAACACTGGCTCTTTGGCTTAGAAATGGAAATGAGCACCAACCCCCAGAGTCGGACACGACTGGACTTAACATCAGGGGAAAACCTTTACCTTTACCTTTAATGAATAAATGCACATTCACATGGAACAATAAAAAGAAAGATCAACTTTAAATGATAGAGCCACAGTTATGGCAAGGAAGCACATTTGAGGAAACAAAACGTTTTGCCCAGTGTAACAACAAGGCAAAACCTGCACATTCACATGGACCAATAACAAAAAAAAGAGAAAGACCAACTTTCTAATGGTATAAGTACAAAGTTGTGGTAAGGAAGCACAAAGCACACAGTGAAGAAGCAGAAGCATCATTTTCTTCATACTGTACTCATTCCAGCTTCCCTCCCTCTCTCTCTTCATGAAGCCAAACATACCAGGAATAAAAACGACACAAAATCAATTAACCCCAAATTCCTCAAAGCATACAAGACCAAAGCAGACAACAATCTTCCAAAGCAGACAAGAGTGCAAGGCATGAGGCACAGAGCTGCTCCCTCGAAGCCCTAAAGCCCTGTACTCTGGTGCTAGCGCTCCTTCTTGTGCTAGCACTTCTGCTGGTGCTAGATCTTAATTCAAAATGCATTTGATCTTATGTCAAAAGAAACCCCAGGACGAGTGATGGCTCTTAATTCAAAATGCCCTTAAGCTGGGACACTCTTAAGTTGAGGATCCATTGTACAAAAGAAACTTTGGTCTTCCATTTATCAAAGCCTCATCTCAAATAATAAAGCTTTCCACGTGCTCATAATAATCAAACAACGAACTCTAGCTACTCTTTCTTTGACTTGACTACTTGTTCATGTTTCTTCCACTGAGTCTTTGATACAGCGGCTGACCAACAGAACCCCAAATAATTTGCATGAGCAACTCAACCTTTCCCCCCAGCCAGACTGACATACGGAAGATACCAGGAATCTCTTCAAAATATTCACCTCACTCTGAGACCCTAGTAAAAGTTGTCTAGTACCTTGGTGAAACAGGTGGGAATGGAAAGTGGCATTAACCAAATTAAGTTGGAAAGACATGGGGAAAAACTAGAGGGGCATTAGAGATATATGTACGTACACAAAGAAAGGTCTCTGGTGTTCTGATTTACCCAACACTGGCAACATTTCTTTGACCCAAAAACAAGAATTGGGAGCTTTCTCAAAAAAGTTCTAAACTTTGGGGAAATCAGTCAGGCCTGAACGTCCACAGTATCTCTCACATCTTTGTGAGTTGCACCCTCTTGCCTGCCAGTGAAAGAGAAATGAAAGGGCCCAAGCCCTGCTCCTGAACCTATCTTATTCAGTCACTTCCTCATAACATGCTGGGCCTGCCTGCTCCTTCACCTTTATCAAGCTGCTCCCAGGTGAGGCAGTCTTATGACATGCTTACGTGCCACTGCAAACGTAGAGGGATGTTTGCCAGGAAAGCTCCCAGGGAAGGCCTCCAACTGGTTATCCTCCTCTTCCCTGGAACCCAAGGCAAGAAGGAGAGGAGGAAACCACAGCCAAACCATGCTGTAATGTTCTTCACAACCACTGCATGGAGATTAGGTTGTCCTGGCAACAGATGTTAGATTATTTTTAGTCATACGTGTGTGTTAGAGAGAGGTGAATATAGTGTGTGTGTGTGCTCATGCTGGGCTTGCAATTTAATTGTCATCAGTCTCTGATTCTGAGTGGCACAATAAGTCTTGTAAGTGTTCATATATTTAGCTAGGAATCAAAGACTGTCTGTCAGCACACTGGATTTTCTGTGCATTCCTATTCCCTGAAAATAAAGTATTTCTCCTGTTGTAATGGCGTTTTTGGTGGGCAACAGTTGAAAAATGGAGGCCCCAAAGCTGTAGACATGGGCCATTCCATGACTTCCACAACAGACAAATCTTAGAATCATTATTAGAAACAAACCAAGAGAAAAGTTCAAAAAGAGACTTTGATAGGGTTCCTAAAGGTCAAGAGAGGAGCTCTTATGAGGAAAATTCTAATTGGCTTTGAGGGCAAATGGGGTATTTTTAAAAAAGAAAACAAAAAGAAGAGTAGAATTGAGGTGGCAACTAGGAATTGAAGGATAACAGGGTTCATCATTTCCTTGAAATCTCAAACACATGTAAGCTATGTGCTTCTTTAGGCAAAACAGTTTACCTCTAGAACAAAAAATAATTAATGGTGCCATTTTGTTGGAGACACCTTATATTTCCTGCCTCGCAAAACACTGAAACTGCAAGATCCCCAGGGAATGGCTGCAGAGAAGCATTTCCACTTGGAAATTCACCATTTACTATCGCACTCTAGATTAATCACAGTCTTCTACCTTTATCTGTTATGTCCTGAAAAGGTAACCTTGGTCTACATTTCTCTGAAATCACTGGCTATGCTGGCTGAGACTTCTGAGAGTTGAAGGTCAGAAGAATAACTTAACCAGGTTCTGCATTCAGTGAAGGGCAGTTGGATGCTCCGAGGGGGAAAACCTCCATGCGAGAATGAAGCTTCCAATAAGTAAGCCTGGGAGCGAGCAAATGTAATGAACAGACTGAATGAATTGTCTGTCTGGGGCCTAAAGGTCTGGCAAGGCTGAAGACACCATCCCAAAAATGAAATATGGAGAACAAAGGAGGTGAAGAATTCGATGAAGTATAGTAAGAGAGGTGCTAATGAGAACTGAGCTGAAAACTCTGTTTACATAGTCAAAGTTCTTTATGTTAAAGATGTTAAACAAACTATCTGTTCCAGTATTGATGTGGTTTCAGCAGGTCCGAGCTGAATAACAGAGATTATCTAAACAACCAAATAATGGATAACCAAAAATCGCTACATAAGGAGACCCCTTTCCATAGTGTATGAACGTCAGATCTGAAGGATGTAGCTCTGTCCACCCATCTCTCTTCTCCAGCAGCAGGCCTGAATGGAGGAGGATGGTGAGCATGAATGTTTAATGTATGTGAGTAAATGCTGAGTATATGTGATATTTCCCTTTTGCCTGTGTAACCAATATAGCAATTATAAAAACCAGTACTGGGGTCTGTGTACCTACTTCTTTCTCTGAAAGTGCCTGATGTACTCTGCCCCACTGAAAATGGATTAGAGAACATGTTTAAGGTTCAAAAAGTCTTTATGACACAAAAAGGGCAAGGACTCACCTTCCTTCTTAGAAGATGTGGATCATGCCCTTAGTACTGCACTTCTAAATGTGACCAGAGTCACGTACTCTCTGCAAGTTGGCAACAGAGCCTAACGACACATGTGCCATGGTTGCCTTCTTCTGGCCCTCATCTAGAATACTTTTATCTCACAGCAGCTTTAATAACAACAAATGCTTAGGGGAGCGTGATAAGTTTTGGTTTCAGTTTCCTAACAGCCCAGTAAGACCAGGCAGCAATGTGTCAGTTTTTGGCCACTCCATTTCCCTCCCCTTGGCACCTGAAGCTTGGCATGTTCATCCAGCAGTCTGTCATACTCCTTGGTCAGTCCTTCAGCCTGTTTGCGCATAGCCAGGGCCTCACTGTCGGCTTTCTCCAAAGCTAGAGAACAAGGAAGAAAAGATAAGGGACAGCATTAGAGAAGTAAGGTATTGTCAAATCACCAGTTTGGGAATAGCAGGCCAAGTCACAGGCTGTTTGGGGTGGGGGTGGCAGTGGCGATTTCTACACAGGAAAAGAAGTCATCTCAGATTAACTGGGGGATGAATGTGGCAAAGGCAGATCATAGCTTCTTTTCTCCTCCAGGATTAGAACAAATCGATATTTTTTCCAATCAGTGGCAAAGCTGTGATCTTCTGCAAGTCATCTCCTCTGATTGCACTTATGCCACAACCATAGAGCCTAGGTGAATAAGCTGCAAACAACAGATTTTGCACCAATTTTACAATCAAGGAAAAGGTTATCTATCAAGTAATATTTCTTTAAATTAGCAGTGTGGAACTCATTTCACACAGTCTGGCACCTAGCTACCCTCGGCTGCTGAAAACATTTTTTTTTAAAAAAAATTTATTTATGAAATTTTTCAAAAAATACAGTGAAAGTGGGAGAACATTATGGGTTATAGTACAGTGGGAAAAATAGGAAGTGTGACTTAAAAAAGAAAACAGAAAAAAGGTAGAAGGAGAAAAAAAAGAAAAAAAATGGATAGAAAATAAGTAGAGAATATATATGAAATAAAAATAGATTGAGTCCATAGACTTCCATCTTCATCTATATTGATTCTGATCCTTATGGGGGTCTATCCCAATGGTTCTGTTTTTTTTTTGTTTTTTTTCCTTTTGATTGAAGCTTCACTATCGTTAATATTGTTGTTATACTTGTATATATTTATAGGATTGTCCCTCTTTGGTTATTCTGTAATTATGTTACTCTTAAATTCTTTTCTTTCATTAGAAAGTTTATTAGTGGTTGCCAGTCGGTATTTTTCTTTGGTAATCCTTGTTGTTTGACTAATAGGTATGTTAATCTGTCCATGTTCTTTATTTCCATTAACTTTAGTATCCATTGATCTACATCCGGTATTATTTCTTGTCGCCAATTTCTTGCGTAGACGATTCTCGCCGCTGTTATCATATAGTTGAGTAGGAGTTCTTCATTTTCTTTTAAGTTTTCTTCCAAGATCCCTAATAATAGGTATTCTGGTCTCATTTGGTATTTTATGTTTAAGATTTTTTGAGTTGTCTCGTGGATTTCTTTCCAATATTTTTTTGCTTTCTCACAAGTCCACCACATGTGGAAGAAGGATCCTTGTTCTTTCTTGCATTTCCAGCAATTAGTCTGTTGAGATTTGTTTATGAGTCCTAATTGTTTTGGGGTTATGTACCATCTATGGAACATTTTTATCCAATTTTCTTTTAAGTCATACGAGTACATTTGTTTTAACTTTTTGTTCCAGATGTTCTCCCATTGATCCATATAAATAGTTTTCTTAATATTCATTGCCCATTTTGTCATACACTCTTTTACTATTACTTTCTCCGTTTGCCATTCTAGAATTCTTTTGTAGATTTTTGATGTAAATTTTTTCTCCGATTTCATAATTCTGTCCCAGAATGTTTCTTTTGACATGAATCCTTCTTTCCTATCGTTGTTATAATATTCTTTTAGTTGAATATATTGGAGCCAAGAGAGGTTTATGAAGTTTTTCTTGATATCTTCTTGGGATTTCATCTCAAAGTTTCCGGCAGTCTGTTTTAATATATCTTTATAGGTGGGCCATTTCCTCCAGCCTAACAATCTCCTTTGTCCCGCTTCTAGTGGGGATACCCAAAGGGGGGGTTTTGGGTAAATTCTAGCTTTATATTTGTTCCAGATTATTACAATTGCTGATCTTACGAAGTGATTTCCAAAGTTCTTTTCCAATTTTATTTTGCCATACCATAGGTATGCATGCCACCCTATTCGGAGGTCGTGTCCTTCTAACGTTAACAGTTTTTCTTTCTTGAATGTCATCCAATCTTTAATCCATATGAGGGCATTAGCTTCGTAATATGATTTCAGGTCCGGTACCCCTAGACCGCCTCTTTTCGTTTCATCAATTAAATTGATATATTTAATTCTAGCTTTTTTGCCTTGCCAGATAAATTTGGTTAACTCCTTTTCCCATTTTTTAAATATTTTCATATTTCTGAGGATTGGTAAATTTTGGAATAAGAAGAGCATTTTTGGCAGAATATTCATCTTAATTGCCGAAATTCTTCCTAAAAGTGAGAGGTTTAAATTTTTCCAGTTTTCCAATTGTCTGCTTATTTCTACTGCTGAAAACATTTGTGCTGGAGCAGCAGTTAGCTCAAGAGTTAATACAATGATTCACAGATCTGGGTAGTTTTTGAGTGCAATTTCTACTGAGCAGGACAGAAAATAAACAAGCAGAATGTGTTTTCCTCTAAAATGGATGAAGATATTATTACTATTTTAACGACATGGCTGTATTCACAGTAACCAATTTTTTAAAAAGTGGATTTTGCATCTTTTCAGGATATGGTTGGAAACAAAAGTAGAGGATGTAACTCACTCAGGGTTGCAAATATGGAATCAAGTGGTGGTAATTCTAGCAGGGGAAAATAATGTACGTCATATAGATTGACTGAAATATCTTAAAGGCATCAGATACTGTCTGATCTTGGGAGCTAAGTAGGGTAAGACCTGGCTAGTACTTGGATGACTCACTGCCAATAAAGACCATGTGCTGTAGGCTATATTTTAGAGCAGTGGTTCTCAACCTGTGGGTCCCCAGGTGTTTTGGGCTACAACTCCCAAAAATCCCAGCCAGTTTACCAGCTATTAGGATTTCTGGGAGTTGAAGGACAAAACATCTGGGGACACACAGGTTGAGAAACACTGTTTTAAGAGACAGGAACTGGCAAAAACCACCTGAGTATTCCTTGCGCATATGTATCCTAGCTTGGCCTAGATTTTATTGTCTTTGCTTTGCTTTGTTTTGAGTGAGTGCTTTATCTTTATTTCAGTGTATGTTTCTCCAAGCACCACAAGTTTGGCTTCTGGGAATTAGCTGTTTTTCAAAACATTTACATCTGTTGTGGCAGCCATTTAGGAAAGGTGGAATGAGCCCCAAATCCCCTCTTGTTCCATTTCATGGAAACCATACTGTGACTGCACCTAAGGCATTATTTCCAAATTCCAAAATAGGCCCACCAACCTATCCTACTTGGGACAGTTCACTTTGTGAGGAACATGGTACTAAAGAGACAAAGGGGTCTCTAGTTTACATAAACTACCCTGCCAAATCCAGCAGCTTTTCTGACTTTTCGGTTAGCACTAGTCAAGTGCTTTATGCCAGAAAAATAAAACATGATATAGCACTCTCTACCCAACTATAAAAAGGGCCTGCTGGAAGAAGAGTAATCTTACTTTGCCCTGGCATTAACAGACAGCTGCTCTACCTCAATGCTAAATTCTCTTGCCCCTCATTGCCTGCCCCAGTCCCCAAAACAACGCAACTGTCATAATGAACATGAAGGTCTCTTAGCCTCTTGCTGTGAGAAGGGGAGGAAGGTAACAGAGGGCAATTGTGATTTCGTATACATGCCCACTGTTTCATTCAATCTGGTGGGACGGTAGTGGAGATGGAAGTGGAGACCATGCTGAAGAGTTACACTGCCCTCTCAGCAACGAGAAGGTCAAAAAGGTTACAGCTTCACAGCTCCTGGATTCCTGCTGAGCTGATGTCAATGCCCTTGATTTGCTGGCTCTGGAAATGGGATCTAGAGAAGCAGCTCAAACTGGTTGATGCTGCTGCTGAAAACAGCAGTCCCTCCCTTTTTTATAAAGGGAAAAAGCGTAAACAAACACACACGTGGGGGAATCCTATTACACTAGTGCACAGTTCAGGAGCTGTCTATCCTTCTCTCAGAGCTGGTCAATGGTAGGGGTAGTCACGGCTAGTGTCTACCACAACCCTGTTCTTTGTTATGAAAGTATTAAAGGTTTTCGTTGTAGCCCTGTATTCACAACAAAGGTTCACCACACACACACACACACACACATACAATCATACCTACAGCCCCACTCTCCCAAAGAGGCCTTGCTGCCATCTACTTGTGTGCAGAGTTAATTTCTCAGGTATGCTTTTACTGGACTTTGTCCTTGCGGCAAGGTCTTTTTATAGCTATGGAGGTTTGTGCTACACTGCACCTTCTCTCCAATGCCTAGGAGATTGGGACTGGTGCCATATTATCGGTTGGGCTCACAATGTCTCCTCCCGGACAAAGATAATTCACTTGGAATGGAGCTTTGGGAATAGATGGACCAAGGTCTTGAAGTACACAGACTCTGGAACAAGTCCTGCCACCACTGGAATTCTGACACCCCATTTACTTGCCCTGTACTTTCTCACCGTAGACAATGAAAACTCAGAAGCACCCAGAAGGTCCTGATGTATTATGTATGTTGGCTTTGCCCAGAGTAAAAGATGCAGAAGGCACACACACACATATCAAACCCGTACTTATTTCTGAGAGCCCTACATAGTTTGAGTCCAGTTACCTGCAGAATCGCCTTCCCCAGTATAATGTGCCCCTTAGCACACAGGTCCTCTGAGTGAGTTTACTCCAGCTAGCCAGAATCTGACTGAAAACCATCACCCAGAGGAACTTTTCATTGGCCATCCCATGACACTGGTATGACCTGCCAGAAGGTCGTATGGCTAAAATGAATTATCTGAATTCAAGAAACAATTGAAGATCTATCTTTTCCCACAGACCTACTCAGTCGATTTTAACTGTAAATTTTAACTTTACACATTTTATTAGTATTGATGATAATCTTTGTTCTGTGTATTTTGATATATGTATTTTAATACAGTTGTATGATATTTTAGCTCTCTGTTTTAACCATGTTGTATACTGCCTTGAGCTGTAATAAATAAATCAATATTATTATTATTGGGTTGCTGTGAGTTTTCAGGACTGTATGGCCATGTTCCAGAAGCATTCTCTCCTGATGTTTCGCCCACATCTATGCCAGACATCCTCAGAGGCTGTGAGGTCTGTTAGAAACTAAGCAAGTGGGGTTTATGTATCTGTGGAAAGTCCAGGTTGGGAAAAGGAGCTCTTATCTGTTTGAGGCAAATGTGAATGTTGCAAATGGCCAGCTTGATTAGCATTTAATGGCCTTGCAGATTCAAAGCTGGTTGCTTCCTGAAGGAATCCTTTGTTGGGAGGTGTTAAGTGGCCCTGATTGTTTCTTGTCTAGAATTCCCATTTTCTGAATGTTGTTCTTTATTTACTGTCCTGATTTTAGAGTTTTTAAATACTGATAAGAATTCTTTCTCCCAGTGTATTATAATATCTCAGAGATTATGCGTTGAAATACAGCATCTCTTCCAGCATGCCTATGTAGACTATAAATTTTAACTTTACATTTTATTAGTGTTGATGTTTTTATCTTTGCTCTATGTATTTTAATATAAGTATTTTAATGGTATTGTGTTTTATCTGGGTGTTTAACTACCATATGTTGTACTCTGCTTCATGGTGTGAGGAGAGAAGAATAACAACATTTATTGTTGTTGTTGTTGTTGTTGTTACTACTACTGCTACTACTACAATTATTCACATCATCTGTCTGGGCTGAGGAGAGCTGCAAGTCCAGCAGTATTTGAAGGGACACAGCTTGTCCTGCCTCTGCTCTAGCAGCACCTTCTGATAAATTGTTATGTCCTTAAACAATTCCCCTTTGTTTCAATGGCTCATGCAGCAGACATCCCACTCCGTTGTGCTTCATGGCTCAAGATGACATCCCTTTCATTTCCATGAAACTGCCTGATCAATTCACCACACTGCAGGGGCCCCTCTGGGATCATGGTAAATCAGGACAGTTAAACCAACTTGAGCTGCATTTAAGTCACAGGAGAAGGATAAGGGAGTTGGACACTAAGTTGTTTTTAATGGATGTGGGGGCACACAGAATGATATTGTTATAGGATTGGATCTGATAAGAAGTTTCAATCATTTCAAGACAGCATTGCATGTGCTAAGATACCCACTCTTAAAAATGCAAGCACTCTAAAATCTGGAAGAAATTGCCCCTTTGCCATAGCCTATTCAATTATCAGGACAATTCATTCTAAAGGCAGAGATTGGGAGGGGGGGGGCGCTGCTGCTTTGAGGGCAGCGAAGAGCCAACCTCGTGATTTCAGATAAATCCTAGTGTTTACAAACAAATGCTGCAGGGCTGGTCCATTTATTCCCAAAGCTCCATGCCAGGCAAATTATTTTAAGCAGAGAGGAGGGATGGGGCATTTTGAGTTAGTACACGAGGAAAGCACATGGATGTACAGCTCTTGGGGATATAAATAGATCCTGTATCACCCTTTCACTGGCTTTCAGCCCTGATGAGCCAGCTGTGCACAATTTGGAGGGGAGGATATGGCAAAAGGGAGAAAGTCAACTCCTCTGCTATCTTTTCCTAATGAAAATGTGTGGCCACTATTTGGAGAATGAAATGGCTCCACAATTGTCCGCCACCTCTCACCTCTCTTTGTGGAGGTCAACTCTTCCTTCAGCTTTCGGACTTCAGCCTGCAGGGCTTTGTTCTCTTCCTCAGCCCCAGCACCTTTGGTGTCCAGATCAGCTACTTCCACTCCAGCCAATTTCAGTTGCTGTTCATGGGGTCAGGGAAAGGAGAAGAGAAGAAGGGCACAAAAATAAGCAGGTGCAAAAAGACCAAAAGCAGCTAACAACTTAAAAAACAATACGGTTAAGAATACAGAAATGGTAAATACTGAAATAGAATTCAACTAATTCAATTATTTAAACAATTGAATTAAATTAAAGGATAAAATTAATGAAACAATCTGTCAAAAACATATCAACTAAAACAATGAAACACTCCCTAGCCTATTTCTGTTTCAAAATCCTACCTGAACAAAGGTTTCAGTCTGCTGCCGGAACAACAACAAGGAGATACAATCTGGCCTGAGTGTGAAGGAAGTTCCAGAGCTGAGCTTAAGAAGGCCCTCTCTCGTGTTCCCATCACACCATGCTTGTGATGCTAGTGGGGCTGAGAGAAGGGCCTCTCCTGATGATTTCTCAGAGGGAAACACAGGGAGATATGATATGCCAAACAAGCTGAACCTGAACAATATAGAGTTTTCTAATCTAAACTATTGATTTAGACTATTGTTTAAAGTCTGTCCGGAAATCAAATGGCAGCCAATACAGCTATTGTAGAAAGGGGGTTTAGCCAGCCCCAGTTAACAATCTGGCCACAGCTCTTTGGACCAGATGAATACAAACATTCTTCAAAGGCATTACAGTAATCCAAAAGAAGCAGTCCTTTCAGATCAGCTTCCCAAAACCAGAACTATATGTGGCTTTTCACCAATTTGGATTCTTTATCCCTGTGAAGGTACAACACCACGGGAGTCCAGATTCCTCCAGAATTCAGAGTTGCTCTTCTCCAACTCCATGTCCTTTGGATCTGCTGGATTACAATTCCATCATTTTCTGCCAATCTGGCCCTGGGTGGATGGGAGTGGTGCAAGTTGTAAGTTCAACAGATCCATAAGGTAGGAGATTGGTATGAAGGAAGCTAGAAAGACAGGGGCCCCTTGGATAGCCATGGTTTCTAGTCCACTGGAAGACGGTATTTAAGAGCCACATGCTCCCTCTACCTTTCTGCCTGACCACCACAACCATGTCTCTTTAAATATTTCTGGACACAACCAATACAATGGAGGAGGTTACAGGCAGACAACCCTTTAGAGCAAAAGCCCAGGAAGGTGTTCGGGGAAAAGGAGAATTGCTTTGGTGGCTGGATCAATTTATATATTGTGAATATCTAGTCCCTTGTTATAACAGCTTCACTGGCTGCGAGTTGGTCTCCAGACGAAATTCAAAGCACTGATCATTAGATAAGCCAATTTTACATAAAAGAATGCCTTCCCCCATCCCAGAAAATGAAATGTCACCTTCTTCCTCCATGTTTCTTTTCCCTGCATACAGTACTGTACACCAAATTCTAATACTATTTTTTTATTTACAAGAAACCCCAAATGTTACTTGAAACAGTTATCCCTTAGCCCATACAATTTTTTTCTCCCTATCCAGTAAAAGCACCGAGTAATTCCACCCAGCGATTGAACTGCCAATTGCGGACTTAGTTTGCAGAAGAGGGTATTACTTCCAGGCAGTGCTGAATGGAAAAAGACAGAGAGAATAAAAGCAGCGGAGTGTTTTATCTTCCAGAAAGCAGAAACAACTAACACAAAGTGTGTAGGAAGGGAAAAGGGGGCAGAGTTTGTGTAAGGTTTTATCCTTAAATAAAAGGGAAGGGGTGGGAGTATTTCCTACAGCATAGTTGCTCTTCTATGAGGAGCAGCCATGACTGGAAGCACTGGTATGGGAGACAGCACCAAGGAGGAATCTTAACATTAGTGATGCTATGTATAGAAAAACTGTTATACAAGCTCTACGTAAGAGAGGTGAGCATGCCTGTGGCAAGTCGTGCCAGTGAGTGTTTATATCCTTTGTTCTCCTTTTCCAGTTTTTTTTTTCTCTCTCCCTCCCTGTCCTTTTCCCTGTGACAAACAGGCAAGCTGTATGCGTTAACAGGATGGCGAATTTCATTCACTCACAGCATAAATACCATCTACACCCCTCCAGTCTTTTAAAAAAAGTCATCCTGTTACAGAGGTTGCAACAAATTCTTGAAACTTCTTCTAGATAGGTAACATTCAAAAGCAAGTCTCACTCTGCAAAGATACATGAACATGTTTTGGATGGGAAATGTTCCAAAGAATGTGGGATTTGATCAAAGGCCCGTTTAGTCCTATCCACTGTTCCAAAGTGGCAAATTAGATACCCCAGCGGGAAGAATGTGAGCAGGACATAAGTCAAATTGTACCCTCCTGCTCATTTCCCACTTGCAATTTCGATTCAGAGGCATGTGACCTCTGACAGTGGACAGAAAAGAGAGCCATCAGGACTTGTGGTGGTTCACAACCTTTTCTTCAGAAACCCATCTAATTCCCTTTTAAAGCTGTCCCATTCAGTAACATCACTCTAACTCTAAAATCTCACTAGGAGCTTTGTGAAGACCAGCTTAAAAGCACGGACTGTATTATTTGCTTTGTGATAAGCCATTGTTCCAGCCCTCCAAGGTGGCTAGATCTCGAAGCCATACTAGTCTGTTTATCAACACAGAGCTAAAGAAGCTAAAGACTTGAAAGGAAAAGAAAAAAACAAGGGCCCTTTTGTTGTGCTTTCCTACCTCATTACTTTATATACCACACATGAGTCCCCGAGCAGAAGTTGGCATAATTAAAAGAAGATTCATTTGTAGAAGGGTGATGACATTCTGATACTTACTAGAATGCATAGTGATCACCAATCAAGCCAGCTTTAAAGAACACAGGAATCAGAATCCAACATTCAGAAGACAATGTGCATAACTGGTTTTAGCAATCTCTTGCTGAGCAAAAAGATTAGACCCCCCTCCATCAACTGATTCAAGAGTCACAAACACTAATGAAGCTACTATGTATACAGAAAAACCATAAAGCGTGAAGTCAGATCTAGCCTTCAATGAACGAGAGACTATGACAAGAAATCCAACATTCTATGGAAACAAAGAAGTGAAAGGTTTCCCATGATGCATGACACTATGATAAAGCTGAGTAAAGAAGACCTGCAAAACCACTCCTGAGTAAACTTCAAACAAGGACTCCCTTTCAAGCAACAGCTGACCTTAGGACCAGTGTTCGGAAATGCTGCTCCTCTGAAATACAGCTTTTATAAATCCCCACAACTAGCATGCCCAATGGCCATGGAGGCAGGAGAGGGTAGGTCCAGAAATTGTAGTTCAACAGGTACATTTTCCAAGTTCTGCTTAGAACCTTGGGGATGAAGACTCATCTAGGTAAGCTTGTTGTGCTTCAAGCCCTCCTTCACAACACAGGTCTAAGCAAACAAAGGATGGGCAAGTCAAGCTGAACTGTATAGCAAAATAAATTGAGCCCTCCATTTGCATGATGCCTGCTCTGTTCACCATGGGAAAACCTGACTACAAAGCTCTATGCCATCCATACACCTTCTACTATCACTGATCTGGAACCAAGCCAATACATTCCATTGTAATTTTGATCATCTGATAGTTTCAAACTAGATTGTATTGTGGAAAAGGTGGATTCTTAAGTAAATAAATACATAAAATCTGCACCAAGGAAAGATCCTCAACCCTCACACTCCTCAACCCCACAAAATTAAATCAGGTCTAGATGGTGGAAGGTTTCACACAGTCAGAGAAAAAAGAGAAAAAGTCCTTCCCATGGATAACATTCTCCAGATGACGCTACGTGACTCCGGTGATAGATGGGGCTGGGAGTTTGGTTGTTGGACTAAGACTAGAAATACAGGGTTCAAATTCCCATTCATTTACAGAGACCTACCAGGAGACCTTGAGCAAATCAGACTCCCTTGATTTCGGAAAAGGCAGTGGTAAAACGTTTCTGAAGAAAACCTACCAAGATAACTCTGTGACAGGGTGGCCACAGGGTCACCATAAGTCAGGAACAACTTGAGGACACAAAGCAATGGGTAGAATTCCACCCGTTGGACTACCACTTTAATCTGTTTTAATGCTTGGTCAACAAAGAGCATTTAAGTATAATCTCAAGGATTACGTAACAGTGAAGACACAAGACCTGTCCTCTTCAACCATGAGAATCTACAATTAGAACCTACTGCAAATATAGCCAGCATGATATGGGGCATTGGAACCACAGAAACTATCTAGTCCAATCCCTTGCTATGCTATTATTAACACCGGCATCCCATTTAACAATTCTCAGAACATCTCAACCTTACAGAGAACACATATGCTTGCTAGTTTCAGTATTTAATTTCCTCCATGTAGATTGGGGGGGGGGGGGGGGGCTTTCTTGCCAGCAGAGATATTGTTCATGTGAGCTGATTCCCTGAATCCTTAAAACACATTCTTTTACGCTGTGATTTCTGCACAGTGATAAGAAATCTGCGGCTTTGTGTAAATTTCAGGGCCAGTCTAAAGAGCAACTGATTGTTTATTAGAACAGAATCCTAATTTTATTATTCAGGTTGAATCCCCCCTTTCAGTGCAAATGAAGATTCTGTTATTGTTCCTGTTGTATGCCTTCAAGTTTATTTATTTATTTATTATATAGTAGTATCTCATTTATCCAACCGTTGCTCATCCAACATTCTGTATTATCCAATCCAGTCTACCTTTTAGTAGTCAATGTTTTTGTAGTCAATGTTTTCAATACATTGCGACATTTTGGTGCTAAATTCATAAATACAGTAATTACTACATAACATTACCATGTATTGAACTGCTTTTCTGTCAATTTGTTGTAAAACATGATGTTTTGTGCTTAATTTGTAAAATCATAACATAATTTGACGTTTAATAGGCTTTTCCTTAATCCCTCCTTATTATCCAACATTTCAGCTTATCCAACGTTCTGCTGGCCTGTTTAGATTTGATAAGCGAGACTGTACTGTATTTATACTCTGCTCTACTCACCCCAAAGGGGACTCAACACACCATACATTTCTAATTTATGGCAACCAAAAGGCAAACTTGGAATTTTAATATCAAAATTTGTTCAGATATGTGCCTTTTGCTTCCTTGGATGAGTAACATACTCAGTCACCCAGTTGTTTCTATGACCAAGCAAGGATTTGATCCATAGTCTCCATAGTTATAGTTCAATGATCAAATCACTATACTACACTGGCTCTCTTCAGTTAGACATTACCAAATCATTCTTTTTATCTTTTATTGTGTATGCTGTGAGGATAAGTGAATGCAATTAAGTCTAGTTAATGATGATCCCATGATCATCATAAAAAGACTGGTTGGTTGAACTGAAGCATTATCAGAAAGGGAAGTGGTAATACTCTTATGTCCTTGAACAATGTGTGTCTTTTTTTAAAAAAAAACTTGCTGTTCTGCTTATGGTTACAGCTTGGAGAGATATCCAACCACCTCTGCCATTCAGCAGGTCAAGGCTATCTGCTAATGTGCCACTTTTAATTAACTTGACTCCATAAACATTCTTCCCTATTTGAAACCATGTGCTTGTAGCAACCTGAGATGTGGGGTCTGACTGCCCTCTCGAGGCTGATGCACACAGTGTTTGAGAAGGCGAAGGGCTTTAAGAAGCAGCTGTGAGCAAACAGACCAATGTGAAAAGTCTCCTCTCTTTCTCCACCCCCATCCACCCCCTATTCTTTAAATAGACCTTATGCAACATTTGTTTGAGTTTTTATATAAAAAAATCCAGGAATTTCCATGATCCAGGTTGTTGGCTTTTCCCATTATGGAAGAGAGAAAGTGGGGCTGACACACAGAGGAAGACTGCAACCAGACAAAATACATAGAGGGAGGGATGGGGAGGAGAAGGAAACTGGACCCAGATCATACAGCTCTAATACAGCCTCAAGACATCCCAGTGTAATCCCCTAACCTATGGGCAATTTCCTTCTGTTTTGCCCATCAAGAAGCAGAAGACTGGTCCCTTCTAAAGAAAGAAACCTAGAAATGTCAGGATTTGGCAGCCACTCCCTGCTTGTGTACTAGAGGCCTCAGCAGCAACAGATTCCCAGAAATCCCAACACACTTGGGAAGGCCAATGTGATTTATTTTGGCCAGGCTGTATTTTTCACATTTGCACTGTCCACGTGAGCTCAATAATCTCAGCGTTCACTTAAACCTTGAAAAGACAATAGCCATAGAGACTATCTGAACATTTAATAAGCCTTTGCTTAGCAAAATCTTCAAGGAAATCAGGGGTAAGGAGGAATGTTGATGTGAATCAGGCTTTTTAGCATCCAAGCCTTTCAAATATTTCTCTTCCAGGGGCAAGCAGGCCTCAGGTTTTCAGGCTGCCCCCTTTCACTCTCAGCCAGGGGAATTGCTACCCAAAATAACCAAATGCCATGCACATTAATAGGGTTATTGTTTTTACTGCTTCAAAATATCCCGTGGGTAAGCTCAATCCCCCCCCCCACTATTTTTATGCACGTACTACAGAATCCTCTTTGCCATTGCTGCTAACACATTCAAGTTGCAAGCCACACAGCAATCAATACAATGTCAACATTCGAGAAACCAAAGAGCAGCAGGTGGGACTGATTCAGCTACCCAGATGCTGCTGAACTGGGGCCCCTATTATTGCTCATTGTGGACTGCATTGGTTGGTGATATTGGGAGTTGCAGTCCAACATCATCTGGAGGGCTGCTTATTATTTTCCTGCTCCATTCCTGCAACCAGATCATTGCCACAGCCTGGAAAAATTGCTTTATTGTACTACCTCTCTTAGAATTTCTTACCCAGTATGCCCACTGATTAATCTGGCTGGGGGAATCTGAAGCTATAGCCCCAAGAACAAAAACAAAAGCTGCATGCAAAGACTTGCTGTTCCTGTCCGTCTACACTCAGTGGAGGAAGGCAAGTCCACAATGCACCCCATAATTAGAAACATAGAAGTAGGAGGAACCATGGCTCAGCAATAGGAACCTTTGATACAGTCTTATAAATATATTAGCTTTGGATAGCAGGGGTAACACCCCTGTAATATTTCTTTTGCTGTCTATGCCCCTGTTTGGAATACTTCATCTCATTTTCTATCTCTGACACCTGGATTTTGAAAAAATTGGTTTTTTGTAGACACAAGGAGTGCTGGGAAAGCTTCAGTGAAGACACCCTTTTCTAATGATAACTCTTCCAGGAGTGAAGTTCCCTTCCTAGGGGTAGATTTATCTCACTTCCTGTTGCCTCACCCCTGTTCTTAACTATGATTTGTATGTAAGTTGGATGTTTGGAACCCAAGGACTGCTTGTATAAGTCAGAAAACAATATGCCTCAGCCATAAGACAATCAGAAAGCACTAACTAGAACCATTTTTGAGGAATGTCGTGGTTTTTTAGGTGCCTTCAAGTCAACGCCAGCTTTGGTGACAATTTAATAGGGTTTTCTTGTCAAAATTTCTTCAGAGTTTGTTTGTTTTTTTGCCATTGCCTTCTTCTTAGGATGAGGAGTGTGACATGACTAAGGTCCTATAATTCTTTTCCATATTGCAGCATTTGAGGATCTGAACCCTGGTCTGTGGGACTCCTAATCCAACACTGAAACCACTACTGCATGCTAGCTCTATAATGTTTTACTTGTGCTAGATCTTGGAGAAGTCATATTTTGAACTTGGCCAGTAACTATGCAGGGAAAAGATGGAGTGAGTAGTGAGGGCAAAGACAGCATAGAAAGGAATCTCCGAAGCCCTGAAGATGGGGTAGAAAGATTCTGGGGTTATAGCCCTAAAAAAGAGCACCTCCTCCAGCTCCGATTTATTTGCACAACCTCAAGTCTCTTGCTAAGGAGAACAGGAATCGCAACGCCAGCTATGCTATGCTTGACATTCGCTAGTACAGCAAATTAGAAGAGTCAAATAATCCACAAGAGTATTCCTGGAAACCACACGGCATCACTGTATGGTTAACCTGGTAAGGTTACTGCCATAAAAGGGGAGCTAGTGTATAGAGTGACAAACAAGTTCTTAGCCTTATAAGATTACAACTCCAACTAATAAATAAAGGCAACCATAAATCACAGTTCAGGGTAGGAAGAACAGGACTTGGCCAATGGAATTGTCCACAAGGGTTTTTCATCTATTTCCACCAGCACAGCAGAGGCCTACAAGCTAGGGTGTTGCAAGCCACTTTCAAAACTCAAGGAGCTTAAAAGTAGTTTGTAAAACAGTGTACAGAGAGATACAGAGTGTTAGACAAACTCTTAGCTTTACAGGAGAGCATCATCAACAAATAAAGGCATCCATATAGGAGGACTCTGAAATCTGCGATATATCTTTGAATGTCAAAATCTGGCTGGTCCATGCCATAATAGAAAGCTGATGGGAAGAGAAGCAACTCGTTCAAAATACGGCACTGGAGAAGAGTTCTGCTGATACTATGGACTATCATAAAGACAAATGGGTGGATCTTAAGAGAAAATAAGCCAGAACTCTCCATAGAAGTCAAAATGGCTAAATGGAGGGCACTGTATTTTGGATATGTATAATTCGAAAAGACAATACATCTTGGCATAATGAAAGGCAGTAGAAAAAGGGAGAAGACCACATTATAACAATTAAAGCCTTAGCAGGGCTATTAATGACAGAGTAACTTGAAGATTTCTCATTCAAAGAGTCACAATAGGTGAAAAGCAAATTAAGGCCAATTAACAAAGACAATACTTGATCAAAGTAAAAAAAAAAAAAAAGCAGATGGTTCACCTTAAGGAACTTCCTAAAATTTCAAATAAAAAAAAACATCCAGTACCTTGAGCCACCTCTTAGGAATACAAATTTAAATTTTGGTTTTCCAAGAATCTCGGCATGTATCTGCAACTTATTTTTAAAAGCACATTAAAAGACTGGCTCCCAACTCTGGCAACCACAGTTTCCTCTCCTGATTTCTTTCACAGATTGAGAATCTACATTTGGATGAGAACTCCCAGATACATCTACAGACTGAAAACATTGACCTGCATGCTTAAACTCTTCTGGTTATTTTGGGACTATTGACATGATTAGTGCAATGAAACAATTTACTTGTTTTTTACAACAGTTAACTCAAAAATTCTTCTCTTTGGTAACACAATCCCCCAATCTGTTTGTATTGGTTTAAAACAAAACAACCATTGATCAAAAACATCAAAAAGGACCAGTTTCTAGTCCTCTTGATGTGAACCATCGGCTACACTCCCAATGTGTGTTACAATTTGTTAACTGAGGAACTGTTTAACAAGGTTTTCTTTCTACTCCATTTTCCCCCTATACTCATTGTAACTTCTTTCTTTCTGCTTGTTATGTCCCGCATTGCCAAGCAGCCACATCTTTCCCTCTATCCATATTTTCCCACCCAAAGAAAACGTGACAAAGATATATGTGAGTACACTAGCAGGGCCATATTTGTGCAAGATCTTTTAGCACAGAACACAAAATTGCTCACCAACCTGGTCTAACTAAAAATGTGTTAGGACAAAACAAACAATCTAATAATCCTTTTTAAGTTTGCTTCCTTTGTACCCAGCAAGAAATGGAAAAGAGGTGTATCCTTCCGGATGTTTTTGAATTTCTAAAATCAGAATCCCTGGCCAGCATATCAATGGCTAGGAATTAAGAAAATTGCAGTCCTACATATGGAGGCCCATCCCTACAACAAAATGTTAGTTGCAAGGCATCCTCATGCTAAATTTCTTCAGCAAAGGAAACTCAACATCCTCAATCCCATTTCAGGTTTATAATATAATGTATACATCAGTATGCAGAGAACGTCAGACATCATGGGGTTATAATTAGAATATAATATCACAAGATCTAGTTTGCAGAGAGCCTGAGTGTAGTTGGGATGGGAGTTTCAGAGAAGCCACATTTCTTGTAATTACACATACACCTAATTTTGCATGTGGATGAATACATCTTAATATCTATACAAGGAAGGAAGGGTTTCCTGTACACCTTCCTTTATAGAAAAACATTATCCACTTAAATGCCAACAAGAAGCTAGTGTAGGGAGTTGTCAAGATGTCAGCACTTTATCCCCATCCCTGGTCCTATTGTCCTACATTTTGCACAATCCTTGCCCTCTCCCTTACAACTTATTTAGCCACTTCTTGTTCTGATGTTCATGGATGTATTTTATGATGTTTTACTCTGTGGTTTCAATTGTCTTTAATTTACTGTTGTTATGTATTGTATTGTATTGTATTGTATTTTATTTTATATATATTTGTTTTGGGCTTAGTTCCCCATGTAAGCCACCCTGAGTCCCCTCGGGGAGATGGAGGCGGGTTATAAAAATAAGGTTGTTGTTGTTCAAGATGCTACTCTTCTACAGCATCCTTACTCAACCTGGTTGCCTCCAAATGATGCCTTGCCACTAACCATGTTAGCTGGAACTGATGTGATCTCCATCAAGAGGGCATGGGTTGTGGAAGACTGTTCTTGACAGTAGAAACATGTGATGTCCCAAAACCACCATTGACCTCACAAGATTAGAGGCAGAAGGACTACATTCCTCTCTCTGAAGCCCTCCATTCCTCAGCACCATTACCTTCTTCAGTTTGTCATTCTCCTCCATGTACTTCTTGGCTGCATCACTGGCTCCTTCGGCCTGCTTCTTGAAAGCTTCGTTAGAGGCCAAGATGGTGGCATGCTGGGAGATCAGGGTGACTAGGCGTCTCAGCAAGCTGTGAAGAAACACAAAAGCTATGACACTGAGAGCACTAAAAGCAGGTCCAGAGCCATCAGAGCTACTTCTCTGCAGCCACCCCATCATCATTCCCTCCCACAACTACTGAACTATTCTCATTGTCCCTGCACTTTAACATGGACTAACCCTTTGAAGCTTAAAACCCATGGCTGTTTGCCTTGGCACGACCTTGAGCTTATGTGCCTTCCCATTGTCTGTGATTTATGATGTTTTCATTCATTTCTTAAGCAAAAAATATTCAGAAGTGGGTTTTGTCAAGTCGCTTGTCAATGTATGGCAAACCCATGATTTTCATAGGCAAGGAATGTGCAGAAATTGTTTTGTCAGCTCCTTCCCCTGAAATATAACTGAGAGTACCCGATATGATATTCAGTGGCAAGCTTTCAAGGTCAGATGGGATCTGGTGCTTTAAGAATATTTAAGTCCACTTGGCACCACTAGAGAGCATAAATACAGATCAACACGGCCATGTAAAGCAAAGCTCCCAACCTACACATAGCATTGAGCTGGGATAGGCAGCCCCCATTCTTCTCTTTCTCCATTTCAAAAAGGGTAGCTACACTTCCCAGAGGCAAGGGACCAAACACCACAGAGGAAGAGACAAAAAAGCAGCACTCTTCCCCCAGACATGCACCTTCCTGCTGCACAGCAAGGCTTATGCAACTATCCACTCGAATGCTTGCTCATTTTCCCCCAAAGGAAAAACTGCCACTTCTTGGAGCTCCCAGAAGAGACATGCTGTGCCAAAGTGGCAGCAGGAAATAAGCAAGAGCTTCACCCACAGACTCCACTTTTTCCTGTGATCAGCCACACCAATGGGGTGCCCGCCATCACTGACAACCTGCTTGGTAGCCATAAACCAACATGGTCAAGAGAAAAAGAGCAACTGCACAGGGTGTCAACACAGCTTGGTGCAGCTTCCTTTGACTCACTTAAGAGATAGTTGCTGGCTCAAGTCAGTGAGACTATCAGCTTAGTTTTACTGATTCCTGTAGTAGTGTATCAGCTCGATCTCCTGCACGCAACCCTTGCCCAAACTGAACACCAAACAGGAGGCTTCACAATTATCGTCTGGCCAAAATGGGAGTCACAGTACTATATAATTGTATAATGTGAAAGCGACTGAAGAAAGGGGGAAAGCAGGGGGGGGGGAAGAACCTATCTGATGCCAGAGTCATCTTGGGAAGATCCAACATCCATCTTTGCAGTACTTAAAAAGATACTGAACACAGACGTGGCAGTCTCAGGTCCAAAAGATAGAACATCCTGTACTTGGTGGCTAGGTATTCAGAAATGGACATTATGGCTCGACTCCCTTTCCCAGTCCCAGCTGCAGTATCTTGCGGCTGACTTTTGTATGCATCACTGTGTCCAGACTGCTGATTTACAACCCATGGGTATTGTTTGCTCGGTTTGTCTGCTGCCTCTGCTCCCGCCAGCCAGGAGCAGCTGGCAATTCAACATAAGAGCTGGAGAGGCAGCCACCAGAGTAGACAGTGAGACCCTCCCAGTGCCAGGAGGGAAGGACACAATTGTCTCATTCAGTTGTGCTGAGGAAAGTTGCCACCAGTGGCGAGAATTGCCAAAATGGATAACGAACATGAGAGCTCCTTTATAGTGGGAAGAAAGTTTTACACTTAGGACTCTCATTTGTTTTTTGCTGTGAAATCCAAATACATGTGGGCACGCAAAGCTCATGGGGCATATGCACCCATCTGGTATCTGTGGCCTTTGCTGCCCCTCATTTGCTGCTGCTAAGATCTCAACCGTGAAATTTGGCAACAGCACTTCAGGAATTTTTTAAAAGAACAATAAAAAGGTACAGAAACTACAAGATCCCCTATTCTAAAATATGAAAAGGGTACATTCTGTCTTAAACATTAATATGTTCCTGGATCACAAAGAAGTGCCAGCATTGCTGCTGGATTTCTACAGCAGTATTTTGGACCCTGGTAGGATCTCTAGCATCATCAAAATGCCCCCGACAGATGGCCATCCAGCTCTGTTTAAAAGCTCCAAAAAAGGAGCCTCCACCAGACTCCAAGGCAGAGTTCCACAGTTGGAAAGCTCCTATGGTCAGGAATTTCTTCCTAATGTTCAGGTGGAATCTCCTTTCCTGGAATTTGAACCCATTTTCCGAGTCCTAGTCTCCAGAGCAGCAGAAAACAAGCCTGCTCCCTCATTCCTTGTGCCACTGGGGCATATTTCACCAGATTTTTCATCCCACATGCTGTTTTAGACCCAGGAGAAGCCTGTTTGGAAAACACAAAATGATTAGAAATATGCCTTTCCATGGCCTAAAACAGCTGACAGGAGCAATAAAAATGAAATGAAATTTCCAGGACTCCCAAAAGTGGGGTTAATTTGTCTTGAAATGTATTCAAGGTGGTCCAGGGGCCATAAAACAACGTTGAGTGCACTTTTGTTGCCTCTGTTCTAGTTCTTTATGAGCTCTGAGGTTGCCTAAACCCCCATAGATGAGAAAGAAAACCTGCCTTTCACCAAGAGGCAAGAAAAGATTACACTGGTCTGCCACCTTGTGGTAGCACAGGTCAGCTTGTTCCTGTAGCAACATCATTTTAAGTTTGTTTTTATATTTTTAAAAATTGGGAAAACCAAATTTTTCAGACTGTTATGCTACTAGCATTTCTGGGGATTCCTTCAATTAAAAACCCCAAACATGTCCCACATCATACTAGTAAGGCAAACAGAGATTAAGGCCGGAACCTTTAAAAGGCTAAGCTGGACATCTGTTGATTTTTGATGTCAAAATCGAGTGACACCCAAAAGAAAAGGCATTATTCCTTTAATGTGTTGCTTTGACATTTAATAAATCAGAACAAGCTGTTCATCTGCCTCCCTGAAAAGCAGCATCACAGTGCCAGGAATGCAGACACACTCTAAATCAAAGGTGATCAAGGAGTGAATGCCTCCCCTTAAAGCAGTGGTTTCTAAACTCTGATCCTCTAGATATTTTGGATCTCAACTTCCAGAAGTCAAGAAGCATAGTAAATGTTCAAGGGTTATGGGAGTTGCTTTCAAAAACACCTGGAGGCCCAAAGGTTGAAAATAATGGAAACAGAGACAAAATAGAACTTTTACTATAAATGTGGTATGCTATACATTGCTGTGTCACACATTTTCAGAGGCAAATCATTTATGATGACCGGGAGCCATGAGGGAACCAACATCACCATAGTCAAACTGCTAAAAGTAAGAAATTGTACGAGACAGCCACCAATGCCCTATGATCAGTTCACGCAACATCACAGCAAAGCCTGTGACACCTCATGTTCCCACCATGTGTAGTAAACAGATGATTTAGAACACACATATCAAATGCAAAGCCTATGGGCCAAATCCAATCTGCCGTGTCTTTTTATGTGTCTTACGAGGCTTTCAATGCTAGGACATAATGGTTACATTTCTGCAATCTTATAATTACAAATGGCCCATTGAAGGCTGATGTAGCCCTCGGTGAAAATTAGTTTTGACACCCCTGATCTACAACATGTCAACATTTTTTCCGTGGCTTCAGAACATAATGGGCATAGGCTCCTGATACACAAAGAACATCAGCGTCATCTAAAGATCCCAGAGAAATAGCAGATCCTTCTAAATGCAAAGATATGCTTTGGAAGCATATGGACATTTATCCCCAGGGAGACCCTAATAGCAGGAGAAGCTGTTGAGTAAGATTCTCAGAGTTTGGAGGAAATATTTCAAGGCTCTGCAAAGCTCTTTGTCACTCCCTCAGAACTAACAAAATACAGATGGTAAACATGCTCAGCCTTCACTGTTTACAGTTCACAGTATTCAGTTTGCCTTTTCTATTATTAGTTTTGTTCTTTACAACCCACCCTCTTAGGGAGTTTTCCCAACCGAGACAACTTCATGATACACAGATATAGTATTTAAAAGTGCACACAATTTATTTGTCTTTTCAAAAGAATAAAGAACGCCTAGGCCCATGCTGTACATAAAGCATTGCTGAAGAACCAGTTGCACAATTTATAATATGCTCTGTCTGCAGCTATCGCATAATTCAGGATCACTGGGCCAAACGTTCATTTTATGCAATTCATCAACCCAACAACAAATGTATTTTTGGATCAAATTGAAGAGAATCAAACCCCTGGAGACCTCAAAAGCCAGATATGTGGCCTCACTCCATCAGAAGATATTATTATCTGTTTGTTTATAATTTAAGGGGTAAATAGTTTGGGAGTGAGACAAAAAAGTTTTGATGGGCGCAGACCACAGTGAATCCCTGTAGGAAATGGCTCAAACCTACAGAAGTTCCCCAAAACAGATTCAAGAGAATTGGACAAGGGGAGATGACCAGATCTGCCTAAATTAGAGGTGTGGAAATTTCGGCCCTCCAGATGTTTCCGACTTTATCCCTCAAAATCCATACCCAACAGGGGAGTGGAAAGGCATTATGGGAATTTTGAGGTCTAGATACTGTTCTCTACCAAGCAGAGCATAGGGGTCTCCTGCAATGGAAGGCCAAGGATACTCCCTAGGGAACTTCATACAAGAACGGACTTTTCTGCATTTTGTTGTCACAATTTAGAACTGAAATGGATTTACCTGGCATGGTTACCACTTGATGTAAGATAAACAATTTATTGGTTTATTGTGTATGTTTGTGACACTCATGTGAAGTACATTTCTGCATACGAAGGATATGCTGGGAACCTCCCCTAACACATCTGAAGGACACCACAGGCATGAGAAGGTTAATTTTTGGTCTTCCTGACAACAGTTTTGCTTTTGCTTTCATGGTAATGCAAATTGGTTGCAGCTGGTATCGCTACTTTTCTTAGAAGTGGTGGCTTCAGGGCACCTTTCTAGCATCTCCTACCCTGCTGGGCATCAAATGTCAACGAGATGTCCCTTCTCCCAAAGATACTTACAAGGCCATCAGTAAGGAAAAGCCGGCAATGTAGAGGTTTCGTTGGGCTCTGAAGAGCTTCATGTGAAAGTGCTCAACAGCACCAGGGTTGTTCTGAAGGTTTACTTTCTCCGTCACATCATCATATTTCCGGATCTCACGAATGGCATCTGTAAAAGAGTGAAAACAACGTCAGAGACCTCTATGGATTTGAAAGTTGTTTGCAAAGCCTCCCTTGAAACCAAGTGGCACCTCTTTGCTAAGCATTTAGCCCCAGGTCAAGCACTGTTCTGGAAAGTAGTTTTTAACTTTTCTCTAATAAATACATTTCTAATATATGAAAGAAAATGTCTAAAATCAGGAATGGGAAGCATGCCGCCTCCATGATGCGTTGGATGGCATCACCCAGTCTTATTCCCCATTGGCTAGGAATAAGAAATGGTACAACATAAATTTCTACCAGTACACCAGTAAGCCAGGCTTACAATGGATCATTACACAACAGGTAGCGATGTCTCACTTTCCCTGTTGCACAACCATTACACCACTCATAAAAACCCTGACATAGGCTGCCACAAAATGCAACCACTTTAAAGTTTAGCCACCAATAAAGTACAACAGTATTTAAACCAGCATACATCATTAAGGAGCCAATGTGACACAGTGCTTTGAGCACTGGATTAGGAGGCTAGGGCTCAAATCCCTGCTTGGCTATGGGAACTCACTAGCTGACCTTGACCAAGCCTCACTATTTCGGCCTCAGAGGAAGGCAATGGCATCCCCCTCTAAACAAATTCTGCCAAGAAAGCCCCGGTTGCCATAGGTCAGAAATGACTTGAAGCACCTAGCAACAACCACAGGCCTACCTGGCAGCACCAAGATTCACCGTTCAACGTTATCACAGAAAGGTTGCACAGTTCCCATTCCATCCCTCAATACAACAATGAGAGAAGAACCATTGAATTAATACAAATTTGGTAAATCATTATGGATGGAAACACTATTGAATCAACAGGCCTACTTTGCTTGGACTACCAACTGGATTTAGGCCAAGTTATTGAAGCAACAACTAAAATTAACTGAGGTCCCGATTAGGTGTGGCCGATACTCTTGATCATATGTTCAGGGAAACTTCACTTCCAGCAACATTCTTGGCTACTAATAAAGGATCCTACATTCATTATCTATGACAAATCAGCAACTGCCATGGATAAAGCAAGGGTTACCTTTTTGGACTATAACTCTTGTCAGTCTAATCCCAAAAGGCAACATTTCTAAGTTCTGGCTATTCCAGTCAGAGGTATTCTCCTGAATAATTTTTAACTGGGTGTTGTTGGCAAAGAACTCAAGAATAGAGAAATATGTTTTAAATTGATTAAACCATTCCACAGTAGTAATTATATAAATATTGTATGTATACATTATGATCAAATGCCATGTGGGTTATGAGCCAAGTTAAACAAATTGAATATCCCTTATCAATATGCCTCATGTGGGGACATAGAATCATAGAATCATAGAATAGTAGAGTTGGAAGAGACCTCAGGGGCCATCCAGTCCAACCCCCTGCCAAGAAGCAGGAGAGAAGCCTCCCACAGGATGATAAAACATCAAACATCTGGGCGTCCCCTGAGTAATGTCCTTGGGGACAGCCAATTTTCTCACATCAAAAGCGACTTGCAGTTTCTCAAATCGTTCCTGATATGAAAAAAAAATCGGTATTTATTTATTTATTTTATACATTATATCCTGTCCTTCTCACCCCCGAAGGGGGACTAAGGGCGGCCTTACAAATGACAATCATGAGATGCCAACACAACAACAATAACAAGTACAGTTAAAACAATTATGCCAGGGATCTGAAGTGTATTGGATTTTAGAGTTTAGAACACTTGTATTTGTATATGCATGCATAATAATAAGTAATGTAATAAGTAAGTAATGGATAATGACTAGTAAGTAGATGATGATGATACAAGCAACAGATAATAATCTGTAAATAATGGAAAGAAGTAACTAGAGGGCTGGGTTCATGATTTGTTACATGCATTCCTTTTTTTTGTCCATCAAACAGAGCTAAAAATAAGTTGTCTTTGATCTCCTGCTTCTTGGCAGAGGATTGAACTGGATGGCCCATGAGGTGTCTTCCAACTCTATGATTCTATGATTCTATCTCATTGTGCAGTCTATATAAGGTTCAAAAACATATATTGTATGTTTTATACCTTGTTGTTAGCCACTTTGAATCCCTGATGGGGAGGACAGGGAGATATAATTATTTATTATTATTATTATTAATAATAATAATAATAATAATAAATAAATAAATAAGCTTTATTTATATCCCATCCCCTCTCCAAACAGGACTCATGGCGGCTTAAGTAAAAACACAAATTACAAAATTTCAACATACAGTAATACATACACAATAATATCAAAAACCTAAAAAATAAACCACAATACAAAAAAAGTAAAAATAAAATATACTTAATGATAACATCAAAAAACTTGACAGGCCGACATAACAATAACACAATAAAATAACATGAATTAAATTTTTTTTGCTGGGTTTAAACATGTTGTTGACCAGAGGCAAAACCAGTTCAAGCCAGTTGGCATTGGTGTAACTAAAAACCACCAAAAATTTTGAATGCCTGCTTCCATGTCCAAGTTTTTAATTTTTTCCTAAAGGAAGCTAGGGAGGGAGCCTGTAAAATTTCTTTGGGGAGGGCATTCCAGAGAGGGGAGCCACCACCGAGAAGGTTCCCACCAACCATGCTTGTAAGGGAATAATAATAATAATAATAATAGTAATAATAATAATAGTGAGATACCTTGGAGACTGAGCCCAAATCTAAGTCCAACATTCATTTACATCTTCACACAGTCGGAAGTTAATTTTATATACATTATTTGAAATAATTTTATACATGAAACAAAAGTTTGTGCCCATTGAACTATTAGAAAGCAAAGGTGTTACTATCTAAGCCATCCATGTGAACCATTTTGGAGTATTTCAGGTTTCTGGATAAGGAATGCTCAACCTGTACTCAGAAACCTCTTTCAAGACAATGGCTCTCCATATCAAGGGCTTGCCTGTAGGAGCCTTCATTCAAGACAAATGGGGAAGGATGTCCTGCCCCTGCCATTCCTCTAAAGCACATCACGGTAGCAAGGAACCTAATGCATGCTCTCCAGACATAATAAAGCCTACTTCTACCTTTAAAGTGTTCAATAACTAGCCTTGCAAACAAGTCATTAAAATTCATTAACCCACAAGAATGTAGAAATTGAGCTACTGACATGTCATGCAAACATGGTTAAGCTGGTAGCTATAGAGGCCTTCCTACCTGATTGCCTAGAGGTAATTCATATTTATCATAAGCACTGGTGCTCTTTTCAGTTTCCATGACAGCAGGCTCTGAAACTAGCATAAGAAGCACCTGAACAGTCTCTCTATATACTAGAAAGACTGGCCATAAAACAAAAGTGGGCAACTGTTGTTTTTCTGTTTTTGCACTTCAACTCCACCATTTACTATGATGGCTAGGGCTATAAGCCAAGAATGCCTTGATGCTATTCCTTGACCATGCCTGTTGTGCAAGAAAGGGAAAGAGCATAAGAATTTTTGCAACATTATGTATTGTGTTGTAGGGGAAACTCAGGCTCCTATAGGCTATATTTCAGAACTATGAACACAAGATACTGTATGCACAGCACAGAGTATTTATCATAATAGGCTGACAGTAGGATCCCAAATCACATCACAACTGTGGGTCACAAACCCAAATGGGGTCCCTTTAACACAATGTTAGAAGCACAAAAATTTGAAAACAGTTTAAGGTTTCTGAATACCACTCATTTACACAAATCTGTCAGCAACAACATGCAGTGTTTACAGTGGATTCTGCAAAAAATGCTTCAGCTGTGCTTGACAAAAGAAAAAACAGACTGTTTAGCAAACCCATCTAATTTATTATCATTAATATTTGTTTTTTATACCTATTTTATATAACAATATACCTGGGACACATAAAAATGTCAAAAGTAGAAAGGCATTGCAAGTGGATTTTTTTAAACCCTTATATAAACCATTTTACCTTGTGTGGTATTTGTGTGATCTTATAGCAGTTTTTGGGTTGAAAGTTGCTATTGATTGTCTTTTGCCAATGCAGCCAATGGTGAAGGATGCTTGGCGCTGCCATTATACCTGGAGAGCCACATAATTATCTGATGAGAACCTAGTTACCATTCCCACAGCAGCTTTGCTCCCCTCCTAGCCCAGCCAGCTCTAAAAAGATGCCTTTCCCAAGCAATGTTTTGCTGGATTAGGATGCAACAACAAAGGCCTTGCTTGGAGATAATAATAATAATAATAATAATAATAATAATAATAATAATAATAATAAATAATCTTTATTTATACCCCACCACCATCTCCCCGAAAGGACTTGGGGCAGCTCACAAAAGCACTTCAAGTGCCATACATAACAAACAATACATAAGCATATAAAACAGAAACATAACTGTAAAAAAACCACATATACAACCCCATCTAATAAAATTGTACCATTCATAAAACACCGTAAGAGCTGCAAATAAAGCTGGCTATCTACAATTAACAAATCAAAGTGGCAGAGTGAAGCAATCGCTGAGTCCTCAATCTGACCACAGATTACACAAGATCAAAGGTCTGTCTAAAAAGCCCTTTTTAAACTAGCCCAAAAGGCTTGGAGAGTGGGGGCTAACCTAACTTCTCTAGGGAGGGTATTCCAGAGCCACGGGGCCACCAGTGAGAAAGCCCTCTCTCGCCCCCACCAACCATGCTTGATAGCTTTTGGGGGGACATTATACTTCTTACAAGAGTGTCACATGCTACTGGTTTCTTTGCAGATCCAACTAGAGGCACTGGTTTTTCGCCTTTAGAGCTTCAGGCGACCTGGATTTAAGCCCAGGCATCAATGGGACCAGCTCAAGTGGTTTCACCTACATGCATTTGACAAAATATATCCCCTCTAGGTACTGTTTATATCCCCAGGTTGATTCTATGGTGTGCTCTTATCAGACACTGTCTTAAAGGTTTGATGGAGAACATAGTAAATCCCACCTCTCTACAAAGTTTCTAGGTCCTCCAGTGAGATGGTAGGGTAACTTCCAGTGGAAATTGTTCATTTCAAAAGGATTCACTATTATCCATCATTTCCCATTTCAACAGTAAGTTCAGGTGAAACAGACAGGCACATTCTTGCCCATCCCAATGCAAATTTCCTCAGTCCGCTATTTCAGAAAAATAACAATGGAAGATTGTAGTTGAAAATTAATGAGAATAATTTTCTTCATACAACTCATAAGAGAAAGCCTTTTCAAAAAGTATGACCACTTGTGGTGTTTGTGTCAGTCTGCACAGAAAAATGCACTTCTCATGGATACTTCACTACCATCCTCTGGAGACTACGGAAACTCATCAAGAGCATTGAAGTACCCATCTTGGCTCTGAGTTCTGCTCCACAGTCTCCAGGGGCCAGCATAAACCCATGTTCAACCTAGCTCCACCTCCCTCTACAGAAGCTTATGGAAATGCTAGGGATAGTCCAGGATCTCTTGCTAGATGGGCCAAAACTAGAGAAACCAGTTGGAAAGCAAATACCTAAGAGTGCTTCAAGGAAAAAAGTGGCTGCCACTGTCCACATGATACAGCCAGAAATTTCAATGCCTAGAAGCCCTGCTGTTAAGTCAGAATGGGGCAGCTTTTTAGATGAGAGAAGGGGGGGGGGAATATGTAGCCCTTCAGATGTTGACAGACACAACTCACATAAGGTCTAGACTGCATAGATAATGGAGAGGGATGATAGAACACATATTCTCAATACAAACTTTAGTGGGATATGTGTCCCTGTGATTGCGTCATGTTCCTGGTGACATTCTCAAATGGAAACTAAAGACTCAGATCCTTTATTTATTTATAATGCATGTGTTACTATTCTATCTCAAAGACAAGTAAAGTCTCTATATAACTAATATGGCATTATAAAACAGGATTAGCAGCAACACATCAAGAGGAGATTCATAGGCTTTACAATAGACCCCTGTGCCGCCATAAAGAATAACAATGTTATTATAGTACAGACTTTTGTAAGTAGGCTTTTTAGAGCCCACTTTGTCAGTGTTGTGTTACTCTGAATCTTCAGATACTGCAGCGAGATTTGAGGCAAATCTATTCAAGGAAATAGTGACACTGATAATTAACTAACACTGGCCAATCACAGAATTGCTCCTCTTAAAAACTTCTTGGCACTAGGTTAAGTTGTTCTAGTTCAGGCCTACACAACCTGTGGCCCTCCAGATGTTTTGGACTTCAGCTCCCAGAACTCCTGGTCATTGGAACAGCTGGCTAGATTTCCTGGAGTTGGAGGCCCAAACACCTGGAGGGGCGCTGATTGTGCACCCTAAATAAAAAAGCACACAACTGATGGAATAAGTTCATAAAATAGTTCATAGGAATCACTCATAAAAGCTTAGGTTATAATAAATGTGTGAGTCTTTAAGGTGCTATATGGGTCTGGTGTTTTGAATTCAACATAGCAATACCATTAGCCCTCTGGAAATATTTGCAATGGGAAGCACCAATGTTTATAAGACATCAGCCCAAACAGAGTTTTGTACTACAGCCAAGATGATTCCATCCCACAAAGATGAAGATTCAATCCCTGGCAATGCAGGAACACATAACAGAGGATGTCAGAGGTCACCTACCATAATTATAAACTAGACTCTGAAAAAGCAGAGGGGAATCAACCCAGCAGCCCTCTTTCACAACATTTCTGCCTTCTTGGGGTCTGCTGACTCAGACACTAAATATGTGGCATGGAATCATATGACCATGGTGTACAAACGTGATATTTGGCCTCTCGGTTCAGTTCTCGATACAAGGTGGAGCTGTCTAGTCTCTAGTTCCCATTGAGGCATACACAATGATGGGTCATAGTGCAGTGTGCAGAGATAATAAGCCCCAGGGAAGACCCTTTAGAACAAAGACCTATGGTATATCCCTTCATGTCCCATCTTGATATCTCCCCCACACCTATTTTTGGTTATTCTTCTTCTTGCATTTTTAAGAACACAAAATGCTCAAGTAAGTCCTTTCCATATCTTCACAAGCATGTTGGGTGGAAATTTAAAAAGAAGGGGTTTGGCCTGGCCAACCACAGAGATTCGTTCAAATAGGTCACATCTGAAAAACAGTATTTTGTAGCCAGATTGAACATTCTGGATAAGTCAGTCTTAGGTTTGCATTTGAGGCAATTCAAAACAGTCCTCTTGATTCAGGAAAACACTCACTAAGATCAGGAGGAGGGGTGCATTCCCCTGGCCTTCACCATTCCTGGTTACAACTCTGATTTGTTGGCACCCCCAAGAGCCAGCAGCAGGAAGCAACAAGGGAGCAGAATGCCCACATTCTGAGCAGAATCCAGCAAAAAAAAGTAAAGGCAGGAGTATACATCCCATGAGAGACTGGTAATAAAAGCCCCCACCTTCCCATCTTCTACTCACCAAGAAATAGCAGGATAAGGATGATAATGAGCACAATGAAGAAGGTGTTTCCATATGCCACCACAAGCTGCACCAAACGGGACTTGAAGATCTTCTGCCATCTATGGAAAAAAGGTTGAGATTTAGGATCAACATGACATACAGTGTATGCTGTAGCCTGTCCACTGGAGACAAGGGTTTTTATCTCAAAGAGGCAGTTTCCTCTTTGTACCAGATTCAGGCGTTTATGACATTTTAGATTCAGGGTGGGTTGCCTACAGGCAGACCCTAGAAAATACATCTGCTGCCTCTAAAACTTTCCACCAGTCAAAGAACCCGGCCATATATTGTAGGGCAATTTGTGCTTGAAAACTGCAGAAAATACCACCAACGTATGAAAACACACAAAAATAGCCCACACCATTCCAAATTCCTCTATTTTTCTCAGTAGTTCCTCTCAAAGTAGTTTCAGGAACTGAACCAACATCACTTCCAGTTGCCATTTTGACAAGAGTCTACAGAGAAAACTATTTTTGCTTGCTAAGGAGGAGGCAAGTTATTGGCCACTGCCTTCCATGCCCACCACTGTTTAGATCAGTTATCATCAAACTTCAGCTCTCCAGCTGTTTGTGCCTCCAACTCCCAGAAGTCCTAGCCAGCTTGTTTAATGATTTCACCTTTCTCCCTATTTCAAGATTACTGTCCAACAGTAATGGTTGCCAAAATGGTGCCTTTCAGATATATTGGGACTACATGCCCCATCAGCACTAGCCAACATGACCAATGGTCTGTGGTGATGGAAGCTGTAGTCCAAACGATGTGGAGAATAAGTTGTCTACCCTGATACGGATCAAACACCTCCATCAAGTGAGATCAGGGAGCTACTTCAAGGTGGAAAGAATTTTAGGGATGCAGATAAACATAAGCTTTGGAAAGAGAACAGTGTTAGGAAGCAGTTACTAAACAAGTACTCCAGGTTTCTCGTGACTTTTGGCCCACCTTGTATTTTAAAACATTTAGATTCCACTTAATCTCTGCCATAAGGTAACTAAGAACAAATTGACTCATTCAAAGTTGTGGCACTACAACAGTATAGAACAAAATAATATAATTCACAGTGGTCTTCTATTCTGCATTTAAGTCAAGAATGAAGCTTTGTCAGTCAAGAGCAACAGATCTTGTTCACTGAATTATGCAGTTTGAAAAGGCTGGTGTAAATCTAGCTTTTCTAGCAAGTATCAGTCCTCTTATAATATCCTGGAAATGACATTCAGCACGCACAGACCAGTAATGAGAGTCCTGCTGCAACTTTTGTCATGTACTAGAAGTTTGTTAACAAAAAAAAAAATCCGTTCTTCATGCTAAAACCAAAGGAAGCCTGAGAAACTCTTCACCTACTTCCCTATCACCCACAAATAAGCATGCCAATTATTCCAGCTTCTCATTGATTCCCAGAAGCAATTGTCAAAAGATATTTTCTTATCAGTAATGGCTGTAATTAATCCTCATAGGTCCTTACTCAGAGTCATCCCAATGTTGGATCTTGGAAATCAATGTTGTAAGTCTACTGCAACCTCACACAAGCTAGGCTTTTCTTCTGTGCTGCAAGACAACTCCCATCATCCAGTTTTCAGCCATGACAACTAGGGATGATGGGAGTTCTACTCAAAAATATCTGGAGCACAAACAACTTGAAAGGGGGGGGGGGGCTGGCTCTGAGGCTTTTTGAACACATGACCCACCAAGGTTCCCAAAACTATCCATGCACACATGACATACAATTGGTCCTGTGCCCAAACTGCAGCTCCTCACCTTGTTGCAGAAATGAAAGGTATGCATAGGAGAAAGACAAGGAGGACTTCTGCATACAGAAATGTGGCCACTGTTGCCCACTGGAGACTCATGATAAGAGCTTTAGAAGGGATTCAGCTCCTAAAGGGTGTTTGATGCTGAGTGGAATTCTTTTCTGGAAAGATAAGAAAATAACAATGATAAAATTTGAATGCAAGATTTGAAATGCAAAGTCCAGCATCCAGGAGCTTTGCAATAGTCACTAAAGAGCTCAGCTGCAACATGATTTTCAGTAAATGCAAGAGAGCGTACAAATATAGATGTGTCTTTTATTCACCTTTTGAAAGCCTTCCTGGGCTACACATCATCACGTTTGCTTTGGATCATGATGTCAAAGGTTTTCAAGTAAGCCTTTTAAATGAGGTTTGCGTTACTAATAAGAGAATATAAGAAAGGACTACATTTGCCTCCATATGTTTCCGACAAACAATTCCAATCACTACCTTCCCAATGGTAAGGGATTGTGGAGGTTGCAGTCCAACAAAATTTGGGTGACCTCATGTTCCTCATCTTTGCCCTAGGAACAACACCTGCCTCTTCCTTCCACTGGCTGGAATAGATCTCATAAGCATGTGCTTAACATCACATTTGCCTGTCACCCACAAAAGGCAAACAGATGATGGACTCCATCCCTTCAATTTGAACAGCTTCTCTGCACTTTCAGGAGAACCAGCAACATTAGTAGAACAGCAAACAGACATGTAAAGTTCTTCCCTCATAAACAATGTTGAAGAAGAAAATGTTTACAAATTAGCTTTTCCCATTAACTCAAGACAGTAAAGTTGTGGGAGAAATAAAAATTCTTTCTTCCTAAGAAATCTAACACAAGGTATTCTGCTGGAGGGCTTTCCACAGCTGGCAACTGGTTAGCTACTGTGTGAATAGCATGTCAGATTCCACAGGCTCTTGAGCTGAACCAGCAAAGTCTACCCATTGTCTTTTTTTCAACAAAAGGGGGGGGGGCACCAGTCTCCTGCAAATTTGTGAGAAACCTCAATACTCCAAACTGTGTTCCTCCAGATGTTTTGGACTTCAGTTTCCACAATTCCTAACAGCTGGTAAGCTGGCTGGGATTTCTGGGAGCTGAAATCCAAAACACCTGGAGTAGTTTGAGAAACTAGAAGGCAGCCTTCACACATGGTGTACCACATAAGTCTCTTTCAAAGGTCTGTAAGATTTTGATGACAGCCCTCGAAAATCCAAAGGGCTAATCAGGATAGCAGCTGACTCTTTTGAGACCAAAAAGATTGTTTTTCGTTTACTGATGACAACAAGCAGATAATAAGCTTTCCAGAGGCAGGTGGACAGTTTAAATCACAAACTATATCAATTTGTGCCATGAAACAGTCACCACACCTAATTTTATAAGCACCCTTGGAAAGCCACATGATTTTATTTTGATTAAGAAATCAAAACTTTCAAGGGATTAAGGCAAGTAATTAAAGACTAAACTAGACTCTCCTTGTTACTGCCATTCCGACTTCTTCGAAAGTGGCAAGCACATTTACATTAGGAACATAGCATCATATGGGTTGAAATTTGGCAACAGGTAAAGAAAGTTTTGGTGTATGTTGGCTTTGATGCATTCATTAAAACCTAAAATGTTGAGAACATTCAGACTCCAAACAACTTAAAGGGGAGAAGAGTAGGGAGGTGCTACCATATATCAGTGGTTCTCAACCTGTGGGTCCCCAGATGTTTTGCCCTTCAACTCCCAGAAATCCTAACAGCTGATAAACTTTCTGGGATTTCTGGGAGTTGTAAGCCAAAACACCTGGGGACCCACAGATTGAGAATCACTGCCATATATAGTAAGGTAAATGTTTTTCCCCTGACACTAAGTCCAGTTGTGTCCGACTCTGGGGGTTGGTGCTCATCCCCATTCTGAGCCGAAGAGCCGGCATTGCCCATAGACACCTCCAAGGTCATGTGGCCGGCATTACTGCATAGAGTGCAGTTACCTTCCCGCTGGAGCAGTACCTATCGATCTACTCACATTTGCATTTTTTTTAAC
The DNA here is from genome assembly GCF_035594765.1 of Anolis carolinensis. NCBI lineage: Eukaryota > Metazoa > Chordata > Lepidosauria > Squamata > Anolidae > Anolis > Anolis carolinensis. The sequence continues at coordinate 183,194,027 of NC_085842.1, forward strand.
TGCTAGGTTGGCAGAAACTGGGGCTAACAGTGGGAGCTCACCCCGCTCCCCAGATTTGAACTTGGCAACCTTTTGGTTAGCAAGTTCAGCAGCTCAGCGGTTTAATCCACTGCACCATTGGGGGCTCCTGCCATATATACTCATGTATAAAATGAACTCACATAGAAGTGATATGGCCTTTTGATATGGCCTGTGAATACTTCAAGGGTCATTCTGAACATTGCTATTTTCCACCATTTCCACACAGCCATCCACCCCTCAGTGAAGTCTCTGAATCAGAAGATTTTAGTGGGGATGATTTAAATTGGTGCTTGTTGTTCGCCTTCAAATAATTTCCAACCTATGTTGATCCTAAGAAGAACCTACCACAGGGTTTTGTTTTATTTTTGCAAGATTGGTTCAGAGGAGGTTTGCCATTGCCTTCCAGGGAGGCTGAGAGTGTGTGATTAATTCAAGGTTACCGAGTGAGTTTCATGGCTGAGAAGGGATTCAAATATCTGTCTCCAAAGTTATAGTTTAATGTTCAAACTGCTACATAACATTGGCTCTACATATTAAAAAAATCCAGGAAGCATCAGTAAAAAGTAAAGCAATGCTCTAATCAAATCATTTAATATACTTTATGGTTATGAGTGTATTGAATTAAATACTGTTACGCTGTTGTTGCTGCTACCTTAAATGAATTGTATACTTTTAATGATTTTCTTTATTAACTGCCTGGGGAGGTTGTCTTGTCTTGTCTTGACAAGCACAGAAATATACTTAAATAAACATAAGAAACCTCCTCTTTCACAAGCTGCAAACTTTGTTGAACAGACACAAGGAGACTGAATTATATGCATTAACCAAGCATTTACATGAGCTCAGAAGAGAACTGAGATGATGTAAAAGCTCTGCAACTCCTTGTTGCACTATTCAAATATTTCATTAAAAACAAAACCATTCTGAGGCCTGATAAAAGATTTGCAAAAACGAGAGGGATGTTTATCTTTCTATGATTTACCTCCACACCCTACTTTCTAACAAATATCACAGAAAACATCAGAAAATCTTTGTGAATCTAATACTAACAGTCTCGTGGAAGAGATTTTAAAAGTAGGTGGAAAGAATAATAATTAGGAGTATAGAATCCATGTGAAAGTGGAAAACCACAAATAGGATTTCCTAGGACTTTCAGCATGACTCTATGGCCAGCTTCCAATGTAAGCTGACCACAGAATTTCACTGAAGGACCTTTGGAAAAGGTGTTCTCTTTAGAAATCTCAAGGTCCTCCAGATAGGAAGTTGACTATAGTCACACTGGAGGACTTAGGTTCCTAGGATCAACATTTTTTTATCAAGTCCATGAATAATCAAATCTGCAAAAGTCAAAGCCAAAAATATGAAGGAACATCTGTACACCATGTGATACAATGGTTAGAGTAAGGTTTGGGAATGTGTAGTCCTCCCAGTGTGGCTGAATTCCAATTCTTATCAATCCTTATCAATTCCACAAACTATGTTGAAATGGTTGAGGCTCTATGAGATATTCATTGAAAAACTTGAGCAAAACGTGCTGCAGGATGTCCCACAAAAGCAAACTTTTGGCAATTTAACTTTTCCCATGATTTTAGAACAGAACCAATTAGGAAATGATATTTATAACCCAGGAACAAAAATTGTGTTACATAATGTTAAGATCTCTGGGTGGCTTTATTTAAACTCCTTCTCTTAGGCTAAGTCCCCTTCCACACTGTATAAAATCCATACTGAACTGAATTATATGGCAAGGGACTCAAGATAACCCAGGGCCCTTCCAGACAGGCCCTATATCCCAAGATCCGATCCCAGATTTTCTGCTTTAAACTGGATTATAAGAGTCCATACTGCCAGATAATCTGGGATAAACAGAAAACCTAGGATCAGCTCCTGAGAGACAGGACCTGTCTGGAAGGGCCCTCAGGTAACAGCAGATATTGTGGATTATCTACCTTGATAATGTGGGTGATATGGCTGTGTGGAAGGACCCTAAGCTACCTACCAGAGGAAAAAATGGGGGAAATAATAAAATGGGGAGAAAGGATGAACTGTTTACGCTCCTCTTCAAGTTGCGCTGAGGAAAGCTGGGATATCAGTGTAATAAATCAAGCATTGTGATAGAGGCAGACGTAACAAGCACGGAATACCTGCACTTAAAGACACATAATAATTAGTTCTTCATGCCACAGAGAGTGCCAGCAAGTGCCCCTGACTAAACTGCAAACTTCAGGGCTTCATGGGATATAACCATGGCAGTTTATCTTGGCGTCACCTTAGATCGAACACTAACATTTAGGAAACACTGTGTGAACAAGCACAAAGTAGCTGCCCGCAGTAACAACCTGTGGAAATTTGCTGATAGCACATGGGGTGCAGACCCAAAATGAGTAAGAATCAGCTCTGGCCTTGTCTTACTCAACTGATGAATATGCCTGCCCTGTCTGGCATAAATCTGCCCATGTGAAGCAGGTGAATATAGCAATGAATGAGACATGTAGAATAATCACAAAACGTCTTAAACCTACACCTGCTGACAGACTTTATAAGCTAGCTGGCATTGCCCCCTCCCCCAATGTGCAACGGGAAGTTGATGCCAATTGCGAGAGAAATAAGGTTGAACACTGTGAAAGCCACCCACTGTACAGGTATCAGTCTCCTCCCAGTAAACTCAAATCAAGGAAAAGTTTCACGAGAACCACTTTTCTAAATGTTCCTCCAGCAACAGCAAGAATATCCCTGTGGGCAACAAAATCAGACAATGCCAACTGTATGACCCCTTACGGGTATCTTCCTCCAGGGGCAAACCAAGAATTGACAACTTGGAAGTCCCTGAACAGACTCAGAAGTGCAGTTGGCAGATCAAAAGACAACCTGGCAAAATGGCACTACCTAAAAGAATTCTCCATTTTGTGTGATTGTGGAGAACAAACAACCCAGCATCTGTATGCTTGCCCACCATGCCCTGCCTTATGCATGGAAGAACTGTTTAAAGCTACAGACAATGTGATCACTGGGTTGTTGTATGTCTGTAGGCCTAGTTTATCCATACCTCACAACCTCTGAGGATGCCTGCCATAGATGTGGGCGAAACGTCAGGAGAGAATACTTCTGGAACATGGCCACCCAACCCGAAAGACATACAACAACCCTGTGATCCCGGCCATGAAAGCCTTCGACAACACAATGTGGTCACTGTTGCCCGTTTTTGGTTCAAAATTATTCAGCAGCTTGTGCTCCATTTATTTTATGTTTTATACTTATTTATGAAATGCTTTTGACACTAAATAAATAAATGGAAGCTAAAGTGGAATCATAGTGCTATAGCTGTGTGGTGTGACTAGCCCGAAGGGCAATTAATGGAGTCGGTGGTTTTCAAGAGGAATTGCGGAGGCTGCTGAACAGGTTGATTCACATCTCTCCCCCTGGGCCCCGCCTATGGATCTGCAGGCCCTTTCCACATTCTCAGCTCCTTGCAAGATTTCATGTACCGAAAGGCCACGCCACGGCCTTCCTCCTTCTCCAAGGCGCCTGGACTCTGCAGTTGGAAAACAGGGCAAGGAAAAGACGACACAGGGAAACAGGCTAGCCCCACACCCAGGGAGGGATGTGGGGCCAGAATAATTGCACACCACGAAGCTCTGGCTGGAGGAGAAAATAAGTATTAGTGGGATTCACCAGCATGACACAAGCAGGGAGGCTTCCAATAGGGAGTCACCACATTAAGAAACCAAAACATTAAGAAAGTGGGACATGAATACACCTAAAACGTAGGGTGGGTAAGTTTGTAGTCCTACTTTCTTCCATAGGAGTATTATTAAGGAATCATAGCCCTCTTTCCTATTGAAGGAAAGGAGGCCTTTCTCAACCCGCAGAAAAGTACAGCAACACCCATTACATACCACACTGACTGCCAGGCCAAATTGCTTCCAGTTGCACAGCTGCCTCAGCCACGAGCGGAAACAGGGGAAAGATTAGAGGGGGAGGAAGAGGAAGCATAAAGGTGGGCGGTCCCCTTGGAAAGAGGTTCCCCGCCGCCCAATGGTAAGCAGCCCTTCCTCACCCAGGGACAGGAAAAGCCACCAGACAGGCAGCTGTAAGGAAGACGGAAGTGGCAGCGCGATTGGTGGCGGTGCTTGTCACTCAAACACAGGGTGGGAAGGGAGAGCTAGACGCGCTGCCATTACAGTAGAATCTCACTTATCCAACATAAACGGGCCGGCAGAATGTTGGATAAGCGAATATGTTGGATAATAAGGAGGGATTAAGGAAAAGCCTATTAAACATCAAATTAGGTTATGATTTTACAAATTAAGCACCAAAACATGTTTAACAACAAATTTGACAGAAAAAGTAGTTCAATACGCATTGATGTTATGTTGTAATTACTGTATTTACGAATTTAGCACCAAAATATCACGATGTATTGAAAACATTGACTACAAAAATGTGTTGGATAATCCAGAATGTTGGATAAGCGAGTGCTGGATAAGTGAGACTCTACTGTATAGGGAACGCGCCTCGAAAGAGAGGAGGGAGCATTCATATGAGAACCTTCCCCTTTTAGTCTCGACATATCCTAGGGCCCTTCAACACAGCCCTATATTCCAGAATATCAAGGCGGGAAATCCCACATTTTCTTCTTTGAACTGGAATATATGGCAGTGTGGACTCAAGATATCCCAGTTCAAAGCAGATATTGTGGGGGCCCTTCCACTCAGCCATATAACACAGACCAGGGGTCACCAAACTTTTAAAACAGGGGGCCAGTTCACGATCCTTCAGACCGTTGGAGGGCCGGACTATAGTTGGCCACCAAGCAATAATAATAATAATAACAAAGAGGGTTGGAAGAGACCCTTTGGGCCATTGAGTCCAACCCCTTTCTGCCTCTGCACCAAAAGCACTAGCAAAGCATCCCTGACAGATGGCCACTCAGCCTCAATGTTAATAATAATAATAATAACAATAATAATAATAATAATAATAATATAAAAGAGGGTTGGAAGAGACCCCTTGGGCCATTTAGTCCAACCCCCTTCTTCCTCTGGGCACCAAAAGCACAAGCAAAGCATCCCTGACAGATGGCCACCCAGCCTAAATGATAATGATAATAATAATAATAATAATGGTTGGAAGAGAAGAAGAGACCCCTTGGGTCATTTAGCCGAACCCGCTTCTGCCCTTGTGCCGTGGTGGCCGGATAAATAGCTTCAATGGGCCACATCTGGCCCCCGGGCCTTAGTTTAGGGACCCCTGACCCTAACAAAACAGAACAGAAAATGTCACAATATCTGCTTTGAACTGGTATATCTTGAGTACACACTGCCATATATCCCAATTCAAAGCAGAAAATGTGGGATTTCCCACCTTGATACTGTGAGTTATATGGCTGTGTGGAAGAGGCCCCAGACAGACCCTGTATCCCAGGATCTGATCCCAGGTTTTCTGTTGATCCCAGATTATCTGGCAGTTTAAAGCAGAAAACCTGAGAGAAAACAGTAGGTAGCATAAACTCTTCTAGGCAAAGGGTGTATCTAAGGGCCCTTCCACACAGTCACATAATCTAAATATCAGGGCAGAAAATCCCACAATATCTGAACTGGGTTATCTGAGTCCACAGTGCCATATATCCCACTTCAAAGCAGAAAATGTGGGATTTTATTCAGCTGTGTGGAAGGACAACGGAGGTCCGCATAGTCAAAGCAATGGTATTCCCCATAGTAACCTATGGATGCGAGAGCTGGACCATAAGGAAGGCTGAGCAAAGGAAGATAGACGCTTTTGAACTCTGGTGCTGGAGGAAAATCCTGAGAGTGCCTTGGACCGCAAGAAGATCCAACCAGTCCATCCTCCAGGAAATAATGCCCGGCTGCTCACTGGAGGGAAGGATATTAGAGGCAAAGCTGAAGTATTTTGGCCACATCATGAGGAGACAGGAGAGCTTGGAAAAGATCATGATGCTGGGGAAAATGGAAGGAAAAAGGAAGAGAGGCCGACCAAGGGCAAGATGGATGGACGGTATCCTTGAAGTGACTGGGTTGACCTTGAAGGAACTGGGGGCGGTGACAGCCGACAGGGAACTCTGGCGTGGACTGATCCATGAGGTCACGAAGAGTCAGAGACGACTAAACAACTGAGCAGCAGCAGTGTGGAAGGGGCCTAAGATGGAATTAATGCAGTTTGACACCACTTTAACTGCCCTGGCTCAGTCGATGGAAGCCTAGGAGTTGTAGTTCTGCAAGGTCTTGAGCTTTCATTGCCAGAGAATGCTGGGGCCTCACCAAACTACACCTCAGGATTCCATAGTCTTGAGCCAGGGCAGTTAAAGTGCTGTCCAACTGCATTCATTCTTAAATGCAAATGAACCTTAACACTGCTCAGACCTAATTTATATTACTCACCATCTCGCCCACCAGCTTTTTAAAAATCTGTTCAAGCATTCATCCAATTGTTTTCCCCCAACAGATCCTTACATTATTACCTATGCTATGCCTCATGTACCTAATTGTATTTTACCTTCCTTACTCTAATACATTCAACGCCAGATCTGGCTCTTTAACATCTACATGAAACCGCTGGGTGAAGTTGGGTGCCAGCTCTATGCGGATGACACTCAATTTTACTACTCTTTTCCACCAAACTCCAAGGAAGCCTCCTGGATCCTGGACCAGTGCCTGGCTGCTGTGATGGAATGGATGAGGGCTAACAAACTGAAACTTAATCCAGGCAAGACAGAGGTCCTCCTGGTCAGTCACGTGGCTGATCGGGGGTATAGGGTGACAACCTATGCTTGATGGGGTTACACTCCCCCTGAAGTCACAGGGGGTCCTCCTGGACTCAGCACTGACACTTGAAGCTCAGGTGTTGTTGGTGGCCAGGAAGGCCTTCGCACTGTTAAAGCTTGTGTGCCAACTGTGACTGTACCTCGAGAGTGCTGATTTGGTCACGGTGGTCCATGCCTTAGTTATCTCCAGATTGGATTACTGCAATGCACCCTGTGGGGCTGCCTTCGAAGATGGCCCAGAAACCCCAATTAGTACAAGGGGGGGTGGGCGGCCAGGTTGTTAAAGGGGGTGAATTATAGGGAGCAATCAACCCCCCTGTTTAAACAGCTCCATTGGGTTTCCGGTCCCAATTCAAGGTGCAGGTTATTACCTACAAAGCCCTAAACGATTCGGAACCTGCCTATCTTCACAACCCCTGCGAATCGACGCGGACCCTAAGATCTGCTGCTCCATATCTTTATCATTGTCCCCTGCCCTATAGATTTAGCATTCTAAATGACATTGCCCTTCTAGCCCTAATTTATTATTGGCTCCTGCACTTTCTCAACAGCCCTGTCTTAAAGCTCTGTTACACAAGCTCCTACCCTTTGAGTTTCTATATTTATTACTGTTCAGGCTACTGGTTGTTGATGATGTTGTTTTTATGTTGTTTAAATTTTTCTAGAGTTGTGTTTTACTCTATATATGGCCCCATGTAAGCCGCCCCAAGTCCCTTCGGGGAGATGGAGGTGGGATACAAAAATAAAGATTATTATATTATTATTATGGTCACGATAGTCCATGTCTTAGTTACATCCTGTCTGGATTACTGCAATGCTCTCTACATGGGGCTGCCTTTGAATACTATTCTGAAGCTTCAGCTGGTTCAGAGATCAGCAGCCAGACTATTAACTGGGGCTTCATACAGGGAGAAAACCACTCCCATGTTACGGCAGCTCCACTGGCTTACCAGTCTGCTTCCAGACAAAATTCAAAGGGCTTTAAAGCCCTAAATGGTTCGGGCCCAGACTATCTAGCTAACCGCATCTCCGCATACAAGCCTGCCCAGGCGCTGCAATCAGCAAATGAGGCCCTGCTCTTGGTCCCACCCCACCCCATCTCAAACACAGCTAGAGGGAACGAGAGAGGGGCCTTCTCCATGGTCACCCCGTCTTTGGAACTCCCTTCCTAAGATTAAAGCATTGCCATTCTTGCTCTCTTTTTAAAAAAACGAAAGACCTTTCTATGCTCACAAGGATATATAAAATACCTGGCACAAATGGAATGGAATGGAATATGAAATGGCATGTTATTCTGGCTTTTAATTTTTAATGTTTACATCCTATTAGTTTTAATTTCTAAGCTTTGTTTTCAAATGCTTATTAGTTTAAATGGGCATTTTAGCAGTGTGATGCCTAATTTGTTGTGATGTTTCACTATTGTCTTATGTTGATGCCTAATATGTTATTAGTTGATTTATGGTTTGTTTTTGGTCGCACTGGCATTGAATGTTTGCTGCTGTATGTTGTGAACCCCCTGAGTCCCCACCAGGGAGATATGGCAGGATAGAAATAAAGTTTTTAATTATTATTATTTATTATAACAATATATTGCTGTGAGTGGGATTTTGGGGTGCTGTCTTGTTTTTAAATGTGATTTCAATTATATTTTAGCCTTTACACTCATTACATGAATATTTCATTGATGTTTTAAATATATATTCATATGTATGCGTTTTTGCCATTTTAAATTTTGTTGTATTGTATCACGTCATTGTTAGTCACCTTGAGTCTTTATAGAAACGTGGGATAAAAATAGAGTAGATCACCATCGTCTTTTTTTTAAGTCTGTATTATCATATGTCTTGCCAAGCTCCAAATCATCTGGTAGACAGCAGGATGACTAAAATGGTAAAATGTTGAAAACTGAACCCTGTGACACATGCCTTAGGGAGCTGGGTTTATTTACTTGGAGTAGAGAAGACTGAGAGGTGGCACGATAGCCATCTTCAAACATTTGAAAGAATATAATTTAGAAAAGGTGTCCGCCTGTTTTCTGCTGCTCCAGAGGCTAGGATAAGAAATGATTAATTTGAAGAGAGGTTCTGCTTAAACATTAGGAAAAATTTCTGATGGGACTGGCAGTGGAATGTCCTGGATGTACGGTATCAAAGTACTATTATTGTGTAGCATGAAAGGTGTCACGGTTTGTTGTCACAGTGTGCCTTGAAATCCTATAACAGGGTTTTCTGGGGCTGAGAGTATGTGACTCACTCAATGCCATTCAGTGGTTTCCTCAACTGAGCAGGGGATCCAACCCTGGTCTTTAGAGTCACAGTCCAATGATCAAACCACTCCAATAATTGACTCTCGTATACCAGAACAATAAAAAAACAGTTTACTAAATTCACTTTAATTAATGGATTGTGACATCCTTGGCCCTTAATGAAATCTAGTTTGAATACAAAGGTTTTTGTTCGCAATTTATTTATTCTATATATTGATTAAGGAGCCCCCGATGGCGCAGCGGGTTGAACTGCTGAGCTGCTGAACTTGCCAACCAAAAGGTCAGTGGTTCAAATCCAAGGAGCGGGGTGAGCTGCCGCTATTAGCCCCAGCTTCTGTCAACCTAGCAGTTTGAAAACATGCAAATGTGAGTAGATCAATAGGTGCCCAGCAGGAAGGTAGCGGTGCTCTATGCAGTCATGCGAGCCTCATGATAATGTCAGGGGAAAACCTTTTCCTTTACTATGTATAGATTTAATAGGGCCTGTTATAAGAAGCCAGCCAAGCTTTCCAAATACACATAGATTCAAAGAAGGAAGAAACTATGCAATTATAAAACGAGTGCCAGACAATTATGAGTTGGAAGAGACCTCACAGGCCATCCAGTCTAACCCTGTGCAAGAAGCAGGAAAATCTCATTCAAAGCACCCCTGACAGATGGCCATCCAGCCTCTGCTAAAAAGCCTCCAAAGAAAGAGCCTCCATCACACTCCGACACAGAGTTCCAGTGCCGAATGGCTCTCACAGTGAGGAAGTTCAGGTGTTCAGGTGGAATCTTCTTTCCTGTAGTTTGAAGCCATTGTTCCGCGTCCTAGTCTCCAGGGCAGCAGAAAACAAGCTTGCTCCCTCCTCCCTATGACTTCCCCTCACATCATGTCTCCTCTTGGTCTTCTCGTCTGCAGGCTAAACATGCCCAGCTCTTTAAGCCTCTCCTCATAGTGCTTGTTCTCCAGACCCTTGATCATTTTAGTCACCTTCCTCTGGACGCTTTCCAGCTTGTCAACATCTCCCTTCAACTGCGGTGCCCAGAACTGGACACAGTGTGATTCCATGTGTGGTCTGACCAAGGTGTAATAGAGGGGTAGCATGACTTCCCTGGATCTAGATGCTATACTCCTATTTATGCAAGCCAAAATCCCATTGGCTTTTTTCACCATCGCATCACATTGTAGGCTCTGTTAATGTAGGATTTGTGTATAGATAGTGTTTAAATGAAATTTGTGTCTTTCCAGTATTGCATACTGATTGCATCATCCAGAGTGTACTATAGTCTGGAAAGAGTTAATTGCTAAGAAGCTGTGTTGACCTTGATGTGTAGCTGGAATTGAGGAGTGTCCAGACACAAGTGTGTATGCTTTACTGATTACATCAGTTCTGTTCTGCTGTCTGCTGAGAAGTCAAGTCCTGTGTCCATTGTCTGCAAGTCTGTTTGTATTGTACAGTAAAACTTTGTATATAGTTTTACCATTGTCTCTGATGTCTCTTCGTTCTCCATTCCTCTGACTCCATCCAACTGCTGCTGCTCTGCGTAAATTACTCTGACAGGCTCATGTTTAACTTGTCCACGAGGACTCCAAGATCATTTTCACATGTACTGCTGTTGAGCCAGGCATCCCCCATTCTGTATCTTTGCATTTTATTTTTCTGCCTAAGTGGAGAATCTTGCATTTGTCCCTGTTGAACTTCATTTTGTTAGTTTCGGCCCATCTCTCTAATCTTTTAAAATCGTTTTAGATTCTGTTCCTGTCTTCTGGAGTGTTGGCTATCCCTCCCAATTTGGTGTCGTCTGCAAACTTGATGATCATGTTTTCTAACCCTTCATCTAAATCATTAATAAAGATGTTGAACAGAACCGGACCCAGGATGGAACCCTGCTTATGGCACTCCACTCATGACTTCTTTCCAGGATGAAGAAGACGTATTGGGTTCGTTCACTTAACCAATTACAGATCCACCTAACCGTAGTTTTGCCTAGCCCACATTTGACTACTTTGTTTGCCAAGTCATGAGGGACCTTGTCGAAGGCCTTACTGAAATCCAGATAGGCTACATCCACAATGTTCCCCGCATCTATCCAGCTTGTAACCAATGGCATATACAGTGGGGCCTCGGTTCCAGCGTCTCCCATGAATACCAGCCTCTAAGGACAGGTACGATAGTGACCTCAAGCCCAGAGAGTAATCATTTCATTCATCATCTTCCTTCCGACGTTTCTGAAGATCCAGATATGGTCGCCTCCAAGCGGAACCGGAAGTAAACTGCGGTAGAATTCTTATTCTTAGCCACTCCCTTTTCTACTCTATTCCTCCAACCTGAGCTCCGCTCAGACCCAAAGGACTTGATGGTTGCTTTCAAAGGCTAAAGATCTCCGGGAATGAGTGCCACAGACAAAAAGCGCCACTCAGGAACAATGGTATTTCCGGTTCTCAGATGACATTGCCACCCTGCTAAATGCCCAACAGGTTTGTTCAGAGATCAGGATTGCGGCCGAGGTCGACTTTCAATTTAATTCTGGAAGTTAGTTCAGAGCACCATTCTGTATTTTCTCTAGGAACAAATTAAAGGCGCCGGGAAAAAAATGCCCAAAGAGGCAACGCTCTCCCATTCTGTCGCTAGACTTCAGGTTTCCATGCGAAGACAAAAGAGAGCTAGATTCATTCATCTGTCGGCTACTCACGTTTCCTCCTGAAAACCATCAAATAAGCAGGGTGTGATGTAGTTCTTCCTTAAATCAAAAATAAAGTTATTTTTAATTGCTAGATGGAGCTTTGGTTGTGACACATATAGAAATGGTGCTATGCCACTTAATTTCTCTCCTTTCTTCTCCTAATAGGCTTGCCAGGGGGGAAACAGGAGTCGTTTCCTGTATCTTTAAACAGGAAGCTTAAATTTGTGTATTGTTGTTGTGTGCCTCCATTTCCCACTTACGATGACTCCCAGGGTTTCCTGGGGCTGAGAGTGTGTGACTCATACAGTCAATCAGGAAGCTTCCACGGCCGAGACAGGTATCGAACCTCAATCTCTGGAGCCATTGTCCAAAACTCAAAACACAAGGCCACACTAGCTCTTGCCACTTGTTACCTAGCAGCACCTACTTCAAATTGGCATGTTGTGGCTGATAGGAGAAATAATACCAAAAGAAATCCTTTTGGGAGGCTTTAAATAAAGGAATAGTTTATTTTAAGGAAAATCAGCTGGAACTGACAATAGCGTGGATTACTCCAAAAGGCACTAGAGTGAAGACGAAGAGCTATCCTCCTTTATTTATACATTTTCAGGATACAGTCAAACAAAGAACATTTTTTGGCATATGTATCATCACTGGTGGCACAGTGCGTTAAAGCACTGAGCTGCTGAACTTGCGGACCGAAAGGTGCCAGGTTCAAATCCCGGGAGTGGAATGAGCGCCCACTGTTAGCCCCAGCTCCTGCCAACCTAGCAGTTTGAAAACATGCAAATGTGAGTAGATCAATAGGTACCGCTCCAGCGGGAAGGTAACAGCGCTCCATGCAGTCATGCCAGCCACATGACCTGGAGATGTCTATGGACAACGCCAGCTCTTCGGCTTAGAAATGGAGATGAATACCAACCCCCAGAGTCGGTCACGACTGGACTTAACGACAGGGGAAACCTTTACCTTTACCTTATCATCACTACGTCACTTTACACATCATAAAAAGCCCCTTTTACCTTTTCTACATACATGGGACACATATATGCATGTCCCCCAGCATTTTCCTATCTAAGGCACTCTGAAAGCAGCTTGCAGGTTCTGCTGTAGAGATCAATCAAGGGGGGCTGTTTTGACCTATCAAGAGGGAGGAAGAGAAAGACCCACTACTTAATTTAAGTCTATGGCCCATACCAAGCTGTTCTAGGCCTCTGGAATGTATAGATAACAGCCCCCCCTTTCCTACCTGTCCTGCCAGCTTGTGCATCCCTAAGAATCTAACACATAGAGAGTCTAATTTTTCTACATTTCAGTGCTTCTAATGTGCATACAATATATGCTCATTTGTTTTTGAGTTTGTTGTACCTCGACTCAAGCCAGAGGCAGGTAATAAATGTGTTGTTGTTGTTGTTGCTGTCGCTAATATAACTGCTTGGATTCCAGAAACTGCACTATGAGGAGATCATACTAGAGATAAACAGTAGAGTTGACTGGAACCAACATAGACATATCTATATGCTGATCATATAATGCAGTTTAAAGCTAACTTCAAACAGAAGCAGCCAGACAACACACTCTGCACTGCAGCGTGCTTTAAGGAGTTTAAACCAACTTAAGGTATGTTGCGGGAAAGCCCAAAATAAGGAAAAACGATTCCACCTAAGCATTAGGAAGAATTTCCTGACGGTATTCAGCAGTGGAATATGCTGCTTCCTTGGAGTGTAGTGAGTCTCTTTCTCTGGAGGTTTTATAAGCAGAGGCTGGATGGCCATCTGTCAGGGGTGTTTTGATTGTGTCTTCCTTCATGGCAGAAGGGGTTGGACTGGTTGATCCTTGTGGTCTCTTCCAAGTCTAGGGTTCTATCATTCTAAGCCCTGAATTGCTGCAGCATGGGTGCATTTCAAACCACATTGCATTGGGAAATTGGCTCCGCTGATATACGTTGTTAAATTTGGGCATGGTATGAAAAATGCCCCAAGGGTATTTCTGGGCAGCAGTAGCTCATGGGATAGGAAATGGAATATATCCACTGCTATCGTTTTCTGCTTATCTTTTGCACCTTGTGTGCCTCCAAAGCATGTGTGCATCCCCCCCCCCCCTGGAAATGGGAGAAAAGATATACATTCTTCAGTAGCAATCAAGCAATAAATACAGCAGTTCAAAGCCACCTTCCAGAGTTAATGTAATCACCACCCTGGCCTCGGACCTGTTCCAGAAATGGCAATCAAATCATCTGTACAGTGAAACTGGTTTCTGCAAAACTGGTTTGGAACCAACCTCAGCGGCCGTGTAGATGAGCCCTCAATTGAACCAGTTCACCTTATAGCAAGCTCCAAAAACTGGTATCCCCTGTGTTGCTCCAGCTCTAGCCACCACAGTCAATATTAAGGAATTGCAGTCCAGCAACATCTGGAGATGATATGATTTCCACCCATTTGACAAGCTTGGATGTGAATGCTTCTTGGATTCTTGTTATAGACATTTTTTGGGGGGGGAAGCTTATTATAGGTAAAGGTAAAGGTTTTTCCCTGATGTTAAGTCCAGTCATGTCTGACTCTGGGGGTTGGTGCTCATCTCCATTTCTAAGTCGAAGAGCTGGCATTGTCCATAGACACCTCCAAGGTCATGTGGCCAGCATGACTGCATGGAGCGCCGTTACCTTCCCGCTGGAGCGGTACCTATTGATCTACTCACATTGGCATGTTTTCGAATTGCTAGGTTGGCAGAAGCTGGAGCTAACAGCGGCTGCTCCTGCTGCTCCCAGGGTTTGAAACTGGGACCTTTCGGTCTCCAGCTCAGTGCTTTAACACACTTCGCCACTGGGGCTCCTAAGCTTAGAATCATAGAATTGGACGAGACCACAAAGGCCATCTAGTCCAATCCCCCTGCCCTGCAGAAATACACAGCCAAAACATCCCCAACAGAGAGCTTTCCAGCCTCCAGAGAAGGAGACTCCATCACCCTCCAAGGCAGTATATTTCACTACTAAACAACTCTTGTCATCAGGAAACTTTTCCTAATGTTTAAGTGGAATTTCCTTTTCTCCAATCTGAATCTATTGCTCTATTGCAGTGGTTCTCAACCTGGGGTCCCCAGATGTTTTTGGTCTACAACTCTCAGTAATCCCAGCCAGTTTACCAGTTGTTAGGATTTCTGGGAGTTGAAGGCCAAAAAACATCTGGGGACCCCGGGGTTGAGAACCATTGCTCTATTGTCTCCTAGTCTCCAGAGCAGCATAAAATAAGCATGGCCTCATTCTCAGTGAGACATCCTTTATCCTGTAACAAGACTCACAGACCCCATCTTGATCCTGACCTTTGCTTATGTAAGTGTGCATTGTAGTGATAAACTGCCTCACATCCAATGAGAACACATATAACTGTGTTCTCGGGTATACCCATGGAGTCCAGGAGTGCACTTTGACTCACAGATAAAGAATGTTAGAGCAGACTGAAATTTCTTCTGGCTTACCACAGAGGAACAACATCTCTTTCACCTTCATTCCAAAGAAACGAATACAGGGATATATAGGGGAACCTATGAAACTGTAGACAAAGAAGAAGCAGATATTAGTCTGGAGCCTATGATACCTTTAGATGTATTATTTAAATAGAAAATGGTGACCCCTTAAAGAAAATATATTATCTGAGAAAGGATTATGGGACACTAATAGCTGGGAAGTATTGCACAGTATACAACAAACACTTATAATGTATGTCTATTTGAATAAATAAAAAATTGAATATCTATTTTGGTCACATCATGAGAAAACAGGAAAGCTTGGGAAAGATCATGATGCTGGGGGGAATGAAAGAAAAAAGGAAGAGAGGCCGACCAAGGGCAAGATGGATGGACGGTATCCTTGAAGGGACTAGCCTGACCTTGAAGGAGCTGGGGGCGGCGACGGCCAACAGGAAGCTCTGGCTTGAACTGGTCCATGAGGTCACAAAGAGTTGGAAACGACTGAATGAATAAACAAAAATCTATCTATCTATCTATCTATCTATCTATCTATCTATCTATCTATCTATCTATCTATCTATCTATATTTTAACCCCCTTGCTATTTTTGTGGCCATCAACTCCTCCATATTTTGTGTGCGAATGAGGTGTATCTCCTATAATACCCATATGAATCCATCTTTTCAGTAGGTGGAAGGGTTCCAGTGACACATTCCTCTCTTGTCTAAAACTGGAAATAATAGAATCATAGAGTTGGAAGAGATCACATGGGCCATCCAATCCAACCCCATTCTGCCATGCAGGAAAAGCACAATCAAAGCACCCTTGACATATGGCCATCCAGCCTCTGTTTAAAAGCTTCCAAGGAAGGAGCTTCAATCACACTTCGAGGCAAAGAGTTCCACTGCTGAACAGCTATTACATTTAGGAAGTTCTTCCTAATGTTCAGGTGGAATCTCTTTTCTTGTAATTTGAACTGATTGCTTAAAGTCCTAGTCTCCAGGGTAACAGAAAACAACCCTACTCCTCCTTCCTTGTTTCCTGTTCTTTCCAGGACTTTTTTCTTTTATTTCTTGCGATCTCCAGATGAGCAGGAAACTGGCCCCCAACCTGCTACAGTGGCTGACACTTGAAGGAGTGGGACAGATTCTGGATGGTGCTGCTGTTTTTGAGAACTGTATCTGAAGAATGACAACCTTTAGCCTCTTCCGATTGAGAAAGCACCTTTTTGGGGCTAAGCCAGACAACCCACAGAGACAAGTTGGAGGGCAGAGTTTAATTCTAATCTCTGTGGTGCTAGCTGTGACCTTTGCACAACCATTTCTGCTGCTCGTGGTCCTTGAACTACCGCTTTTCTTTCTTGCATGTGGCCAGTTTCAGCAGAAGGGAGTCACAGAGTCAGGGACACCACAAAGTTCCCTCCTGTCACATAAAATACATCTGCTATGGCTCAGGATTCATTCTCTCTCTCTCTCTCTCTCTCTCTCTCTCTCTCTCTCTCTCTCTCTCTCTCTCCCCCCCCCCCCCCCCAACCCGGAGGTTTTTAGATTACAACACCCACATCACCACTGGCTATTCCTGAGGCCATGGAATCTGAGGGGGCACAGTCGTCCAGCCCTGGATTACGACCTTTGAGTCTGCATGATGCCAGCTATCTTTTTCAAGCACCCATAAACTGCATTATCTTCCTCTGGCTGGATAACACTGAAGAACTTTTGGCACCAACTGTTTGCAATGGCAGAAATTGCATAATGGCTCCTAGTGCGCTCACACATACATCTCAATGAGAATAATGGTGATGAATCTCCTCAAAGTCTTGTGAAAATGGACAAGAAACAAAAAGGCAACTAGGCTTGCAACAGGACAGAATTTTCACCTAACAGGATAGACCTTGATATGGTCCAATAAGGAAGTCTGCCAAAGTGAAAACTGAGGACAGCTCCTATCTCTTTAATAGTTGGGTGGAAAAGAGAAATTCAACTGGTGTTTGTCATACAACCATTTAACAAGAAACTACATCGATTTTTACACAGCTTTTCTCAGTTTCCACTCTGAAGAACTAGCAGGCTTACCCAGCCAATTTTAAACAGCAAATATTAAATTTATATTCTATTGGTATTTAAAATATGTCTTTGCATTGTATTTTAATCATTGCACTATGTATTTTAATTTACGTATTTTGTGATTGTGTGTTTCATTACATTTATTTGATGGTATGTGTTGAATGGTGTTGTGTTTTAACTGAGCCATGAGGAGAGGTGGGTAACAAATAAATTCTTATTCTTAGTTCCTTTTCTTCCACACATACATACACTTCATACATCAGGAACACACATTCATTGATAAGTCCTTTCTCAACCAGATGACAAAAAACCACCAAATATTGCTGTCAAGCCCTTAAAAAAACACAGCCATCCAAATTAACATTTTTTCCACCCCAAACATTTTGATTGTTGTTGTTTATTCGTTCAGTCGCTTTGTGACCTCATGGACCAGCCCATGCCAGAGCTCTCTGTCGGCCGTGGCCACACCCAGGTCCTTCAAGGTCAGGCCAGTCACTTCAAGGATACCATCCATCCATCTCACCCTTGGTCGGCCTCTCTTCCTTTTTCCTTCTATTTTCCCCAGCATCATTCCCTTCTCCAAGCTTTCCTGTCTTCTCATTATGTGGCCAAATACTTCATCTTTGCCTCTAATATCCTTCCCCCCAGTGAGCAGTCGGGCATTATTTCCTGGAGGATGGACTGGTTGGATCTTCTTGCAGTCCAAGGCACTCTCAGAATTTTCCTCCAGCACCACAGTTCAAAAGTGTCTTAACTTCCTTCACTCAGCCTTCCTTATGGTCCAGCTCTCGTATCCATAGGTTACTACTGGGAATACAATTGCTTTAACTATGCGGATCTTCATTGCCAGTGTGATGTCTCTACTCTTCACTATTTTATTGAGGTTGGTCATTGCTCTCCTCCCAAGAAGTAAACATCTTCTGATTTCCTGGCTGCAGTCTGCGTCTGCAGTAATCTTTGCGCCTAGAAATACAAAGTCTGTCACTGCCTCCACATTTTCTCCCTCTATTTGCCAGTTATCAATCAGTCTGGTTGCCATCATCTTGGTTTCTTGATGTTTTACTGCAACCCACCTTTGGCACTTTCTTCTTTCACCTTGGTGATAAGGCTCCTCAGCTCCTCCCCGCTTCCAGCCATCAAAGTGGTATCATCTGCATATCTAAGGTTGTTAATGTTTCTTCCAGCAATTTTAACTCCAGCCGTGGCTTCATCAAGTCCCGCACCTTGCATGATGTGTTCTGCATGCAAATTGAATAGGTAGGGTGAGAGTATACAGCCCTGCCGTACTCCTTTCCCAATCTTTAACCAGTCTGATATTCCCTGATCTGTTCTGACTGTTGCTACTTGGTCGTTATGCAGATTCCTCAAGAGACAGACAAGGTGACTTGGTGTCCCCATACCACCAATTTTGCGTTTTGATATTAGGAACTGAAACCACTCCTTTTTGTTAAAACCCTCCTTGCCAGAGCTTGTAATGATGGATGTGCCAGATCAATCCAAACCAACAAAGCAATGGAGGTTAGACAGCATTCTTGCAAATTCCTAAGCATATTGACTAGCTGGGACAGGTACTTACTTAGGCGATCCCTCGTAGCTCGAGGAGGATTGTCTTCCATCTCTGGTGTTTTGGGGGTGGGTTCTTAGGTGGCTGAAGAGATCTATTCTTGATTTGCATGTTCTCCCACAGTGAGGACATCGGTTTCCAGGTGGAAGGCGGTCCCGGTCAGGGTTGGCTTGACGGGCCTTCCTCTTGTTGTCGACCGCGTTTTAGGGGATCGGGCCCTTAAGGAGAGACCCGATCCGCTCCTGAGAGAACGGACCTTGGCGAAGCCAAAAGGAGAATTACGAGCCGCAATACAACCTGAAGCCGAAATGAAGAAGGTCCGCCAAAGTTGAAGGAAAATCCGCCAAGGAGTCTTTATTGAGCAATTCAGCTGAAGAGGACTCTAGTAGCGATCATTCGGTCTACTAGGGTACCATACAATCAAAATAAAGCCATACTTATACAAAATTTCAGTCTGACAACCCTTTGAATTTCCCGCCCTGCTTCCCCGCCCATCTGATCGTTGATAGGCTAGAAGGTTGAACGAGGCGGGCTTTCGTTTCCCGCCTTGCTCCGTTGGCCCAATAGGAAGCTGCCTTTTGTCTCTACTCGGGCCAATCAGGAAAGAGAAGGCGGGAGTTATCGAAACAATGAGGTGACGGGGACAGGAACCAGAGGATTAAATCCTGCTAGACCGATTTCTAAAGGGTGCTTAATTTATTAATGGCAGCAATCAAGGGTGTCCGGGTTTCTGTCACGTATACAGAT